>NC_050480.2:7803506-8108365 GCF_012460135.2 Molothrus ater | reverse complement strand
TGGACAAGCAGAGGACTTTTGGAGAAAAGCCAAGCACTGCACGACCTTATGGGGCAAAATCAGAATTACCTACATGGGCCTCCCTTTCCCAGGCTGCCTGAGAAGAAAAGCAAAGAGGACCAGCAGAGGAGGGAGAGCAGGATTTCCCTAGAGCAAAACTAGTCCTAGCTCTATCAAGCAATTACACTCATCTTTTAGTCCAACTGTTTGTCTTTTCATTCACCTTGAGAAAAGAGATTTTTGTCAGACTTTGCAACACTTTTTTCTCTTTTTGGTAAATATGTCCATAGGAAACTTAACCTTCTAAAAGACAGTCAATTCCCTAATTAAATATTTTCTCCCTCTCTCATCAGCAACACTGAAAGCATATCAAGACATATTCCCCCCTACAAGATGCCTGGCAATGGCAGCTTCTCTTTCCAAATCCCCTGGACAAATTCAGTAACTGCAGTAAGAATGTGAGGGATAACATCTGAGGCCCCTCTGGCCCTGCAGCCAGGGACCAGAGATGTCTGTTCTCTTGGCAAAGTTTTCCATCTGCTCCCTCTGATCACAGAGAGAACAGAGGGAAGCACATAGTGGAAGTGAACCATGACTTATACCCTGCATGAGACTCCACTCCCAAATTAGGAGAAAAACAAGGGGAAGAAATAGGAGTGCTTGTTAACAGCAGAGTTTGCAGTGGCAGGCAGGTGCCTGGCAGGGCAGATGGACATGGGCAGCCTGTGAGCTTGATGATTCAGTGCTGGAAGAGGGAAGAGCTTCAGTGGTTTGCAAATCTGGCTTTTCATCTACAGCCTCCAGTAAAATCACCTTCAAAGTGAAAGCTTGGGAAAGCAGCATCAAGTCTTCAAGTCATCAAAGTTATTCCTTGTTTATCCACAGCAGGTTCAGCCATGTGGTGGAGCAAAGCCTCCTTTCAGAAGTCCTAAAACAAGAACTTGGCATCAAAGCCTCCCTATTCCTGCAAGAGAGGAGATTATGACCATACAGCTTTGGAGCTGAATCAACTTCTTGGAAGATTCATATTCCTACACCAAGGTGAATCTTCACCTTCCAGGCCTACTTGTACTCAAAGTTGTGATCTCTCAGAGACATAACATGGACAAAATTTAGGTCAAAACAATAAAAATGAAAGTTATTCAGTGGCCTGTAATAGACTCATGGAGAAAATCCATAACTTTTAAAGAATTTTAAAAGAAAACCACAAAGGCTAATAAGGCCTCTCCACCTGAGCTCTCTGACTTCTGATTTTTATCAGTCCCTATGCCGGATTCCTCACTCTGTGCATAAATAATCTCCTTGCAAAAGAGCAGTTAACATTCTTGACACTAATTCCAAAGTATTGTTTTTGAGGGAAATGTACATACTGCAATAATGAGATGACCTAAGACAATTTTTAAATTTTTTTAACAGCATAAAGAAAGCCTAGCTATCCAGTCCTAGATACAACAGGACTGAAGACAACACAAGGAGCTGTGATGTTTTCTAGTTCTGTCAGTGTGAATGTGCTGCATTGATTTACAGAACAAAAAGGTGGTTACATACCCAGAGGTGAGAAACATGGATATCACAGCTGCCAGGACTTGGCTCCTGTTTGCAGGTTGAGGAAGGGACTCAGAGCACCTCTATCAGCCTGAATCAGGTTTCTGCCAAAGCCTTTATGAACCATTAAGTGCTAAACATCCACTGTTCTATTGTATTTTCAGGGATCCCTGTGGCAGGGAGGAATGATGCATCTGACTCCATGCTCTCAGAAGGCTAATTTATTATTTTATGATACTATATTATATTAAAGAATACCATACTAAACTGTACTAAAGAATACAGAAAGGATACTTACTGAATGCTAAAAAGATAATAATGAAAACTCCTGACTCTTTCCGGAGTCCTGACACAGCTTGACCCGATTGGCCATTGAGTCAAACCAACTCACACCAGAATCCAATGAAACAATCACCTGTGGGTAAACAATCTCCAAACACATTCCAAAGGAGCAAAACACAGGAGAAGCAAATGAGATAAGCATTGTTTTCCTTTTTCTCAGAGGCTTCTCAGCTTCCCAGGAGAAAAATCCTGGGCGAAGGGATTTTTTCAGAGAATGTGAATGCCACAACTGTTCTCCAAACACGTCCCAGATCCAAGGGTTGTGTGATGAGAACTCCAGCCACAGCATTTGGCTTTGATCAGGTCAGCAAGGCCTTTTACCACCCACATAGTGAATAATTGATTCGGCTGATTTGACCAGCACAGAAACAACCCTCCTCCTGTTCTTGCCTCAGCGTCACTTGCACAGGCTTTCCAAGCCCTAGGATTGCTTATTTTCCATGTCTTCCTAATTTTGCTTTCAGGTGAAAGGCTTGCCTGTGCTGTCAATCACTCCTTCATTCTTGTGGTCCTGGTGAGGGGAAACCTGCTGCATTTTATTAGGCTCTCATAAATCTTCCAAAGTCTGAGGGTTTTATCAACTTCTGTGCTTCGTCTTGTCAGTGATCTCATCCTTTTATCCTGTCCCATTCGCTCCCTGAGAGAACTTCAGCCTTCAGAAGCCCCCTGATCCCACCTTTCCCTCAGTTCTGCATAAACTCAGCTCAGACTAAACTCTCTTGGTTCAGTCTGGTCTGGTTAGTGATGCTGTTCACCTCCAATGCAGGGGCAAATGGTGCCTGGATCTCAGCAGATGAGGGGATTGCTACCAGTCTCTGCCTTGTGCCTTTATCCAGGAGGAGGCTCAGGAACAAGCAGGGAGGGGTTTCTCAGACACCATTACCAAGCTGATTTTGTAGATTGAACCTGTGGGAATCCACAAAATTAGAGGGTTTTGGGAAAGCTGCAAAAGGCAGGCCACAGAGGCAGCAGAACTGTGATTAGAGCTAAGCAGTAGCCATGAGATAGGTCAGCAGAAAAAATATTTAAACTGTAGAAAAGCAAGGACAAATAGAACAATGGTCTGTGTATTAACGCTTGTCTAGAATAACTCTCTAAGCTACAGAAAAGTTTATCTAGCAAGATATTAGGAAGTCTGAAGCTTAATAATGGAGCTCTGTGCATTGTGCTTTAAGGCTTACAAGCAGGTATTGTATTTGAAATAAGCAAGCATTGTTTTAACCAAAGGTACCTGTGCTTACAGTCATTGGATAGAACTACTGTCAATATGTTTTGCTTTGTGTGATTGGTAAAGAAACTTATAAAGTGAGTTGTAACATTAAGTTCTTGGTCTGCTGCCTGGGATGTGAGCTGATGGCATCTTCCCATTGTCATAATCATGTAATGAGACTGATGCTGGAAAATAAAACAGCTCAAGGCACGTTCCACAGCAGTCCCATCCCGTTTGTGATTTGTACAGAGCCCCCTGCTTTAATTATGCTTCTGCATGAATTAAACATCAGCCCTTCCCCAAGCACACTTTTTACCAGGTGGGTGCAGGGAGCAAGCACAGCCCATTTACAGCATGATTTATGTTGGGCTGCCAAGAGAGACATCCCATGCTCCTCCAAAGCCTTTTATTTCTCACAGGCTCTGAGATGAGTTGATTTTAAGCATAGCCATGAAACAAGCACAATTTGTACTTCTCAAGCACATCCTCAGAGCATCACCACCTAAATCCTCTGGCACCTTTCCAGAGCATATTCCCCTTCACCCTTCCACAGCACCTCCATCTGGGACATTTGAAGGACAGGTGGAGGCAGCAGAGTCTGCTCAAACAGACATATAATATCTATAGAGGCATATACATCAAACAGACATATAATATTTATAGGAGAGGAGGTTATCAACTGCAAATCAAAGGCTTTATCAGCACAGTTGTTGATCATAGGAATAAAATTAAATAGGGTCATTAATTAGGATTCATTAAATAGGAATTAATTAAATAGGAAGAACTAGAAAACTTTGAGGAACTGGGACAAGTTAAAGCAGAAATAAACTCCATATTGCAAGGAGACAGTCAGGCACTTGAGGTTTAACAAAACATTTCACCTGTTTTGGGGTGCAAAAGATGAGTGTGTATTGAGGGGAGGTGATGTAAAGCAAAAAAATGGCAAGATTTTGGCAAGGGAACTGGGCTGAACCACCGTCAGCTCACAGAAAATTCCCTCCTAAATGGTGGTGTAAACAAATATTGACAGTGGAGCCAGAGATGCCAATATCAGTGCACAGCCATCGTTGCTACCTCTGCTTTTACACAGCACTGAAATTCCTGGAGTGTCTGCTTAACTCTTCTTGCTGCTGGGGTTTTGTCTGCCATATAAATTGTGTCTTGGTGAAAAATTATGCCTGTTATTTCTAGGCAAGAGGGGAAAGGAGCACCATGGGATGAGATGCTGAGTGAACTGGCCACAAGATTTGCTTGGAGATTGTGTTTGATCACTTCCAATCCTTTCTAGGCTGAGTAATTCACATTGACCACCACAACCTCTCCCAATAGGTGCTTATTTATACACAGAAATCATAAAATGATCATAGATACCCTTGGAAGTAGTCAAGGCCAGGGGCCATGAGCAATTTGATCTAGTGGGGGACATCCTTGCCCATGGTGAAGGAGTTGGAACTAAATGAACCCAATCAGTTCTAGGGTTTTATGTTCATTCAATAATTTTATTCCTCTACACATTTACCTCAAAGGAGCTTGGCATTACTCAAGCAAAAATCATTTTTAAAAGCTACCAGGAGGAAGGCACTCTGTTTTGCTCCAACCTGGATATTTTCTTGAGGACCTGAGACCCAAGTCAGCTGGGGTATACATGGAGCTGCTCTTCTCCCTGGGCTCAGTTTTCTTGATATCACTTCTGAGCTGCCAGTCCTTTTCTGTACACATGAGCTTCTCCAGATTAACCCTCAGGCAGGTGAAGTCCCCAGACAGATAATTTTGTGGTGAAATACCTGGATAGTCCAGGGTTCCATAGGTCCCACTGAGAGCAGTGCATGTGTACAGACCATCACTCATGGAGAAGTGAGGCAGAATTAAGAAGAAGCACTGTAGGAAAATAAGACCAAATTAGGCCAAATTCACAGAAACACTCTATCACAAGTGTATCACAAAAGACAGTTTCACATCTGAAAGGGCTTTTCAATCCACATCTGAAGGGTAAAATAAAAATGTTACAGGTTATTTAATTTGGCCTTTCAAATAGTATAAATTGGCAAGCCAGCCCCAATATTAACCACAAGATAGATGTTAGGTCAACCTGAGTTCTTTTTGTTGGATTTTTCAGCCTGCACTGCCACTTTTGTGACCATTTTTCTTATGCCATGAGGACTGAAGTTGTGATGGTGTTCACAGGGGTCTCAGGTTGAGGGAAGAGACCAGGATCTGACTCCATGTTTCTGAAGGCTTGATTTATTATTTTATGATATATATTACATTAAAACTATACTAAAAGAATAGAAGAAAGGATTTCATCAGAAGGCTGGCTAAGAATAGAATAAGAAGGAATGAACAACAAAGGTCTGTGTCTCTGACTCTCTGTCTGAGCCAGCTGGGCTGTGATTGGCCATTCATTAGAAACAACCAACATGGGCCAATCACAGATGCACCTGTTGCATTCCACAGCAGCAGATAACCAATGTTTATATTTTGTTCCTGAGGCCTCTCAGCTTCTCAGGAGGAAAAATCCTAAGGAAAGGATTTTTCATAAAAGATGTCTACGACACTGAAGTAAAAAAAAAACAAACCACTTTTTTTAATGAAGGCTGAAATTCAGAGAGAACCCAAAAACTCCCAGTGCCTGTGGTGCTTTGTAACCCCCAACACCAGGAGACACATGGTAGAGTTCACAACAATTAAACCTCTGCAGGACAGTGCCTCCATCACAGCCCAAGCCCTCATCCTTGGATTACTTCTGCTCCTCTGCAAGGTCTCACACTGTTCCCTTTGAGAGTTCATCAGGTTGTGCTGTATATCATGATACACAATAACAAACAGAATGCTATTTGCCTTATCCCCAGAAGGCAGCTTTTTAACCAGAGAATAATACATTATTTACTAGATTTCTCAGCAACATGTTCAAACACACAGAAAAAGGACTCTTTGAGCACAGTGAGCCCCAGTGTGAATCATCATTCTCTCCAGCTGCTTAATTACTCTGAGATTATGAGTGCATATGATGGTCTGCACTTTTATTTATGAAAATATCCATTATTTTTCTTTTATGTGGAGCCAGGGCACATTAGGAGGCCTTCTACAGCTGAGCCCTTTATGCCTGCAATATGACTTAGGTAAAATATGCCCTCAAACACTTTTGGATCAAGATGGATTTAACTGCTAGTGATCCTGGTCTGACCACAAAGTGACTTTGAAATACCATACATTTCAAAAAAAAAGTCAAAGTGCTACGTGAAACAGGATTTGGTGATATTTAAGTGATGGGGAGGAATGTGTCTTGCTGAGAACAGCACTTTGAAGTTGCTCCCATCTGGATAATGAACAATTAAAGAACAAATGAGTTAAGCCAAGTTAAATGCATGGATGTGCCCTGAGCACCCTGCATCTGTGGAGCACCCAGAGCACTTCAAAAGGGTGGAAATACTTCTGTGCAAAGGAGCATCAGATACACATCTGCATGGCCCCAGCTGCTGACAGTGCTCAGAAAAGCCCATGTGAGCACAAAATGGGTGTGTGATCCAACAAACCCACCCACAGGGATGGCATGCACCACATTTGTAGCCCTGGGTTAAGAGATGCATGGTTTGCAGTTAGGAAAAAGGCACCTGAGTGCTCCTCTCAGAATGGTGGATGCTACATGGAAATGCCACAAGATCTGCTACAAAAGCATTTGCCCAGAGAAAGAAAGTCGTGGTCTTATCCCTCAGCCCCAGGACTTATTTTCCAAGTGGTGCTGCAGAGAAGGGATCAGGTGCATTCCCTGGTCCCTAAATTTAAGTGCTGTGTTAATTCTTATCTCCCTTTCAAGGCTGTTGCCATTGTGGCAATTGTTGTTGCATCCTTTTCCTGCACCCAGCTCTGTGTTTGCATGAGGGGAGTGCTAAGAGCTTTTGAGCTTCTTCTTCCATCTCACACAGGTAGGACAGATCCATACTTCATGCCCCTTGAGGAGGTCAGGGAAGGGATTTCCATTTGGGAAACTCCTCCCTGAGCTACACAGCCCTTGATGGAGCAATCAATGCAGCACCCTGAATAGACAATAGATAATTAATTACAGCGGAGAAAAGGCAGACACTCCTCAGACATCTGTGCTTTTCCTTTTTAAAATCAAGGGAATGGCAGTAAATAAATAAACATATGGAGGAATTGAGGACAGAAAAGGCAAATAATGCCTGCTGATCCCCTGGAGCTCAGGGATTCCCCAGTCACCTGCAGAAACACCATGTGAGAGAAAAGCACAGACAAGAAATGAAACCAATACATTTAGCTTGAGAGGAATTAGATGCAAACTAATGGCATTCCAATTTGAAAAGCATATCCTGAGAAAGGATACCAAAGGCTACATCCTCTTTTTTCAATTTGACAACGTGAGACTGACTATGTCCAGTAAAAGAGCTGCAAATCCGAGATCGTTATTTAGCTCTGGACATTACTGTGTCCCTGTGAGCAGCAGGGGATGCATAAGGAGGTGGCATAATGCTTGTTTGCAGAACCTTTATGGCTAATTGACATTACTGCAGAGCTCCCCAGACAGTCTCTGGAAGCACTGGATGGCTGAGCCATGGAAAAGTGTCTAATGCTGCCTCCTGTGTGGTACCCAAAAGGGGGCCACGTTTCTGACAGACTCCAGCAAAGAACTCATGGGCATAAATATAATTAAACCTGTTAAATCTGAGCAAAGACACTTGTAACCAATCTTTCTTCAACCAATTTAATTGTCTTACACATTGCACGTTTCCTTTAATTTCCACATTCATTTTGAGACAAGCTAAAACCCTAAGGGACCATCAAAGCATTTCATCTAAGAAATATCAATATATACAAAGGAAAGCCTTCCTTTCAACCAGAAAGACCAGCTGCAGAAGCTCAAAAGGGATTTTTTTTTTTGTTTTGTTATTCTCTGTGTTCAGCTCATCCATCCAGGGAAGTAACAGGATGTGAAGACAAATTGCAGGAGAAGGAGAATGTTGTTAATGATTTCCCTTTCAACTGCTTGCTCAGCTTTACCTTTGCTAGGAAGGACTACCTGTTGCTGACAGAAGATGTCATCTTCACTCAGATTAATTGCACTCAAATTAATTACTGGCATGGACCAAGGCTAGCTATGTGTAACATTATTTCAGCATGTTAAATCTAAAAGGTTTTAAGGAGAACTTGCTGTAATAGGACAGCACATGGTTTGTCCAGTTAGATATAGAATTTCTGACCCAGTTACTCACATCTAAATAAACTTTTTAATGTGATCTGAACCATGATGCTTGGATTTTCAAGCCTTTTCTTTCTCATTACATCTTCTCCCTTTGTGTCTGCTTTTCCTACTTCCCAGCATGATTCATCACAGCATGTTGCCCCGAGCTTTATTAGGTGACTTGTGGCAGCCCATTTCCCAGCTAAGCACCCTGCTGGAGCAGTGTTCTGTGCTGCTGAAATTCCATCCCCCTAAAACATGCCACTTTCATGGTTATATTTCCCCACAGCTTGTGTTGAGTGCCTCACACTCTATAAAATGCTGTAACACCACTGACTTCACCCAAGGCCCAGCAGCAGGCACATGTTGAGGGCTGAAGCCAGCTTCAAAAATCCTTTGATCCTTTAAGTTTAAGATTTTGCTGATGCAATGAGGACAACAAACCTCTCTCCATCCACCAAAGCTTCCGAGAAAATTCCTGTATGCTGTGCTGGTGCAGCCATCAGGTGGCTCAGCCTTAGGGATGCTGCACTGGTGCCACTACAGAAGGGACAGGACCAGGATTGTGCCCCCGAGGTTTTGTGACACTGGGGTTAGGATTAGCATTAGCTCCACCACCTGAGAATTTTCACCTGCCTCATTAGCTATGAAAGAATATGAGAGGTGGAGATGAGAAACTAAGAGAACCTTAAGCATTTTGCTCTGTCCATACCCACACTTGGCACTCAGCAATGTCGCAAGTGTTCATTTGCCAGCAGCCCAAGGGACTGCCCTGAGCCTAAGTGCTGAGGGAATTACTGCCCAGCAGGGCTCTGCTGGAGATCAGAGGAGCAGAGCCAAGGAATCAGATTTCCTCACCTCTAACTGCAATCTGCTTTGAGAGGCAAAACACCTCTGAGCCTGACCAAAGCTCTTTACAGGCTAAACCAGGAGTCCTGAGCTTATAAAAAAATGCTCATTGATGGGTATATAAAGGGTTTTCTTTCACTAGAACTGAGCTTGATCCTTGATAGGACAAAACCAAGAGTTTGGGATCACTGAAAGCAGAACAACTTTGCACACAGGGAGCTGAAATGATTTCTCACACAGCCACAGGGCAAGACACAATGATTATACCAAACAGCCTGGCATTTTCCCTCATCTCTTCTGTCTTAATAAATCAGTAATGTGGAATGCAAAAAGTCCAGAAGGCCCTTGTCAGCTACCCTGTCCCTGCCTACATCCAGACCAGCCTCACCATCATGGGATGAGCACACCATGACTTTGTGGCTGCTCTGCAGAGCCCCAAACTACAGACACAACCACGGGCACTCCTGTTCATGGCTCTGAGCAAAAGCCAGACACACACAGCTCCTCCCAGGACCAGTTCTGGAGGCTGGTCAGTCAGAATTGAGGCCCTCATCTTCACGCAGGGCTTACTTAGGCAAAGCTCTGTTACATACCTCATGTGCCAAACTGGGGTGTCCCACAACCCAGGGGAAGACAGCCATGGACCTGAAGGAAGAGAGCAGGATCTGCTTCACAAGCCCCATGATCCCAAGTGAGCCTCTTCCCTGGAGCTGCCACCACAAATCCAAATAAACACAAAGCCCCACAATGCCTGATCAATATGTGATCAACCGTGCCCAGCACAGTTCAGCTGCTTTGCAGCTCCAAAGGTTCTGTCAATATGCTGGCAAGCAGCAAGAAAGTCAAATTAGTTCAGTTCATACATATTTAAGTCCCATGACCCACATTATCAAGCTCAGGCTTCAAATATTTGTAATGGCACAATTAGCCCCAGGCACATTATCTCACTAGTATCAGCAACTGTATATATTTATCTACAAATCACACAGAGGGGTACTAAATGCTGCTGTCACTGTTGTCAGGGAAACAAACTTCTTCTAAATTTTTAATTTTTTAATTTACAATGCTGTATTCCAAGCAGGGATAGTCATTAAAATTGTATGAGGATAAAGGGAAAACAAAATCTGGTGTATCTACCTATGGCAGAATTGATGTACACTGTAATTACAGGAGGTTACTGAGGGAAAAATGGAGCTTTCATGCAAGACTGTGGTTTTGAATGCTTCTGCACATTACTTATGATTACTGTTGCTTAAGAAGAAAAAGTAAGTTATTGTGCATGTGTAAATTCTTGTCAAAAATGGTAGGTTAGAATACACAATTTACCTTGTGTACTGCAATATTTGTGTAAATACTAAGATCATCATCATAAAAATGGTTGCTCAGTAGAGACAGACTTACAATTATATAAATGGTAATTTGTGTAGTAAGATGCAATAACTGATATCCTGACTTCATGCTTTAACAGAATGGGTGGCACAGCAAATGCTCCCTCTTTGAGCAAATATCTTCCAAAGCCTCCAGAGCTGGACTATCATATCTGTTGGGAAAATTGCTGCAGTGTCTTGTCAAGGCATTTCTATAGAAGAAAAACCAGGTAAAAGTAAGAGGAAAATAACATGAGGTAAGACAGCCAGCCACCAGCCTTACAGACCCTAGAATTACTTGTAATCTATGTTTCACTGAGCAAGAGACAACACATATAAATCTTCTTTGAGTCCTCCAAAAACCTGGATGCCCAAAGATTTACCATCCTCTGCAAATCCAAACTCACTGCCACATTCTCTCCACTTTCCATCTCCTTGTGCTAAATCACATCCAGAGTTTGCTTTTCAAATTAATGTGTGATGTGTGTAGGCAGAAAATGATGCTGTGTTCCCAGTCCATACTGGAGCAGTGCAGGAAAAAAGGCAAATGCCAGTGCAGAGCTGGGAGAAGAGGTGGGCAGCACTTGTCCCAGGGCTGCCTGCACCCTTGGGGTCCTCCTCACCATCTGGCCAGGACTCTTCTTTCCATGCCATGCAGGGAAGGAGCATTTGGCAACAGAGTCAGAAGGGAAGTTTGTTTTCCTGCTTTTCCTGGCCTTGTTTGTGTTACCTGAGCTAATGGCTGGCAAGGAGGGGCTCTCTGGGGTACCCCACGTGGCTGCAGAAATCCTGGCTTTGCTTTCTCAAACATGCAAACCATCTGTCAACAGCTCCCACGCTAGGAGCATGAGCAGGGGGATGCCTTGGAGCCTTTCCCTGCTCTTGTGTCCTGGCATGGCCTCTGCAACAGGGATGTGCCCTTACCCAGGCCTGCACCTGAGCTGGTCCCACGTGTGCACATTGCATGGCCAGACTGGCTGCCAGGGGACTGCAGGGGAGCCTGGCCCAACCCCAGAGCCCTCCTGCAGCCAGGCATTCCAGACCAGCGTGCCCAGGCCACTCCAAAGCAGTCTGCCAGGCCACTCCAGTCTGCCCAGGCATTCCAGACCAGTCTGCCCAGGCCCCTCCAGACCAGTGTGCCCAGGCCACTCCAGACCAGTCTGCCAGGCCACTCCAGACCAGTCTGCCCAGGCCACTCCAGTCTGCCCAGGCCACTCCAGTCTGCCCAGGCCACTCCAGACCAGTCTGCCAGGCCACTCCAGACCAGTCTGCCCAGGCCACTCCAGTCTGCCCAGGCCACTCCAGTCTGCCCAGGCCACTCCAGTCTGCCCAGGCATTCCAGACCAGTCTGCCCAGGCCACTCCAGTCTGCCCAGGCCACTCCAGTCTGCCAGGCCACTCCAGTCTGCCCAGTCCCCTCCAGGCCCCTCTGGTGCCACCAGCACCATCCCCCTGGAGCTGCACTGAGATCAGAGACCTGGGAGAGTTTTTTATAATTAGTACTTGGATTTGGCCTATGGCCTGTTAACATGGCATACAATTCTGCTGGTTTCCACTCACAGGCCCTTTATTCTTTTTTCCTTTCTGGAGCTGTGAATTTGTTTGGTTTTCTCTCAAGTCTGACTAAGAGAGCTAACTATGGTAAACAGGGCAACCCCGATGAGGGGGAGAAATGATGCATCTGACTCCATGGATATCAGAAGGCTAATTAATTCCTTCATTATACTATATTATTCTATACTATATTACACTACATCTAAACTGAATCTGCACAAGCACCCAACTGCCCAGAATCTCGTGACTGTCAGCCAACACACACTCCTGGATTCAATTGGTCAATGAATCAAAACACTCACACCAGAATCCAATCATGCAAATTCCTTCAGGAAAATAACCTTCCTCAATGCATTCCACTTGTTCCAAAACACAGCAGCAGTAAATGAGCTAAGAATTGTTTTTTCTTTCTCTGAGGTTCAGAGAATGTGAATCACAGAAATATCCTTGGGAAGTTGTGCCTTGCTTTTTTCCATGAACAGAAATGAGGCCACACCTAACAACATCGGTTCTTGGACATTTTTCTAACGGGTTTAGTAAATCAACAAAATCCACAGCATTAGCTGCAGATTTAACCCCTTGGTGTGTCAATAAGTTCCCACCTTCAGTGGCTTCCATTTGATGGAGTTGGAAAACCCTTGATGTTTTGTACCAAGGGGTTAATTTGAAAAGGGACGAGAGTTCAGTTTCAGTGACAAGCTTAGGTTCAATAATAAGGGAATCACAACTTTAGGTTACCTGGGGACCAACCAGTATAAAATTGTCCTTGAAGGTGTATTTCTGTGTGAAGGCAAAAACAGGGGGTTCACATCATAAAGCTGGAGGAACAAGAGAGAAATGCAAAAAAAAAAAAGGGTACTTCAGCTTCCTTTTTTTTCCTCCACATAGTGCACATCTCTGCAATTATGTAAGGGAAGAGTAAAATTGCTCAAGGCAATGAAAAGGGATCAAAATTACACATGCATTTAATAAACAAAACAAATGCAACTGAAAAGTGAATTAATTTAAAAATGGCTTGAACAAAGGAGCCAGAGGAAAGGAACAGCATTGTAACCTGCAGAGAAACCACAGAGTAGCTCCTGCACCATGACCTGTGGGACGTGGTAGGGAGTTAGCAGTGAGTCCTGAGTTTCATCAAGCAGGATAACCTGGGGAAGGGGTGCTAAGACTTGGCTGTTGGGGTGACCAAGTGGCTCCATCACCTTTCTTGGTCCCCTTTTGCCTCTACTATCCTGCCACCATTAATTTCTTGCATTTTGAATGGGTATCTGCCAAGGGAAGAAAAGCGTCTACTTGAATGGTGAATATTGGCCAAAGTACAGACAAATCAAAGGTTCATAAAACAAATCAGTTATTTTAAGTTCAATGCATCTTATCCTGGTTTTGGCTGGGGTAGAGCTACTTTTCTTCCTACAGGCTGGTACAGTGCTGTGCTTTGGATTTAGGACAAGAAAATGTTGATAACACACTGATGAGCTGATGCTAAGCAGTGCTTGCACTCAGACAAGGACTTTCCTGCTTCTCAAACCACACCACCATGGAAGAGGCTGGGAGGGGCACAAGTGCTGGGACAGCTGACCCCAGCTGGTCAAAAGGATATTTCAGATCACATGGTCCAGCAAAAAACTGGGGGAAAGCTGCTCAGGAGCCACCGCTTGGGAATTCACTGGGCAGCCCTCAGCAAGCTATGAGCAACTTCACTGTACATAACTTGATTTGTATATTCAAATTACTTTTTCATTACCACTACCTCTTCCATTTCTGTCCTATTCCAATCCACAATTTTCTTTTTTTTTTTCCTCAATTCTCTCCACCATCACACAAGGGGTGGGAAGTGAGTGAGCTCCTGTTTGCTTACTTACTTTACTTACTTCTTTTTTCTTTCTTCTTTACTTACTTTCTTATTTGCTCCTATTTACTTATCTCTCCAGTTAAACCACAACAGCACCTTCCCAGAGAGAGATACTGTTGGAGGTTAGCTTCTTATTCCTTTTCACATATCTTTGCCTGAAAGCTCCATAATTTCAAAGTTATAATAACTTGGAGGGAAGGGGATCACATTTTCTACTCCAAGGGAGCTTCCCACCTTCCCTGGCAGACACCTGGTCCTTTAAACCAGGACAGATACTTACCAAGAAACTTCTAGCAGAGAGCTCTGTGCAGCCTTAATAGCCACAGCCCAAGCCTTCATGTCTGGATAATAAATCACTTAACCCAACAAAGTCCTGTTGTCACTGATTTTCCAGAGTATCATCAAGGCAATCTCATTTAGCAGCCTTGTCAAAGGTAATTCAAAAGGTATAATAATTGTCAAAGGTCTTCAAAATGGTATAGTGAAGATAATTATGTGGCTTTTGTCCTGCAGGGTGCAGGATCCCAGATCAGTGCTAATAAACAGGCCAAAATTTGCCTTGTAAAATCTCATCATGATTTTAAAGGCCAGATCACTCAGTATGAATTTTAAATTCCACCCTTGATTTAATTCACACAGAATGAAATACAAGTTGGCAATACACCCAGCAGAGTCCCAGTCCCCTAAAACCCCGTTCCACCACTACAAAAGAACAGGGGTAGTGAAATCCTCTTGCATATGAAATGAGCTGTGCTGAGACATGCTCTCAATTTGCTGATAGACTTGACAAATTTGAGCAATTCTATGTCCATTCAGTAAATAATGTTATGCAAATGTTAAATTACCACAGATTAAGAAGTTTGTGATACCTTTGTTTTTCAAACAATCATTTGGTTTTGTTTTGTTTGCTTGGTCTGGGGTTGTTTTTCTGTTATTTTCTTGCAACTTTTTTTGTATTCTTCCATTCTCCATCGCCTTTCCTGCCAAAGCTGAGAACCACTCACACAATAGATACAGGCAGAGTCTGGCATATAATTAAGAGGTTAAGAGGTAACTTCACCTGAGCACATAAACCTGAGCATCTGCTTATACAAGCAGGTGCCAGAATTAATAGGCTCAGGCAGCTTGGAAGCTCATCCAAGGTTCTGATTTTACACATTGCTCAGCAACCTTTCTGTGCTGGAAGCACTCGCTTCCCACAACTGGCATGTTCTTTTATCCACACTGCATTAATGAACACTCCCAAGCTCAGAACAGGCCAGATCTAAACACAGGACAGACTGAGATATGAATTTAATTGTTCACATTCTCTTATGCTAATCTTTCAGAGGGCTCTGCTGCCTCTGCATTGTCCACACTGTTGCTCAGCTACTAAAATAATGAGAATTGGAGGTGGTTATGGATGAAAATGTGCCATGGCTTGTTTTTTCAGCAGTAGAGCATTGCCTTCTCTCTTGTTGAACTCAACGAGAAAAACAGGCAATTTGATGCACACATCATTAGTTTCCATAGAGCAATTCTTGAAGCTCTCATTTTCAGTAGATTCATTTTGCTTCTATTATCAGCATACCACTCTGCATCATGGAAAGTAGTAATTTGCAACCCATACATCTCCAAGGTGTTCACATTTGGGGGAAAAAAAAAAACCAACCATGATGCAGAAGTCCTGCAAGCACACTGATTTCCCAGGTAGAACAATGACAACACTATTAACAATTTTCACCTGCTCATTTTTGAGATTCTGATTTCAGTTGTAATTCCCAATATCAAAAATCAAGGACACCAATTTTTGCAGAACACAACTAAAATGTGGTTTCAGTTGATGATCTTTGATCCATGCCTTTAAGGAAACAGAAAAACAGGAGATCAGAACAAGTTATCAGAAGATGATAACTACCATTTGTCATATGATAAAGGATTTGCTTTCTCTTCAACTCTTCCCAGCACATTCTTATAAACCATCTGTAAAATGAGACTACAGACAGGAGGTAATTGAAAACTTACAAAGAATAAGAACAAGCCACCCAGACAAAACTGTCATGGGAAGATAGAAGAAGCTAGCAAAAGAAACTGAGAAGGACTTTGAAAGAGTCCATAAACTTTTTTCTTAGACCTATTTCTTTTTCTGAGACCAGTTTCAAAAAACAACCCCCAAAGTACTGCCAAAACTCTGTGTGAGAGTAAAATCTGTGCTGCATGCTCCAATATCAGCATAGCTTTGGAGAAAATTGTCAGGATTTATAAAGAAAACAAAGTTGTAAAGAAGAAAAAAGATACAGGGTTTCCCATGCTGCCACTTGCATTTTTGCTTCTAAGACTTGTCACACACTGCAGACATGAGACTAAAGCTTCTGGTCCAAAATCTTGACTCCATTTTGTCAAACATTAACGTTCACCCTTAATATGGCTTCCCAACACATTCCTTCTAAAACTCAGTCTCAGAAAGACAAAAGAACATTATTGTGATCAGGTATTTCCAGGCAGTTGGATGAGCTCTTGTATGGATTTCACTGCACTAGACAGGTGGCATAAGGAGGTTTACCTGTTCCCCACAAAATTCATTTTCGGGTCACTGTTCACTTTCCCAACCTGTTTCTTTCTTATGTTGCAACAGGGGAGGTCTAGATTAGGTATTAAAAAATATTTCTTTGGTGAAAGGGTACTTGGCATTGGGACAGGATGCCCAGGGAAATGATGGAATAACCAGCCTTTGAAACGTTCAAATAATGTGTGGATGTGGCACCTGGGGACAAGGTTTATTGGTGACACCGTAGTGCTGGGGTAATGGTGGGACTTGATGATCCTACAGGCCTTTACCAACTTTAATTGATTATATTTAATGATATTTTTGTTCCTAATTGACTTTGTTTTCATTGTATTAGGAATAAAAAGATACATCTACAGCAGCATTCTGGTCTGCCACCAATAATAACAAAACACTCAAAATAATAAAACAACAATTTAAAAAAGTGGCAGAACCCAGTATATTAAAAAAATTCACTTTACAGCTTTGCCAAGAAAATACACCTTTATCAGACTTTAAGCCTTTAACTGGTTCAGGGCCTGTAAAACTGCATAGACCTTAATTGCTCATGAAGCCTGTCCTGCAAAGGAATATCTTCTATTTCCCATTATGAGGATGGAAGCCAGAAAGTTTTTGCTCTTTAGCTTATCTTTTTTTTTTTTTTTTCCCCAGAATCTACTGCAACACAGAGAAAATAAACCCATGGACAGACATAAGAAACTTGTAAGTTAAAAATAATTTATTTTTTCCAATTTTGGGGCTTTGGTGAGCTGGGAGCATATAAAATTTCAAGCTTTATCACAGTCTAATACAAACCTATTTCTTATTCCCACCTCCAGGAGTGAGGAGATTGCCAGGAGTCATTTATCAGCAGGGCTTTGAGGGCTGCTCAACCTCTTGCCTATGAGCAGCAGCATATTCAGGGGAAAAGCACTTCCAGTTAAAGGAGAGCAGGGTCAAGACCAACAGCAAGGCTTTCCTCAAAGTTGTTTTGCATTTAATCATGTTATGCAGAAAGAAAAAGAAAAAAAAAAAAAAAAAAGCCAAGCACCATCTCCAGTGTGCTTTTTAGCCTTTTTTGGTGCAATCCTATTGATGAAAAACTGCTGTAGGCTCAGCAAGGATATGAGCCAAGCTGTTTGGTGACTTTAATGGAAGCATGATTGCAGTTGCATGGGTAATTGTGATAGCCCCATTATAGCCAAGTACTTAAACACACACTTTGCCTGAAATATATATAGGACTGATAGATAAGTTAGGTTTTACTTAAGGACATTTCTCAATTACTTAGGCGCTTGGAAAAAAAGCCACCACCCATACCAGGCCTGAAAATAACTTTCACAATGTTGTTGAAAGTGTCAATATGTTGAAAATAAAATTAATGGACAATTTTAGAGCTTGAGGATATCTACAGAGAAATGCAATTGGAACATCTTTAAAATGGCTAGCTATATGCATTTCAGCTTCTATGGAAAACTTCTCTTGAAGTCTGAGTTTAAAGACTGTGGGTTATAAACAGCCATCATATTTTTTACTGGTGTAATTATTCAAAGATGCCTCCTAGCTTAGCCTGAGCTTGCCATCATTGATTAAACTCTGGACACCAGTGGAAGATAGGTAAGAAGGTGGGAAAAACTGGTAGCTGGGGGTTGTGGTCCTAATCTCATGCTTACATTCACAACTCTAGTTTTTAACTTGATGACATTGTAAATAGAGTGATTAATAGACCTCTGTTATGTGCAATGTACACATTTAACACTGCGGGTCAGGTAAACTAGACAACATAAATTAACTATCTTGGAGGCAAGTTTACACCATTGGAGCATCTGGTCCTGAATCAATTTGTACAGTTGGCAGGAAGCCAGTACAAGTCTTGTTTTAAATTCAAGAGAAAAAAAATAATATTCAATTTTTTCACTTAACTCTTTATCACGTTGAGTTTTGCTTAAACAGGTTCTCCAAATCCAAAGTGACACAAAATACCTCTAGGAGTCCTGTCTGCTTTTGCCTTTTCATAACCAGCATTCACCATGTGGTGCAATGGAGTTCTGCTTGGCACACTGGTTGTTTTTCAGGAAAGAAAACTGCAGAAAATGGGTTCATCAGTGCAGCAGATAAAGCAGCTTACCCTTTTTTGGCCTGCCTCATAGAAGTAGCACCCAGGATATAATGCTCTACAGTTACACAAAATCATTTTTCTGAAGACTCTGAGGCATTAATTCTTTATCATACCTCACTGCAATGAGGTAGGAAGGGGAACAGCCAAGGGAGAAGGAGAAACAGAAGAGTCAGTGGCTTTGTAGTGAGATTCAGAGTCATTTATTGATCATCCCTAATTTCTGCCTCTGAAGCACTCACGTGGGCATCAGAGCAAGACAACCACATGCACTTACCAGTCTTCCACTGACTGCTGCAACACCAAACTCCAGTGGCTCAGCTCACCACAGGCACCCAGCAAGCACCCAGCCTCCACCTTCTGATCTGGGAAGCACAAGCAAAGCCAAATGGCAGAGGGAAGGAGGAAGGGAAGACACAGCCTTGTGGTCAGGAGGATGAAATGTGCACAGAGGGCCCTGGAGAGGTGTAATAAAGGCACTGGGCAGAGCAGGGATCACGAGATCAGGTCCCTGTCAGTGATCAAGCACAGGCAGCTAATGCTCCAGTGCATGAAAAAGTCCAGGAATGTCCAGGACACAGTGACAAAAACCCAGTTTGGGAATCAACAGGTTTGATCAGAATGCTTAGCTTCCCAATCAGAGGTATTAAGATACCTAAGTCAGTTAGAGTCAGATAAAGTCAGACACATTCAAAGGCAATAAATCCTACCCTGCTAATAACAGGGCCTAGAAATTTTACCCTTTTGTTTTCCCTAAAATGAATTAAAATTATAAAAATACTCTCAAAATTTAAATCATCCATCTTTTTTTCTTTTAGAATTTTAATTAAAGATGCTTACTGTGGCAGGCTGCACTTAGTAATGGAACCCAGTAATCTTTATACATCAGCACAGAATCATAGAAGGGCCTGGTTTGGGAAGGACCTTAGAAGTTCTCTAGTTCCAATGCCCCTGCCACAAGCAGGGACACCCCCCTGGTGTTTCTCATCAGGTTTCTCACAGCCAGCCCCATCCAGCCTGGCCATGAACACCTCCAGTGAAGGGGCTGCCCACAGCTTCTCTGTGCAACTTGTGCCTCACCACCCCTAGAGCCAAGAATTTCTTCCCAATATCTAACAAAACCAGCTTAAGGCCATTCCCACTATTCCTGCAGGCCAGCAAATTCATCAGGCATGATTTGTCCTTAGTGAAGGCACACTGGCAGTCACCAATTACCACATAATTTACCATGAGCCTTAGCATAGTTTCCAAAAGGACCTGCTCCATAAGGCACTGAGGGAAGGCTGACTGGCCTGTGGTTCCTTGGGTCCTCCTCTTTTCCCTTTTTAAAAATGAGGGTTATGTTTCCCCTTCTCCAGTCAGAGGGAGCTTCCCCAGAGTGCCATCACTTCTTAAATATGATGAATAGTGCCTTAGACACTTCCTTGGCCAGTTCCCTCAGGACCATGGATGTATCATATTAAATGTGAAACATTGCTGTTCCTATAATTTAGGTCATGAAATAAAAATGCCACCAGTGTTGTTACTTTAGGTTTTAATAATAATTTTCAATGACATGAAATAGTTTGATTACCACAACCTACCAGTGGTCAGTGATATCAACTCAGAAAAAATGCTTCACACTCTGAACAAATGGCACACAAAACTTACCTTTCATTATGCATTTTAATAACTGGAAGTAATTCAATTCTGATTTTTATACAACCAATTATACATTAACATGTACACATACTCAATTCCAGTCACAGTGTAACATAGTTTTGAATCTGCAGCAATATAAAATTAGTTCTACCTGTATATATATATGTGCAAGTCTGAATAAATCCTGAGTCATTTTAAAGTACTATTATTTAAATCCTGTAAATTTTAACTGATGCAAATAAAGCTCAGATTTTACAATTATTGTGAAGGAGCTATTTAAAAAACAATATATAGCACTTTGCATCAGCTTTATGCATAGCTAGAGCTCTGTACAGTGCACAATTTCCATTTCCAGTCTGAATGATGCTGAAAATCTGAAAAGATGCTGACCATGTTATTCAGTAACTATTGCTTCCTTTGCTTCTTTATTAATGGTGAATGATTTGTTCAGCCTCCAAACAACTAAGTGTGGAGGACTCTGACAGGGTTCAAATTATATTCTTCCTGCTGCATGTATTTTTGTAAGCATTCAAGCTACCCAGGCCCTTTAATTCTTCTGAGAAAAACTATACAATTATACAATCAATACTCAGTGTATCTAGAAGGGAAAGAAAATGAAACAACATTTGGGCACGATCATTACCTTAAACATGACACTATGCTATAAAGAAACAAAAGAGGAGCTGTTCTTTAAGGAACAGCTTGGACAGAAACCAAAAGGCCACTGGGAAACCCTCTGTCAGCATGACACACTGCCATGGTAAACACGAGATGCTCTCGAACAAATTATCTGAGAAAATGGGAAGGAAGCACTGCTGCCAAGAAGGGGATCCAAACTCATTACCAGAGTCAGAATCTTTGTACACTATTAACAGAGCAACTTACACAAAAATGTCTGTACACCCCATGCCAGGAGAATGCAGGCACTGCCTTGGGAGCTGCCAAAGGACATAGGTCTCCAGTTGGGGCTGTTTGGATGTTTCCAGGTATGGAGGAGACACAGGTTTTTTTTTCTTTCCCTCATTCCTCTTGCACAAAAGTGAAGGCACCACTCCAGCTATACTCCTCCAGCATAAGGATCCTGGCCCAAAACTTAGCTGGTCCCATGGCTGCTGTAGTCAAAAACGCCTTTCCTGAAGAAGGGTGAGAATTCACAGATGGTGTATTTTGACAACGTTAGCCCCACTTTGTCAATGTTCAGTGGAGATGATGGAGATTTCAGCATTGCAGAGAAGAAGCTCCTGAGGTATTTCTGTGGGATGAAATACAAAATGTCATAAGGTTTACTTGATCAAATTTATTACAACCACTTTGGAAAATTAAATGAACAGCAAAAAACCCTAAAAATATTTCCATGGGATGTAAACAGTCCTTTCAATAACCATCAATATTTATAAAACAATCTAGGGAAATGTCTGTATTAAGCTCAAGAAAAGCAGAAAGGAAGTATTTTCCACTTCCTTCTTATGCCCAGCTTGGCAACTCTTTTATTCTGTGGTTGCATGATGCTTCCTAGTTTATTCTGCAGTCAGAGAATCATGACATGCTAATAGCATTGTCTAGCATTAGCAAACACAGCAGGTGCAAACCTCAGATCCATGCTGCAGGATATTCACCACATAATACACAAAAGGACTTTAAAAATCTTTCCCTCATAAAGCTTCCACAGTCCTTGCATTGATTGGGGTTTGTTTTGATGATGGCTATCTGCAGAAAGATTTGCATGAATTCCATATTATGTCAGAACCTACCAGTATCTTTTCATTGAGTTGCCCTCAAAGTTCCCTTTCTGGTTTGGCTTTTTTTTTGGGAGAGGTTGTTTTGGTGGGTTTTTTTCTTTCTTTTTTGGTTTTTTTTTTTTTTCGTTTTACTAATGAGAAGCACATGGGAGACACTTCCTTTCCTTCCCATAAGTTAATGTTCACCAACCACTTGCAAACTGCAGTCACATTTGTACCTAGAGAAATTGGGGGATGTACATTAACACAGTTTTCACAAACCTGAAAAAGCTTCCATTATATGTGGGTTCATTTAGATGCAACTTTCCAGGTATGTGTGACTTAATAACTTAAAATTTTTGAACTTTTGAACAAAACACTAGGTAAAAGGTTTGATCAGATAGACATTACAAATGCATCCAGTGTCACCCAAACACCTGCAAGGGAAATCTCATCTGGAGCACAGGGATAAACTCCTTTTCTGTACTACAGACTGACCACAGAAAGAGAGAACTTTCACATCATTCACTGGTCTTGCATTCCATGGGAAATATATTTGCAAGCCAGAGAAGCACATTCTCCTCTGAAGAACACAACATTTAGTTATTTGAATGCAGAGCTTTGGGGTCAGGGAAGTGGTTTGTTCAGGAAACTGTCCTAATTATTCACTCATTTCTCAAGAATAATTCCTTCAAACTATAACAATCTGCTATCTTTTTAAGAAACCACCTGTTTCAATATTAAAGAAAGAAGAAGAACAAACAAAAAATAGCAAACAAAAAAAAAAGCAGCTGAAACAATAACTATTCTCTTGGCAGAAATGATGAAACTTTCTATTTCATTCAGACCTGCCACAGGTTGTATTAATGTTCATGAAAAAAATTGATTACAAAAATGCCTTTAAGATGAACTGCAATAGACTAAGAGGTAATTTAAAGTGGAAAAGAGAGAAACATTTTTCATAATTAGTCCTCAAAGGAGGGTTCTTTACAAAAAGTCCCAAAACAGTAATTCCTGCAGGATGAATATGGTAGAAAATGAAATGTAAAACACACCATTCTGTTAGTGTTTTAGCACTGTGCTGAAAAGTTACTGCAATAATTCTAGTTTATGACTGCCAAAGGCTCAAAGGTACCAAAATATCTCACTGGACACATCAAAAGACCTACTGCATTCACCTTGGTATGTATGGCCAGATAATTGACTGTCATGCCTTTTCTTTAGAGCCATTACTCATTGTTTTGGCATGATAGCTCTAATGGCAAAGTAAAAAATCCCTCTGCTCTAAGCATACACTTATATGACACACAAGGAACAGCAGGTACACTCCTTTTCCACATCTGTGCTCCAGAGTAGAGTGAATATCACAGATTTTTGAACACAAAAAAGATCCTTGGGAAAATGGCAACAAGCAGACACGAACAGATAACGATGGAATTAATTTTGTATGAAGGTTTCCTGCCATATGGCTTGACATTATAGCTCTTCAACAACCACCTCTGAACAAATTAGCCATCTTCTAAAACCCAGATCTGCATTTACACCCTGGTATGTTAACACAGCCCACAGCTGCTGTGCCCTTGACACAAAGAAGCTGTTGCTTCATTGAAATACAGGCTGCTCTGCCCAAAGATGCTGGCTGGGAGTGTTCTCCTGGAGTGAGGAAACAGTGACTGATGCCACAAGTGCTCACATCACAAGCAGTGATCAAAGAGTTGTGGGCACTACAGGGGAAGGCTGCTCTGTCCTGCTGGCTGCAATGGACAGCAAAGTGGAAAAAGTGACAGGACAAAAAGAAGAGTGATCCTTGCAATGTATGGAAAGATGCTTCCCAAACTCAGATGTGACAAGGAGAGGATGAGAGTCACAGCAAGCTGGGAGAGGGGCAGGAGCACATCAACACCAAGTGCCACAAATGACAAAAAGTTCCTTAGAGATCCAGAAGAGATTCAGCATGGACTTTGTTCAGCCCAGAGGCCACTGCAAGCAGCTGGAGTAGGAGCAAGGTCAGATGAAAGGATCTCCTCTACCAGCACTCAGTGGAGAGGAGCAGAGCTGTTTCCATATCTTTTGTATTAAAATCCATTTCCAGCAGCAGATACAACATTTGTCTATTTACAGAACTCTTTTGATGTGTCCTTGAAAAAAAAATTCTTAGCAGAGACTGGCAAGTTCAGGATACCTTCAAAGGTCTAAATTTTATACATATTAATGATGTAATTTCCTACTGATGGCAACATTGTCCCTGGCATGCAAATCACTGTTTAACAGCTACTAGGTTTGTATGATTATCTAGGAAAGAAAAAACTAGTTAACTGCCAAAATATTCCAACATGCTTGGTTTTATTACTCATTTTTGTTTGTTAGACTCTGGCCATTTGTTCTGGATTATTTAGTCTGGTAATCAGTGTTCTTCCAAATGCACTTTGGAGTTTCATTTCACTAATAGCATTTGACCTGCTATGCTGGAAAATATCCTAATGATACATTTGTAAACAGCTTGGTGCGAGGGCACAAGACCCTGGCACTGTAACAGAGGTGTAAAATGGGCAACTCATACATTGATCATGTTGGTTGTTCTGGCTAAACACACACTCAGAACACCAGCTCAGAGAGCAGAAATACTCTGCATGTACAAAACAAGGATAGAAAGCTGCCACTGTCATATTTTCTGAAATTCCTGAAACCCTTCACCAGGATTTCTTCTCCTGGGAAGCTGAGAAGCCTCAGAGAAAAAGGAAATAATATTATCTCAATTGCTTCTCCTGTGTTTTGCTGCTTTGGAATGTGGTCTGGAGATTGTTTATCCAACAGGTGGTTGTTTGATTGGTTTCATGTGAATTGTTTTAACTTAATGACCAATCCCCATGAGCTGTATCAGGACTCTGGAAGTAGTCAGGATTTTTCATGATCATTCTTGGTAACCTTCTGTCTGTATCCTTTCCCTATTCTTTAGTATAGCTTTAATATAGCATTCTTTCATATAATATAATAAATATAATATAATATAATATAATATAATATAATATAATATAATATAATATAATATAATATAATATAATATAATATAATATAAATCATATAATAATAAATTAGCCTTCTAAGAACATGGAGTCAGATTCTCAATTCCTCCTTCATCCTGTGGACCTGAAAATACCGCAGAAAGCCAGGTTAAAAACTCATCCAAAATAGGAAAAACAGTGCTGTTTGCCCTCTCTAAATGCAATACAACCTTCAAGCCCTCTAACTTGAAATTTATGACAACTGTACCTGCAAATTTTAACTCTGCAAATGAAACTAAACTGGAGAAAGTGGTATAAGGCCCAAAGGCTTTTCTTTCTTTACCTAGTCTGAGTAGTTTTCCCTCCCTTTTAATTATGTGAATAGCAAAATGGAAAGCATTTAAAAAGCTTATTAAAATCATTTTAATAGGGTTCACCTTTTTAGCAATAGGCCAGTGCTCATCTTGTGCTCAATTCATCAGCACAACAAAGTCATTCTAATCATTTCTGCACTACTTTGTGATGTGGGGACTTCATAATTTTATACATTTTAATGTAAAGCCATAACTTAATTTAAAGTTATTAAAGGTACTACAATCAAAAAGCTTTCTGAAATGTGCAAGTCTTCTTATCACCCTTTCAATTGTGGCATATTAAAGAGGAATTCAGTTCAGTGACATTGTTCTCCTAATCCATTGCTAACAGTGATAGCCTCAGAGACCAATAGCAGAGCTTAGCAAGAATTGGATTTTTCATTAAAATTTGGTGTGTTTAAAAACTCATCAACTCTGGTACTTTCAGAAAGTAAGAACACTTCAAGCTTTTGCTTTCATACTTCTATTTCTAGCAATTTCCTAAAAAAAAAGTCAGTGCTTAAAATACTTTAGAAGATACTTTTAAAATTGGCATTAGAATTACCACCTGCTAATATATGCCAGAGCTGAAAGCACTAGAAAGTTTAATAAGATAAATCTTACAAGGTTTTGGGGATTTTTTAGCCAACAGCTCCTTTTCTGTGAAACAATACCACCCTTTCAAGAGCTACATGTCAATTGGACAGTCAAAAGCTTTACCACAAGGTCATAGAAGATCACTGGTGACAGAGGCAGGACTTGCCATCTAATTTCTAACACAGGCTCCTCTCTCCCTTTAATATAGATGCTAGTTCCTCCCTGTACCAATCACATAATTATTCTGTTGACTAGTGTTAAGTGTTGCAGGCTTTAAATCAGATCTTGATTTGAATTATCCATAGAGCAAAGCATACACAGGTATCACAGCTCTTTCTACAGGATACAAATCTGATTACCAAAAAACCCCCAAAGCCAGACAGATTGAAGCACATTCCCTCAATCTAAAAAAACCACATTATGTTGTAATTAGGTATTTGCACAGTCAGCTCTTCCCAAGAAAGACTCTACCCCAAAGCAGGCAGACAGGCACAGGATTTGCTTCCAATCTGTGATCACAAAAACAAGGATCTGTTTAAAAGACAAGGCATGCAAAGGGAGCCTCCACGTAGTTTCAAGTCCATTTCTGGATTTATTAAATTTGAGCAAGCAGGGAATGAATTTGCAGATAGCAAGACTATAGAATATGAAGTACCATTGCTTTGGAGGACAGCAATCCAAAATTATGGGGGACCATAC
The DNA here is from genome assembly GCF_012460135.2 of Molothrus ater. Lineage (NCBI taxonomy): Eukaryota > Metazoa > Chordata > Aves > Passeriformes > Icteridae > Molothrus > Molothrus ater. The sequence continues at coordinate 8,081,803 of NC_050480.2, read as the reverse complement.
CAGATTACAACTAACAGCTTCACCTCCACCAATTCCAGATTCAGATCAATTCTCCATTCACCAGATATAACTTACTCAGAAACATTTTGGTCTTTCATGGGCTTTTTCTTTTCCTAATAAAGAAACCACGAAGCTTCAATTCTTTTCCCCAACACCTTGACATATATTGCAAGATATTATAAAGGAGATTTGAGGAAAGTAGGTGAGTAGAACAGCATGTGATGATATTCAATATCACAAGTGATATTTCAGGCCCCTCGGGAAGTACCTAATGTCACCTGTGGATCTGAACACATTTATCTCCTGCACATATCCTCAGATCATTCTGTGCAGTTGTGATTTCAGAGCAATGGGGAAAAGACTTACTGCATGGGAGACTACCTGGTGCCTGAAGGATCTTATTTCTGTGCAAAAACTTGGAGAGAAAATGTTGGTAATTATGATGGGATCACCTGGCCCATCATCTTCTGCTGAAAGACCCAGATGGCTGGGCTCTCCTCACAAAACACTCTGCAAAATTAGACACTGTCAAAGCTCTACAAAGGTTCCTTGAGGAGCCAAATTTGACAACTGCCTCCAGAATGTGACTGTCCCTGGTGCCAGAGACCTTGCTCAAGTTGTAGACAATTTGCGTACACACATTTTAGGAGAATGAAGACAGAAGCACATGTCTGAAAATGGCAAATCACCACTGCAATAGTCACATTGATGCTGGCTAATTTTTTGCCTTTTTTCTTTTATATACTCTCTGTACTTTTACACATTTATTTGTAGCTTTGTAGCCTATTATTGTATTCACAGCTGGTTTTCCCAGTATTCTTCCCTACCCTAATAGACAGAAAGATAGAACACATTCCAAAGCCTCTATCCTCTCTTGGTTCTTCTTAGGAACCAAGGCCAAGAAACAAACCTTTGGGACATATTTTTCATAAACTAATCTATTTTATATCCAAGGGAGGAGGATTTAGAAGGGGCTTTAACAGGGGGGAATTGCATCAGCACTTAGGTAACACCAGATATTCCACTAACTGAGCTGGCCCTGCCCACTCCAAACCCCTGTGTACAGCAGACAGACATGAAGTGTCTGTTGTGCGTATGAAATTATGTTAGGAAAGACTGTTTGGATTCATTCTGCCTTGAGCAAAGGCAAGCCTATCTGTGGGATTGTTTTTGCTCAAGGACCTGCTTACACTTGGTGGGTTAAGCAGAGGGCTGGGGAAACATGTTGTGCACCTCAGGGGGATTTGACTGTGGCTGAGAACAGCCTGTAAGGTTGGAATGTACCACTGGCTGCTGAATGTCACTGCCACTGCATATTTTAATTACCATGGACTTGTCCAGTCATATCAGTCATGGACCAAATGAACTCTGTCCATATCTGGGGGATGGTCAGTGACCAATGAAATTGTATTTGTATATAGTTATATGTAGGTATGTATAGATAGGCTATATGTGTAGATATGTTTACAGTTGAAATGTATTAAATGGGCATAAATCAGATGATATGGGATAAGGGGTAGAACATCCTGGGGTAATTCATAATGTTACTGTATTCCATATCTATCTGTGCCCCCCAATATTGCTACTGTATCATAAGAATACCAAAATGAGAACCCTGTGTGTGTGGCGGGGTCGTTATCATGGCTGCTTTTAGAACTGGCACTCTCAGGCAGCTTCCAGCTTTTTTTGCCATGGGGTATTTGCTTTGTGGGTTATCTGGTCATTGTTTAGACAATGGCTTTTCTTCTCTTTTTGGGTTCTCTTCTCATTTTTTTTCCTCAGCTCAGAAAGTTAGGAGTTTTGAGCTGCATTGGGGTGAATTCCACAGGCCACATTCCAACACTCCTTTGGGCATGTTTAGACGTACCTAAATTACTTTGGAACTAAGCAGGTAAGAATCAAGCTTCTTTAAGCAGCTAAATTGCACTAAAAAAAACTAGGACTTAGATTTTTAGCCTCTTGGGAAAGTCTCTCTATGTTTTTCATGCACAGCATGATGCAGATTCCTTGAATCAGAGTTAGTTTCCTCCAGAGCTGTACAGGCGAAGCAGATTTTACCTCTACAACTCCAGGAGTGCTTGAGTGACACTAAAATTTAATTTTACCCAAGGTGGTACTGAAATTTACTCAAATTCATATACCTTTTTGAATTTTCTTAATGTGCAAGCATTCTGAGAGATGCCAGTTATGATTCCAGGTGAAACTGCTCTCTCAGGTTTTCAAAACCCAAACTATTCATTATAGCTGTTTGGAACATTTTTCTGTGCAAGTCTAATGGCATGAGCACATTATGCTGAATTACTATTATGCCACATCAATTGAATCAACTTCTTAAGTCAGTCTACGTCCCAAATTACAATCTCATTCTGCCTATAATTTGTTTAAAATCCACAGGATTTCTTATTTCTTACAATGTCTGCATGGTAAAAGCTTACATTTATTGGCTTGAGGCAGCTCTAATGAAAACTGAATTGCAGGCTGGCAGGGAAGCAAATAAAAAGGCAGCAAGGGCTATGATTTACAGGTGGTCTATCAGTGTGAGTCTTCTTTGGAAAGTGAATGACCATTCTGAAAAGGAGCAAAACAGACCTGACTAGTGAAGGAAACCAATCTCTTCTCCAGAGTACAAGTCAGAACAATTCCTGTCAAAATTTATTTAGAAAGAACAACAGGACTGAATTTAGCCTGCATCCCTGGGCCAGCAGTGTGTCATCTGCTGGAGTGGGCTTGGCAAACACCTACCAAACAGCTGGACATGCATCTCCCTCTGCTTCCTCTGGTGAAATCCCATGCTGGAGGATGACTGATCCTCTTGCTTGGGAAAGGGTTAGTACCAGATTCAACCCAGTGTCCTTGGCTGACCACTCCTTTTATACATCTGCCCACATCTGTAGGTGCAGAGCCATTAATGGAGATGGTCATGAAGGTACACAACTTCAAAACTTGGTTTGTAGGAGTGTGTTGGGAAATTGAGTCCATCCTGAGAGCAAAACACATTAGGATATGGAGCTAAACTGGAGCTCAAACTATATGCTGCCCCACTTTCCAAACTCACTAAATCATGATAAAAATACCTCCTTATTTTCTGATACTCTGAAATATCTAAAAAGGAAAGGAAAAAATAAAAAGGCCTTTAAATTGCCAATCCTATTTAATTAACTGGTTGCAATGGAGATAAATATTTGATCACAAAAGATAATTTTTGAGGTAGGGACCTGAAGCTATACACCTAAAGAAAGAAACACCAAAATTCTTCTAAAGAGGGAGGATGTATATTATGCCAAGTTACCTCTAGGAAGCTCTGCAGAGCAAGGCTTCAGACTGATTTTGAATTAGGCCTAGAGTTTGAGCAAATGGGACCACACTTTCCATTCCTTTTGCATTCAGTAGCCTGTCAAACCAGAGCTTAAAATTAACTTATCCAGAAAAGAACAAAATAACCTCAGGCCATTGTTTCTTCTAAATGACCACCTTTATCATGTGTTTTGATTACAAGAATAATGTCTTGCATTGTTGTGGGCTAGCTGAAGGTCTACAGTATTTAATCAAAGCAACATTTTATTGGTATGGGATCAACAGCTGACCTATGCAAAGCTCTGCTTCTTTGTATCTAGTGACTGCAACCAATAAGTAAAATTAATTTTATTTATTCATTTTTTGAACCAACAGGGTCTCACACAAGCAACAGAGCCACCAAAAAAAAGGTTAAATGCTTTGCTGCTGAGAACTTCTGCAACTCCTCTTTGAGGGTTGATGCTTCAAAACCAGAGAAGCCATGTGCCTTAGGCTGCCCTAATGATGTGGTGACAGATGGGGACCTGACATGAGAACTTGCCCTCAGATGCTAACTGCAAAGTCTGTCTGCCAGCAAGACTTCAGAGCTGTTGCTGAAAAGCAGTTGGTTTTGTTCTTAAATTTTGCAGTGGTTACTAGAGGATTTGAAAGGCACCTGGTGAAGACTGACTACACCTAAATTAGAAAATGATCTATGACATGGATTTCATGTAACTGATATTCACAATGAGGCCCAGCCACACACACTCTTCTCTTGTCTTTGTGGATGAATCTGTGCTCTTTCCTTCACTGATCCTACTGCATCCCTATTCCTCTAGTGGAAAATTAAAGCCATCACTCCAAGATATTGCATTCTGTAGCTCAGACTATGGGTATGAAACAATCCTCTCTAGGATTATCAAACACCAACATTTGCAGTGGTTTGCTTCTGCACCAGCAGTGCTACTGGTGTGCATTCATACCTGGGAAAAAAGAGATGAGTTTCCTTTTATTTTCCAGTAAGTATCAAGCTGTATTCTGAATGTGTTCTGAAGTCCATCTTACCACCTAAATGCTGCTAAGAACAGTAATTACCACCACACTGTCACAGGCAAACATTCATTCTTTAAGAGCCAGGCTGGTGAGCAGCTGCATAAAGCTCCTTTTAGAAAGCTTTGGCATTAGGGATGTTGGAAGCTGATGCCTGTGTCTGATAATTTCCTTTTAGTGGTCACTTTGAACAAACATCTATACAGCAGCTTTGTGACTAGTGTCATTCAGGGAAAAAAAAAAATCAAACAGAAATGGTAATTCTAACCCCACTTGATAGGGTTTTTGCAATACAGACATCAATTCACCTATAACTAGCACAGGTTCTCTCAGTTAAATACATTTAGGAATGGGGCAGTGAAACAAAGACTTATGGGGAGCACTAATGAAGTTCATGCTGAATGTTCAGGTGATGAATAATCTAAAATCACAGTAAAATGTTTCTGTTCTCATGACTTCAAGGAAAACCTCAATGTCTGAAGCAGATTCAAACATTCTGTTTGCTCAAATTTGTTGACAAATATTTTGAGGGTTTTTTCCTTCTCAGACGTTTCTATTGCTGGCTTCCACTGAGGTATTAATTCAAATACTAATAAGACACTTAAATAACAAGAATCAATCCAACTTCAAGAAAAAGGTGCTATTTCCATTATTTCATCTTTTCCTTGAGAACCAGATTCCTGGAGCCATCTCAGCATAATGTTACTTTTAAAGGGGAAACATGACACAGCTAAATTTACAGCCTTATTAAAAAAAAAAACCTAGGAATCATCACCTCCAGAGGAACTCAAGTGAAAATACAAACTAAAAACTAAACAAAGGATTTGACTTCTAAGTTAACCTAATTTTGGAAGGTTAATTTTGGCTGAAGGTAACAGCAATATTTCAGCCAGTTCAGCGTCTACAATACTTTCCCCAGACAGTTTTCCAGACTGGACAGCAAAATTGAATTATGCAGCTCATTCAAGATTTATTTCTGCCTCCTGCATTAACACCTATCATTGAAATCCTCACTGGCAGACATCAGGAAGTGAGGACAATTACATTATTAATTTTAAAAAAATTGAGCATGTCTATCTTTTAAAGAGGTTCAAAGTGCCAAGAAAAAAGAAGAGCAGAGGCAATGCCAGGAAGATGTATATGCTTCTACAGAACTCAACACAGGATCACATTACTGTTAACAGGCTGACTTTTACTCCCTGAGCTCTGTAAGAGGCAGCAAAAGACAACACATGACTCCTACTGACTGTTGAGCTTTATTTCTAGATCCCAGATCACAGGATATTCTGAATTGGAAGTGATCCATAAGGATCAAGTCCAACTCTTAATGGAATGGCCAGTCTGGGGATGGAAGCCACAACCTTGGTGTTATCAGCACCACACTCTAACCAACTTTGGATACCTAAAAACCCCACCAGAGATTTTGATTCTTTCTCCCTTTGCTGACTGCAAACCAACCTGGGGAAATGCAGCCCTGAGAATAGGGAAGAGGAAACAGGGAACAGAGACAAGGAGACATTGTGAGGCTTGGGTCAGTTTTTGTTTTCCTTTAAGCAATAACCTGTTTGGATTTTGTTGGCATAAAAGTTGTTTTTTGCTACACTGCTAACAGCAAGGGCAAGAAAGAAAGTCCATGAAAGCAACGCTTCTGACCAAAGATTCAAGAAACACAGCTCAATCTGCTATGTCAGCTTAGACTCCTCCCCAGTTTCTCTGGCTGCACAATGGGAAAACAGGCCTAAAAATAATCTTCATTACTACAGCAAAGCATGAGTTTAAGAGAAGAAGAAAAAAAGAAAAGTCAGGGGAATGGTATGATACAGAAACACAGTATCCATAGAAGCTGGGATTTCAGGAAAATTTCTTTTTAGTGTCATCCACAGACCTAGCAACTCACCAAAGAATTAAAGATACTTTGCAGTTAAAACAGGAATAGATACATTCACTGACTCTTGTGGCAAGTAGTTCCTTTACAAAGCTTTTCCTTAAAAAAATATGAAAAAATGAATATACATCATCTGAATTCACTTTAAAAAAGGATCCTATACTCTTATCTACTGATTTCTATTTGCAAGAAAGGATAGATACACAATAACTTCTGTTCATTAACTTTACTCAGAAGAATTCTTGCCTGTGTCACTTAAGGCAGATTTAATCAAGCAAGGTTGGTTCTGAAGTGAAATTACAGTCTTTAAACTGCAAAACAATAAATTTAGAGTTTTGCCCTGCAACAGGTCCCTGATGAAGAGCTAAATTAATAGATTACAATAGGGTGTTTTGGGTAGATAATTTTAAATACAATTTAGATGTTTTCTCTTAAGATGTATATGTAAAAACATGCACATTATTTTCCAAAGCTCTATGGTAATGTCAAAAACAGTTCAAAAGACTTGATATTATACCAACAAACACCAAAGCAAAAGTGTTTACAGTGCAACTACATATCATGCTGGAGATCAAAGTTGAGTTCTCAGGTTCATCTCACACAAAAATACTTCATGTAATGTGCTTTCCTACAAACAAGACAATGTGAAGCTTTCAGTTAGTTAGCATTTGTACCAGCTAGGATAAATAAAAGAACTTAATGTCATACACAAACCTTGAGCTTACTTAAAAATCACAATTATAATAATTTAGGGCTCTCTGGATTCTTTTACTCCAAGTGATTTCACCTCCATTATGATTAAATATGCCCACTTCTAAACCCAGGCTGAAATATGGTAGCACTACATCTCAATCTTCAAACAAAACAAACTCCACAGCAGCCAGTCCCCCTGATTCTAGTTGTCTAGAAAGGTACCAAAAACCCACTGCTCTTCTCAGTACTTCTATTGTGGCAAGAATCCTAGAGATGATATGTAGGAAAAACTAAATTCTTCCTAAACTGTCTTGCAAAGGGAGAAATCTAATTAGGCACAAGGAACTGCAGTTGCTAAGAGATGACCTGTGGGAAGCACTGAACTACCCAAAGCTATTTCAATGAAAGAAGTTCAGAAAAAATGATATGGAGTTCCAGCCTATTTAAGATGCATGAATACCTAATGTAAAAAATGTGTAAAGAAGAGCAGAGCAATTTCTTTATCACCACCACTAGGATGACTGCTCTGCTAATAATCTTACATCAAAGAATATTTGTTCAGAACACTTACTGGACTGGTATTTCAGGCTGTCATTTATTTTTAGTCAATAAAATTAGCTCAATAAAATTGGTCTGCTAGCTGTACTTTGCTTTTTCTAAAAATGCTGAATTATCCATTAGCTCTTGACTAAGCAAGTGGAACAACCAAACAAGCTTTTATACCCTCCTACAGCTGTACCAACACATCAGCTGTGAAGCTGGAAACAGATTGCAAAGGGTTTTCAGCAAATCAAGGAACAGGATCAGGTGTGAAAGTCAACTGAATACACGCCACGATTCTATTTGATACCAAGGTGTAACACTCTCACCTTCCACCTGCCCAAATTCCCAAAAGCCAAGGATCCAAGTCCCTCAGAGAGACAATCCCTCCAGTTTAATTTACCACTCCCCAGTTACACCCTGATGTACACCCAAGGCTCACACCAGACTGAAGGCCACAAGGCATGGACAGCCAGTATTTGAAACAGGACTGGTGCCTGGGCCATCTGCCACTACTGTGGCATAACTGCAACTTTCACAGCACAGCTCAAGAGATTCTTTGAGCCTTCAAAGCATTACATGGCTTTGGAAGCCATCACTGCTTAGGTGGTTTCTCTCACTCTTCCCAAGGAGGCTGCAGCTGGGTGAGCTCTCCAGCTATGGGCAAAGCCGAAGCAAACCACTGCAAAATACGTAGTGAAAAGAAAACACTGCGATTAGAGATCTAGACATCAGGAGGTTTTGATCAGCCTGTTGCATTCAATTCCTCATGGCAAGGATAGTAACATTTGCTTGGCTCCCCATCCTCTTTATCTGGTTTGCCCTTAGCCACAGGGGATCTTCAGTTCCTCACCACCGTGACTACTTAGTGGAATGGCCACACAGCAAAACATATTCATGTGAACAGTTGCCATATATTCTTATGCTTGCAAAATATATAGGTAATAAAGTTTTAAAAACCTAACTTAGTTAAAATAGATACAATATAATTTTAAATTAAAACCTGGCTGTAAATTGTCAGAGTCATATTTTCTGGAAAAATCCTCTTGCCCAGGATTCTTCTCCTGGGAAGCTGAGAAGCCTCAGAGAAAAAGGAAAACAATATTATCTCATTTGCTTCTCTTGTGTTTTGCTGCTTTGTAATGTGTTTGGAGATTGTTTACCCACAGGTGATTGTTTCATTGGATTCTGGTGTGAGTTGTTTTGACTCTTTGGCCAATCAGGGTCAAGCTGTGCTGGGACTCTAGAAAGAGTCACAAGTTTTCATTATTATCTTTTAGCATTCAGTAAGTATCCTTTCTGTATTCTTTAATATAGTTTAGTATAGTATTTTTTAATATAATATAGTATCTTAAAATATTAAATTAGCCTTCCAAGAACATGGAGTCAGATGCATCATTCCTTCCTCCATCTGAGGAACCCCACAAACACAAGAGTAAAGCTGTAAGTACTACATGGCCATGATCAAAGCATTGCTATACACAGCATATATTTTAACATTAAAACATATATATTTTAACATTAAAACATATATATTTTAACATTAAAACATATATATTTTAACATTAAAATCATTACAATAAAATCTGTTAGTAAATCAATGAAAGGTCAGAAAGATTAAGAGATTAATTTTTTACTGGTACAAAATATGCAAATTGAGTACTAGACTGGAATATGGGCATGCCTTTATGGTATCTATTGAGGATGTGAAAGAAAAAAATATTCATTTTGTGCTTCATGTAAGACAGCCTGACATCAGAAGTCAGGGGGAGGATGTTTTCAAAGAAAAGGTGAAGTCCGTAGAAAAAATTCAAGCCACCTAAGAAAAAATTCCAGTTGTAAGCAATCTACTTTTATATTAATTTCTCTAAAGCTCTACCTAATGCTATTTTAGCTCTACAAAAAATATAATTCTTAATGACTTGCATGCTCAAGTAATCCCCATGTTTCTGCAATATAGTTGCAGGCTGTACAGCTCAGTCTTTGATCATGCCTCTTCTTCCCCAAAACCCCACCTCCTTCCCCTGGGCTGCAGTAAAACATGCATTAACATAGAAATAAAAAGACCTAATGTGTTCAAAATCATGCTATCCACACAGCACTGTAGAACTACCAAAACAACTCAAACCCTCAAATTCAATAACTTGTCCACAATAAAATTAAAATTTTTTAATTAATTGAAAGAAAAATAATACGTTCACAAAGCTGGGTTACAGAATAAAACTGTATTTAGATGCCTAAATATAGCTTTAGTTCTGTCATGAGATATTTGGATATACTATGATAAAATGGTAAATCTCCAACTAACAGACTGCATTTAAAATAGCAGTAATTTTTTTTAATCTTGTCTTGCACAGACACCAGCTGTCTACAGAGAACACTTACCTCACCCACCACCTTTCCCCCTTAAATAAATCTGTTCATATCTCCTATGAACATCTCTAAAATTTTCCATTTTATTTTTTCTAGATTAGGAATAATTTATTTCTTAAGAGATGTTTCCTCACTTTGCAATGTACTGCTGCCATCTCCTGTGTTAAACGAGGCAGCAAGTAACTTGGTGCTTACAAACAAGCTATTTAATGTTGATCATGTGGGAATGGCTTCTGTTGGTCCAGCAGGGAGTACTCCTCCCAAACACACAGCAGAAGCCTGTAAAAAATTGGTATTACCTCTAAGTGACACCGTCGTTCTGCAATCACTCGCTCATCCTTGTTCCCAAAGAGCTTCTTTGGAGGGAATTCTAAAGTGGCAACCTGGAAGACATTAAAGGATGAATCAGCATCAGAAGTGATAAGCTCAAATGAGAAAATTCTGTTTAGAAAGCAACTAGGAAGAATAAGAAATTGCCAAATATTCATGAGCCACACTATACGCTATTAGTAAATATCACATTCTACATTACTACTGAGGTTATTGTGATCTGCTCTGTACTACTGCTAAGATAAAGATGCATTTTGTCATCAGAGAGTGACTGAAAGAAAATTTAGGAATTGGACCCCCACTGTTTACCCAAAGAAATATTAAAAATTTGCAATCCAAATGTGATGTGATAGTATCATTTAGGAAGTAAGAACAATTTCTGCTGGAAAGTGTATCTTAAAAAACTGCATTTAGTCTCTTAAAATCTGTGGTCTCCAACATGGTAGTGTAATTTGGTAGTACATTATGGTAGTTCAATTTGTTTGGTTATATTCTATCATAAATGTAAGATTATTTGATCTAAGAAATATCACTGAAGTCATGTTCTGGGAGATGCATTGCTGGGCTACAGCCAACACCTGACCTGAAGCTGCTGTTTTGCCCTGAACTAACACTTCTTGTAACTCAGCTGCAGCTCAATGCCATTCAAACGTGTGTCCACGCTGGGAGCTGACAGCTTCAACTTCTGAAGAGAATTCACACATGCAGGCAAAATCCTGCTTGATCACACTGAAAATGAGAAAAAAAGCAATGGCACAACTGCTAAAAACAACAATTCAGATCTCTACTTTTAGTTCTTCTAGAGAGGTGTTCAAAGCTATCTCCTCATTTCTTTTTCCATCCTATGGGGGAAGGGGGGCAGGGAGAGAGAGAAAGAGAGAGAGAGAAGGAGGGAGGAAAGTGCCGCCCCTTTTTGTATACCAATAAATAAAATGCTTGAACTAATTAAAGCCAGCTATGTCTGGAAAACACACAAAAGGCTCAAGAGCTGGTAGCAAGTACCACTGGACTTGGTCTGCTAAGCCACTGGGAACAATGCAGGAGAAAGCAGGTCCTCTCCCCATAAATTGTGTTTGCACTTGAAGATAAATCAAGCCCATTTTTTTCCCCAGCACTCACATCATGAGATAGAATAATGCAACCTCCCACTGGAATTGCTGGAGTTGTTTTGCAGGTAAATCCCTCTGTAAAATTGCCTCCTGCATTAATTCCCAGGCTGTTTGATGATATTGAACCAGTAAAAAAGATGCATCATTTTCTAGGCTATCAGCACATACAGGACTGCAGAGAATTTACAGCTGGTTACGGGGAGCAGACATATACTGATTTAAATAAGGAGCTCCATTATTAACGTTGAATGTGAGCATCTTTAAAATACAGAGGAATTCTGCAATACAAATGATTTATTCCCACTCTCTGGTTCAACTCCAACTTCGACAATTTTAAAGAAATGTCTAGACATCTTAAAATGATAAAAGTGATGCGGGGCACCAGAGGACATTAAAGAGATGTCTGCTCTCCATCAATCTTGCCAGTATGTCCCAATTATATTCCTCAAATTTCTCCAACCATATTCTTCTCAGTGTGCCTGCTTCTTCACGCTGGCAGGACAAACAGTACACAACCAAACAGTTTTGTATTATAATGTCCTGGGGACTTATTTTCACTGCATTATTCTCTTCTTCACCTGTAAATTATTCTAAGTGCTAATATTTTCAAGGACTTCAAAATCCCACATCTGCAGAAATTGCATTTTACCAAATAGTACTGCATCATGACAAAACCAGGAACAAGCAAGGTAAAACAACTACCACCACAATCTCCTCCTGGCCATAAGGAGATTGTTTTTTATACTTATTTGCGAATAAATACTTTCATTATAGAATTTTAAAGTAGTGTCTATTAAAAACCAATTTGCACAATGAACCTACCACTACAGCATCCTCAGACGTACTCTGTGGAGTCAAAGCAAGGTCTTAAATCAGGAAAGATTTCCTTATCTAAATTAAGTTCCATCTGAACAGGAATTTGGGGACTAATTCTACATAACTTTGGGATGAGCAAGCTGTTTTCCTAAGCTTTCTGGGTGTATCTTAGGAAAAAAACAGCTGTATTTTAAAAACCCAATGTGTTTTGTTGAACAATTTCAAACAGAAATAGCTACTCACATTGCTTTAAACACTTCTTAACTCCCAAATCACTACCATGCACATATCTCTGAAACCAAACCAAAGTCCATTACTAGAGTCATGAATTTAACATGCAAGACAAAGGTCTCAGCCAGTAAACTTTGCTCTGCAATGTTCAAAGTCATAACATGTACCTATATGAAAATCATGAGTTTATTGCTGGTCAAGAAGTGGGAATCTGCATACTTTGTATGTAATAAAAGCCACCAGAATGTCAATGTGCCAAACTATTCTTGACATGCATATATAAAGTTAATATGTTTGTAATATGCCAGTGTGTGTATAGAATATACCTATTTATACATGTATGTCATTTGGAAGGATTTTTTATCCTGCAGAGGTATGTTATAAAGGACTAATCAATTACTGCAGATGGCATCTCTATGGGGCCAGTGACATAAACCTCAGGCCTGCTAGAACATTTCTGTGTCCCACACTTTCCCAGTGGTCTCCTGGCTCCTCTTTTAGCCAAATGATTAGCAGATGGCTATCTCACAAATAAAGCACAAAGACCATTTCCATCACACAACAAATGCCCACCCATCTACATGACAGAAAATGCTCCAGTCACAAATTTCATCTTCACTTTAAAAACTCAGTTATTTCAATGGGTTCTACTCCACTACATGTCCACAGTCTAATGCCCACCAAAATGAGAAAGAGACATTCACAAATCTGCAGACTTGAGTTTCAGGCTATCCAAACACTTAATGCAAACATGACAGCACTAGTTCCCACCTACTTTGCAGCTTGAAAATTATCTTTGCAACATAAGAAATGGACACATCCTCGCAGCGAGGTGAATTGTGCAGGTCTCTATATGACTGAAAATTCAGTGCAATAGGAAGCCAGTCCATTGTGCTATATTTTTTATAAAAAAAACACTATTAGTATATTTACCAGAGATAGTGTGCTTATTATGTATATATATATAAATATATATACATAAATATATATATAGACATATATACACATACATATATGTATATACACACACACCCCACTGATCTTTGACACTCTGACTTATTACTTTAATGCAGGGAAAAATATATTGGTGCAAGAGCCCCACAGATATACAGAGTGACAATAAAACATCCTTATCCCATCATAATTTTGGTTCCTAAAGAGATGAACTAGAAGCAGCTCAGCAACACAAATACACTGAAGTAATGATAAATGTTGCAATAACTCTCTATAAAAATCCTCTGTCCTAAAGTACTATTTGATATACAGACTCTGAACATAATTGTGTGAGATTCAGCAAAGCAAGGTTCAATAGAATTTCGAGGTTTATTTACAATTCCTTATTCATTTAAGCCAAAGTGCAGCAGCAAATATTTCAATAAATATTTCAGATTTTGCTATTAGTGCTGCTACAGCACCTTTACTAAACTGTACAGTAAGTTCATTGGAAATAATCACTGTTACAGGTTAATGCACACAGTACAGTATGTGACTGAGCAGCATTTGTTCTGGCACTGAAATATGTAAGAGGTCTTGCAGGTATGGATTTTGCATCAAGATGTTTGCCTGGGCTCAAGCACTCTTAAGGGAATTTCACACTATCCAGATTCAGGAGTATAAATTATTCTTTCAGAATTAAATGTTTGTGTACCCTCTGGCCCAAATGAATTCTTCAAGGGTCTCACCTTGATGACAAGATGAAGATTTTGAGACAATGCAAAGAGTAACAGTGGAACTGGACAGGCAGTAAGGGAAATCATTCTCCTTCCATGGAATTTCTGACACACTCCTCCCTCCCTGCAGTGGCAATGGAAGCATTTGGCAGACAGTCTTTTTTGGCAGGGATGTTTTGTCATTTTCTAGGGCTGCTGATGAGGTGATGTATTTTCTGTCAGGGGAAATTAAGAGGCATAGTCCCCAGCCTGATAGGAAGAGAGGGCTTGAATGATTTCCTGAGAAGCTTCTGTATATAGCGTGCAAGATTTCTAATTTTTATTCTGACAGCAGAAGCATCTCCCTACTAAAATTAATCACTGCATCCCTGCAATCCACATTTCATTATATCCATAGGAGTGCACACACATGCATACTTGTACCATGGGCAAGGCTGGGACTATGCTTAGACCCAAAAGGCAAAGCCAGATCATATATTTTAAAATAGTACACAGAGACCTCAAGACTGCGTATCAGCACTCCTAATGTCTTTTACACATTAAACTTTTTACAGTTAATGATGTTTATCCTACCTGGCAACTGTTGCTAGGCAGTAGCAGTTGTAGAGAGAGGCAAACAGTAATTTGCAATTTACTCCCTAATTTCTTTACAATAAATAAAGGCCATGTTTTATTTCTAGGTCTAGCATTACTTAGAGACATGTTATTTATCTGTCTCAGCAATATTATCTGTAAAAAACAATACTCACCTGCCACAATGGAGTTAGTACAATCAAATTTAGACAGCATTAGGTTCAGTCCTCAAGCAGAAGGTGGTTTGTACCAGTACACGTTATTGTAGCAAACTTTAACAAGCTAAGTGGATTCCTCTTTTTCTCCCACATTCCTGTCAGGAGACTGGTTTTTGGCAGGCATTTCATGCTGGTAAAAGCAGGTGGCAGAACAGCAAGTGATCCTTTTTTTGTCACCTATTCTATCTTACATTCAACTCTGACCTTAAGATTCTGGGAACAGCACATACCTAACAACACCTATTTGGAAGCAAACCCTTTTAAAGTGAAACCAGACTTCATAGTGTTCAACTCCTGAGCTCCAGGGAGAGATGTGAATTTGGAGACTGGCCTTTTGGAAACCAAGACAGTGAAAATGAAGGCTCCAATACCATGAAATGCTCTGCCTGGGATGGGGTGCACTCTCATTTCAGAACCTTTATGAAAAAATAGTCATCAGCATTTGAAGGGTGTCCTTTAATTTCTATTATAATCTGTTGGAGACTCTTCACTGACAGTATGTGTGCTTGGGGACCTGCTGGATTTAATTCAGTTGAGGGGTTTTATGGTACAGCAGAACAGAACATGTTAATGAAAACTCTTGTACAATACTTTGCAGATGATATTTCAAAACATAGTGGACCAAAGCAAAATACCACATAATACAGCCATGTAGGCTTGTCACTTCTGAAACATGAAGTTGTTCCAAGTGTTATGCTCCCTAAACATTAAAAAAATTCCATTTTCTGACATCAAGCAAAAATCTACAGGATTGAAACATCTCATTATTTTTGGCTGGTACAGTCTATGTTTTAGTGCCTACAATAAGGTAAAATACTTTTTTAAGAAGAAAAACAGGGCAGACATTGATGGGGTCTGAATCATCTTTAACTTTTCATCTCAAATTCTCTTTTTACTTCAATGTTTTGATACATTTAAATAGGGGGAAAAGGGGAAAAAAGAAAATTAAGGAAATGCTAACTATTTAAAAACTCAGTCATCTTTAGTTCTCATGTTACTTTTACAACTCTGAATTTTCTCATTTTTCAAAGAGTAGGTCAGACTTTTGATCCTTTGTACCAGAAATCTCTGTCACAGATGAGAAAAATCAAAGAGAAGAACCTGGCACGGTTTTGCAGCCACTGTGGCTGCACCTGACTTGATTTTGCAGGAAGCAATGAAAGAAAAAACTCCTACTTTTAGTTTTTGAAGTTTAAACAAAGTAACTTAAGCCTCAATATCTCAATATGTACTAAGACTCCCAGAGTCTAAAGAAACTACACAGAAGCTGTATTTTTAACTAGGAACTTGCATCAAGTATTTAAGGATTTGTCAAGGTGAAAAAAAAAAAAAACAAAACCAAAACCAAACCACCACAAGCCTAATTTCTATATTTTTTAATATATTTTGTCTGAAATAAATTACCTTTTCTACACACTTTCATAAGAAGCAGTAGGCAAAGGTAAAAAGTTAACACTTACTGGACAGATTAAAGGCTGCTTTATAAATTCTGAAAACAT
Organism: Molothrus ater; assembly: GCF_012460135.2. Taxonomy (NCBI): domain Eukaryota; kingdom Metazoa; phylum Chordata; class Aves; order Passeriformes; family Icteridae; genus Molothrus; species Molothrus ater. The sequence goes on along the minus strand of NC_050480.2, from coordinate 8,065,543 downwards.
TCCAATGGAGATCAAAGAGAAATTATTTGCTATACTATCCACTTAAAATGAAAACAATAAAATAACATATAAAAACAACTAAGTCATATTTCAGCTGATATAGCTCAAACTTTAAAGTTGAGTGAAGAAACCTCTAAACTTATTCTCCTTTAAACAAAATAGGAACACAGTCCTCCATTGGGTAAACCCTTCAGTGCTCTCCCAACATGTATGCTGCAGGTAAGTCATGCCCTCACAGGAGAGAAGGATTAAAGATATTATTTTCCATTAACAATTCATCAGGGAGAGCAAATAATCAGGGAATATTTTCTGGACATTCAGCTTGTCACATCCTTTTCCTCTTCCATTTCTAATACTTTCTCTTTACTTTTTCCATCTCTCCCAACATGTTCTTCCCCCACTTCCCAGCTTGTCTCTATTCCAACACCATGCTTCCCTCCATTCCTGCATGACCTACCTAATTCTTTTCCTTACTCCACTGAGCCATTTGCAATCCTCCCTTAGTATCTGCCAGAAGGGGAGAGGGATTTGATATTCTCAAGTGACAGCATATCCAAGGATCTGAAGAGTACCCATATCACTCTTCTAAAGGAGTGAACTCCCTGGAGAAGGCTGAACAGCAGCAACAAAAGTCACCATTTATTATAATAACAAGGGTAATTAACCTCCTAAACTGAGGAAAGCTCAAATGACCAGGAAATAGGTACAGGAAAAGCAACCTTCCTCCTACACAAAGGGTCTCTGCAGAGGGGCCCTCAGTACCACCCCAAGAGTCAGTCCCTCACTGTCTTTGGGGGGAGCAAACCCTGCTCCCAATGTCTTTGAAGTGTTTCTGAGAGCTGAGGAGCTGCTTCAGGCCCATCCCTGCTGTGTCCCAGCTCCCTGCTGTTTTCTCTCCTTGCTGCTACAACACCAGAGCCTGGATCTCACTCAAACACACACAAGGGAATAACCATCTCCCTCCTTGCTTGGGTAAGTCTACTCTGAAAAATCTGAATTTGTTGGCAAATACTTCCCTTCTGACAAATGCAAGAGATTGCAACAACGTACTACAGTTTTGGGGTTTGGGTATTTTTGGTGGGTTTTGCCCCCTGGTATTTTCTCTACACAATTTATGCCTCAATTTGGTTTCTAGCCCCTTCACAGCACAGCTTTTTCTCTTCAAAGAAGCTGCTTTGCCCCCCATATATGAGAACATTCTTTTTTTCTGCTATCCATCCTTTTTGCTCCATGGCAAAGGTCTACCTAACCACAGAACTGGTTAACCCTTCCATTTCTGGCTGGCAGGGGCAACTCCTGGTTTGCATGTTGCTTTTTTAGCTCAGCCCTAATGCCAGCAGCCCAGTGAGCCAGGTCTGTTTTTATCCCTGTTTTATCCCTCCAGCTCACATCCCATTGAGGTCAGAGTGCACTGGAGACCTTCCTAGGCTTAACCTGGCAAGCAGGCAATTTGGCAACTTCTCCACTTTACTTACACAAGTTACAATTCCTTGCTTTTTTCCTACTTATCTCACTGGAACACTGTGCATATTTATAGCTATAGCTGTATCTACATCTATCTATCAGTACCAAGAAGCACAAGCACTTACATCTCCTCCCATAAATACATGCAGCTCTGTTGCAAGTCAAGATGCTGTGATTAACCTCCAATAAACTGGTATTCGCCAAAAAATGAGCATCTTCTCAGGACCCACAAGGTCTCACAGCTCTGCTCTCTTTAGTTCTGCATAATTCTCTTTGAACTTTCAAGATCTTTTGCCAGTTACCTCCCCCAGACAGGCATAATTGGTTCTCCAAAGAACATTTCAACTCTGTCTCACTTAAGAGGGACAATAGAAAGATACATTCTCCTCTGAACCACCCTGAAACCTCCATATGATGATGCACAATGAACAAATAGGATTAGACACCAAAGATTTCTCATTTTGAATCATGCCTACCTGTCCATCAAACAATCATCTGAAATTATCAAAAGGCTTTGAGAGCTCTCATATCCATGTTCCTTCTTTAAACCAGCAAAATGACCTAGACTGAATCTGCAGTTTGGGAGCTATGGTGAGATGTGGAGGCTGTGGTTTATCAATGTAATTTTAACTCCATTTAGTTTGCCTCCTGCTACCAAGAATAATCAAATTAACTGAAGCCAAAGTGATTACTTTGCACTACAGGAGTATTTTTCTTAAAGCAATTCTAGAGTACTCAGAATAATAGCATACCAAATTAGAGCCATAAACAAGAGTCTATATAATATTTGACAAATTACTTTTTTGTTTGGTCCTTTATAAGCAGTACAATAACATTTACATACAGAATATCTATGAAAATGAGCAATAGGATGTAACAAAGCTCATGCAAACCTTGCATATTTCTATAAAATTTTGCAGATTGGGGATTTTAATCTTTTATAAAAATCAGAAGCTAATATAACCAGGGCATCTTTCTAAATAGAAACCAATACCTGTATAGCTCTTAGGATTACCAGTGAAGGAGAGACAGACAAAAATTGGCCCAAATGGCAAAGAAAATATTTTAAGTTTCATACACAGGCTGTAAAAAGACAGAGTAAGATAGTGCAAAAGCAGCATACATCAACCAAAGGATATAACTTCCTTACAGCTAAACCAGTCAAAACCAAATAAAATCAATTAAATTTGAGTTGTAGATATGTTTGGAAAATAAGCATGAAAAATTCCTAACATACTGTGTTTTTGCAACCTTGATTTTGCTCCCTTGTTCATCTATCCCTTGCCCCAAGACAGAAGTCTCTGGGGGAGAAACACCAGCATGGCATGGCAGACCATCAGCTAAGACAAAGGTATGTGCCAACCTAGAGATTAAATGGACAAGTTAATACCTCCTCTATGCTCTTAGGTCATGATTTTACCAACTAAACATTAATCTTTCTTCATGTAGTTTCAAGTCTTGGTTAGTTCTTTAAAGAAACAGTAAAATTTGCTGGTTTTGCGAGGTTGTTTCTTCCAAGTTCAACACATTAATCAATCTTTATAAAGGTGTGACTCAAACCCCACTTCTCAAAAAGGCTATAAAGTTATTTTCTGGAGATCTCTGTAGGGTTTATTTTTCTTTCAAAAACTATTTGGGATTTGATTTATTATCTTCCTGCTGGGATTTCCAGCAAGGTCAAGGCTGTGGCTGCAATAACACAAGGTGGGCCACGCATCACTCCCTGCCTTCACCATGGCTGCACACAACCTTGCCCCAGCTCTGCTGATGCTCCAGTGCCTATTGGGCCACTTGGACTCCACACTGAGAAATCACAATACCATTAGATTTATGCAACAGAAACAGGCTCAGAGAAGGGGATTCACCACAGCAGTTTTCACAGCTCTCCCTAAGAAGATTTGCTTGTTGTACATGAACTCATCTCAGTGACATCTGGCAGCTTTTATGACACATCCCCATCTCATGTGGCTGACTGATGCCATAAATTTCAGTCACCCTTGCCTTTGAGAAATGTTAATAATGAAAACTCATCAACAAGCAGTAATGATTTGTACTGCTGACTAGATGGATGCCTTTCTGACTAGTCAAAATTAATGGCAGATCTCAGGGTCTTAAAGAACAGCTGTCACAGAGAAATACACCTGCAAACAAACAGGCAGTATGCCTTCAAGTGTGATTTGTTAGCAGACATAAAGTGCTAACCCTCACAACAAACTGGACTGATTACAAGGAGAAGTTAGATAACCTTCTGCATCATTTAAAGTGATAAAACCAGAGAAAAGGCAGTGCAGGCACACAAATGGGAAGCTTAAAAGGAATGACTCAGTCCCCCCAACAGCAAAAGTGAGTGATAGTCAGACATTATACACTCATTTTCACTTGTGTCTAGTCATACAGACACTTTAGAACAAGCAGCTTTATCATAGACTTAAAAACTTGCTGTAAGCCTCATACAAATTTTCCTTCCATTATTGCTGTTGCCACTAGGTAAAGCTTAAAATGACAGGTAACCAAATAAATGTAATAAACTTAACAGATCTATTTTCAGGAGCTTGCTTGGCAAAGGATTTTGAATGTGCAGGACAGAAAAGCAACTCTGGGTACAAAGTAAAAGACCACTGTTACTATCAGCTTCATGAGGAATACCACATTTAGTACTGCTCTTGACAGTCAGGATGGTGGGTAAGAATATATATTTGTTTCCAAGTATAATGAAATTTCTTGATCAAGCACTTAAAGCTAAATGCTTCATAAGCAAGACCCTACACAGACAGGGAAATCTCAAAGACACACTCATGAAAAAGCCAACGTGATACTGAACCAACATTCTTACTTAGGGCAGGGGAGAAAACAGGGATGTGTTTTACCATTGCAAGAATTTGGGCAGAGATTATTCTGTCAGTAATTTCATAATTCCCATCTGTCAGATGCTTTCTAGAACAATGTTTTTTCCCAACAAACAGCTAGTTCACTGAATCTAAGAGCCATGCTGCTCCACCTACACAAGTTTTAGCAACCCAGGAAAACAGGGGAAAGTTAAAAAACCACATTATTTTTTCATTGTTTTTTACAGCAACTTTACAATGAGTTACAGCACATATGAGCCTCAGGTACAATCAGAATGGAAGTTATGCTACTCTACCATTTAAATAAAACCCTGCAATACATTAATTTGCAATTACTTTACATAACTGTTACTATCAAAATACTGAACTTAAAAGTAAAGGTCTCCTTATTTATTCCCTGATTTAAAAATAAATTTGGAGTTAGAGTTGAACATAAAATGAGTAATTTAAGGATTTAAAATGCTGCTAAAGCTTTGTTTCAATTATTTTCCATAGAGGATATAAGAAGACTCGGATATACAGTGTTCAGAAATGGTTTTAAATTTTTTTTTAATTCCCTGGAAAATATAGAGTATAAAAAAAAGCTTCAGAGTACCTGCACTGCTGGACAGCAGTGTACAACACAAATATCAAAGCATCATTAATACCCAGTAGTACCTACAGTTAGGTATGACAGAAAATAATAAATTCAATAGAGAAGAAATTAGCCAAAAACCTACCTTTAATTCCTTTTATTATTCACAGCATTTTGACCAATTATAGATAACCATGAATTAATCAAATGTTGTAACAGTATGTCCCAAAGTTTGGCACCCATGAGAAGAGTGCTTTTCATCTCACTCTCACTCACATCACACTGAATTTTGGTTTTCAGACATGGCCAGACAGCTTACCCTCCAACACTATTATTCCTGGCTTTGGTTCTGAAATATGTCCTACAGTAAACTGGACAACATCCTCTGCTTTCAGTCTTCTTTTGACATCTTCAATTCTATACCTGCAGCTCAATATTTTTCCTGAAAGCCACTTCTTCTTTGTGTTTATTTTCATATTAAACCACAAGAGATTGTATTTTATTGATTTTTGTCATGCAGACATGTCGAATATATTTTTTTGACTTGGGCTTTCTTGCTTGAGGCTCTCTAGAGGGCTTGACAATTCTCTTCAGTAAGATGGAGCTTTCTGTACATTGTGTTGCAGAGACAGACCCTTCTACTTTTTTTTTAATATATTTATATTACAGCAGTGAAGAGAGCTTTACAGGAAGATCTCTCTTTGAATACCAAACAAGGCATTTAGAAACATATTTATTAACTGTACTACCAGGTACACAGGCCAGAGAAATTTGTTTTCTTCCTTTCTTCGGAAGCAAAGTCATTTTCAACTGAGAAACACAGTATTATTTTCACCATATTGAGTCTGAAAGGTCATTAGCAGGAACATGATAAAGTAATACTTAAAAAAGACCTTTAAACAAAAAATGCCTCTTGTAGATTGTAAAAATGCTAACCTTAAGGTTGGTTCTAGAATCATAGGATGGTTTGGGTTGGGAAGGACCCTGAAGCCCACCTCATTCCAACCTCCCTCCATGGGAGGGATGCCTTCCATTAGACCAGGTTGCTCCAAGTCCTGCACAACCTGGTCTTGAACACTTCTGACAATGATGCAGCCACAGCCTCCCTGGGCAGCCTGTGCCAGTGCCTCAGCAACCTCACAGGGACTAATTTCTTCCTGGGATCTAACCTAACCCTCCCCTCTGTCAATTTAAAGCCATTCATATGCTCTGAACATAATATAAGTAAAAAATCCCTCTCCAGCTCTCTTGGAGCCCCTTCAGGTACTGGAAGGTGCCTCAGGTCTCCAGAGTCTCCCTCTCCCTCAGTCTGCCTTCATGGGAGAGGCACTCCAGCACTCTGAGCATCTTTCCAACCTTCCTCTGGACTCTCTCCCACGTGTCCACCTCCTGCCCACAGTGCTCCAGATGCAGCCTGGGATGCAGTTGGCTTTCCAGGCTGCAAGCACTGGGATGCAGTTGGCTGGGATGCAGTTGGCTTTCCAGGCTGCAAGCACTGGGATGCAGTTGGCTGGGATGCAGTTGGCTTTCCAGGCTGCAAGCACTGGGATGCAGTTGGCTTTCCAGGCTGCAAGCACACATTCCCATGTCACACTGGTGTCATTGGCAAACATGCCCCTCCTCGTTAGGGAGCACAAGGCTCAGCACAGCACTTCTGCTCTTTTACTCCTCCAGTGTAGCTAGAGAAACTGCAAGCCATAAATGTGCATTAAAATGTGTAACTATTGTTACTAGTTACAGAGGGGGAAATTTTTCAGCAGCTTTCCTTTATTGCAGATGACAATAGATAAGAGTCACCTGTATCTCAATCCCATTTAGATAATGAATCACTCATTTGATGAATACAACAATGCCTAAATAAACAGCTAATATTCTTACTGTGCTGCAAAATCTGCAATCTGTATTTCCTTGTTCATTTACCTGGTGGTTCCAAAGAGAGGGGAGACCTGAAATATCCTATTCAAAAGCTGCCTCATGAAGCACAAGAGAGGCATTGTATAATTCTCTAGATTAGAGAGTAATAAAGTTTAGCAGTTTCACATGTGCAGTTTTGTCTGTAATACCACCTAAATATATAAGAAAAAAACTACAGCAGGCAGCACAGTTGGAGCCTGACAATTTTTGTTACTCTCTATGCTATTTGTTCAAAATTAACCAGGGCATTTTCACAAAAACTAGAGTTTGAGCTGGGTCACTATATCAACTGATATGAAAGGATTCTACTTAAAAGACCAACTTAATCCAGCAGTGTACTCCTGACAAAGCCAACAAGAACAAGCTGTTCTTCACAAACCCTTGGAAAGCAGTGAGACTGTCACTAACAGCTAATGATTAATGCAGTACATATCCAAAAGTTCCCTGAAGGAAGGTAGTAATGGAAAAAAAGAAGAAACAGCAAAACCTCCAATCCTCCCCCTCTGCTTTTCACTAAGCAGCACAAAAACAGACCCAAGGTTGCAGCCCAAGGCATCTCCCAAGTCAACCAATACTCAGGAACAGGTAAGAAGTGCCTCAGTCTCAATGAGCACCTAAACCTCCAGCTATATTGTCTAGGAATTCTTCTCAGAGGTATTTCTCTCTCACAGATAACTGTTATCCATACAAAACTGTTTTACTGATAACACAACATGAATATTTTGATATTAAACAAATTCAGTAGGTAATTGAGCAGTGCCTGGAAAATCAGATTATCAAATGATCAATGGAATTAGTCTGTCAAATAGTTCAAAAATTATGAGATGATGGACTCACACGTTTCTAAATGCTTTTTTTTCAATTTCTATGTTACTCATGTACAAGACTTTTGCACAGCACGATCAATGAAACCTGGCATTTGATTAAACTTGTTTCATTGTGAATCTATCAGAAGACCAATGAAGCTCAGAGAACTGTTTTGAAGCTCACAAGTTCCACTTGCTGCTAGGGAAACCCAAAAAGGCCAGGTCTCATCAACAACCCCAGGAGGAAAGGAAGGAAAGGAGAAGAGATAGAGAGAGGCTGTATCTCTGCAGAATCATATGTACCAAGCCAAGAAAATTTTGCTGCACAAATCTAGTACCCAAAGCAACAACAAACACAAATCAATCCCCATCTGGGTTTTTACAAGGCTCCTACATATTCACATTCAGTGCTGTGATACGAAATTGTCACAACAATTTCACACACTGAAATTCACACACTGATTTCATTTTCCAACCAGAAATAGATGAGAATTGTGTATTATGCTGGAAGCAAATATGCTGGAGGGTTTGCTGTTGTCTCTGATGCTCCAGTTCTGGTTAGCAACCATGAAATCAGAGGCACCATTTGAAATAAATACATTTCCCTGTAATCAAGCTTTCACTGAACTACATTATATCGTTAGCAGCGATGTTTTTTACACTTTACTTATTGGGATGAATCCTTCTGTTCATTTGTAGATAGATGTACTGAGAAATATGCTAAAAATTTCTTCTAAAAATTTCAGCAGTCTCATGGTGCAAAAAGAAAGGCCAGGTGAAGCTTCTAAGGATCTACCACTCAAATCCCATCTGTAAGTAGTGGCAAACTTAGGCTGATATGGAAGTACTACAAATATAAACCAGCAGGCTTGCAGACTGTTCTGAACATAATATAATTAGGAACAGGAGCTGGAAACGTGCATGTGACAAAATATGCTTCCTGTGGATGCACTTCCTGGCTGTTCTGGGTGACAAGAATATGAATGTTAAAATTAACTGCATCATAATTACTGTAATTTGTACTGAAAGAAGCCAAAGGCTATAATCACGTGCTCATATAATATTATTAAAGGGTTTCCACACAAATACATGTTCTAAAAGTTACTAATTTTTTTTTCTTTCGATATTTATGGAAAGATGTATTACCAAGCCTACTAAATTCCCATGCTAGAAAGTAAAAATTAAGGTCTGCCCTTAATTAGATTCATATTTCAAAAACTGTTTTCTAAATGCTTTTCTACATATAATTCTGCCAGAATACACATCATAGCATTTGCTATTTCCAAGCACATCGATGTTGCAAATAATTTTCATTTTCACTGTGCCCTAATACACAATTTCCATTTAAAAAAAAAGCTTTTAGATTGTTTAAGAGTGTTTATACATTTTTGGTGTTTGATGTTCATCCTATGGTTCTTATATCAAATCTCTCAGTCCTATTATATTTTACCATTGTTTAAAACCACTAAAACTACAGTGCATCAGTCTTGACTATTTGGACAAAAAAAAACAAACCAAATTTGCTACTTCATATCCAGACACCCAGAAACATCCTTCCAGTTCAGCCAAAACACATCAACAAGCTTATTTCTTCACTGGATCAAATTTTCAAAGAAATAGACAAATCTTAAAATATTGTTAGAGGCTATGCTTACAAAAGGTCATAGGGCTCCATGAAAGAATCTGAACTGAGAATCCATATCCAAATAAACCTGAACTTTCTAAAATATGAGATAACATTTGTAGCAAGATATGTACAATCATATTCAGTATTAAATGCTACACCCTGCTCTCTCTGGTGCACATAACCCCTGATTTTAAATTGCTTCTTAGTCTCTAGAGTTTCTAAACATCAATGTCAACAATGAATGAATTTGTGAATAGACTGGGACTTCAGTCACTGCAGGATCAAGACTTTGGCATAAGTTCAGCAGGTTTCAGAACAAAATAATTTTCAACATTGTCTTAGGAAAGTTCTGTTATTTACAACTATACCACTCTCTGCTATTTAAAACTGAACACTAGAAGAATCCAAACGTCCAGAATTTTGCATTCAATGTGAGCATACTACCTACACCTTACATACTAACTAAATATATAGTTACTAATGCCAGTAAACCAGAAAATCCAATGGTAAAATCAGCAGTTTCAGTCCAACCAGCTCTGATGCAACAAACTTCTACCTTCTGCTGCCAAATTAGCTCCTCAGCTCCAGGAGCTCACCAGTTACATGGCAACAGGCTTGCCAGCCCTGCAAGCCAAGTACCTCCATCACAGAATATGAGCATAAATTTTGCATTCAATAAAACTCTACAGCTGCAGAGCTATGAACCAGAGCTGGAGCAGTCAGACAGCCAAGATCCCAGCCCAAACACTGCCCCAAGTGCTCTGCACAAGTCTGCTGCCTTACTGCTCCACTCTTGGTTTAATTTCTGTTTGCATTCTTCATTGGAAGGGAAAATCTGCATGTCTGATAAGACATTAAAAAATAATTTAATAATTACATAAGTGCACAGAAATTGCCTAATTATCCTTGAGATTATTGGGGTGGGGAGGGGGAGAATAAAAATCCTCAAATTCACAACAACCACGTTTTGAAAGTTAGTAATATATTGCATTTCTGTCAGTCATCAATTCCAGAATCCAAGGATGTTCTCCTAAAATTAATGACTTTACATCAAATTCATCCCCTCTCCATTACCTGTGCCAGCTATTTCTGTTGAAGATTTCTCCCACTTACCACTTATCAAGAGCACCAGATGTATGGACCTCTTAAAAAGGAAACAGAGATGCTTCCCTGGCAGTCACCCAAAAGAGGAGTACAGAGTCAAAAGGAAAGAATAGTGAGATCAGTCAGTGGTGGCTCCATAAACAGTTCATGACTCTTCATTAATCATTACCTAGCTGAACTACACCTGAATAATAAGCAGTAGTAGAAAAGTGTCTAAAATGAACTTAAGAAACAATTAAAAAACTGGTGTCTGCTCTATTTTAATAGCAAACATACACATCATGTGTTGGGTGGTTGTGAGTATGGAGGGATGAAACAGACATTGCTGTCACTGAGATGCAAACATTTGTCTTTCTTTACTGAGATGCAAAATACTTTGGATGAAAAACAGACTATTTTTTGAGTTTTGAAAAATCTGAAATATTACAAAGTATTTTAAAATGTCTTTAAATAAGCTTGCAACAAATGTTTTGATTTCAGCATATTTTCGAAAACATTCACTTAGTACTTCTGAAAAATCTGAGAATTATTTTCTGCTCTTTGAATTTCATGCAATTCCTACAGGTTATGATCCATAATTATTTTTAAACTCTTAACAGACCTTTTGTGCCCAGACCCCAAAAGACACAAATATATGCTCATACACAGACCTCCATAAATTAAATACAGATACTACATTCTGTTAAATAAGCTACAAGTCAATAGCTGTGGCACTCCTACTGAACAGGACACATGCATGTCCTTATGTCTATAAATGAATCTATAAATGCAAGCATGCCTTGTAGCTTCTCCTTGGCAGCTCCCCAGGGATTTTCTAATATTTTAAGTCAAGAATCACTATTAGTTGCCCCTAACAACATGTAAAGATTTTTATGCACACAGAAACAGTTTTCAAGATGACTGACAGGGAACTCAATATGCAGAGCCTACAGTGAAAGCCCCACAAAACCTGGATGCAAGTGGGACTTAAGGACTCCCATATGAAGGAGGGACTTCATAAACCCTGGATTTGAGTAGGAGAAAGACAAACAGGAACTGTCTCTCTGCTCTCATTTGAAAGAAAGTAGAGACAAGAAAGTGTTAGGATAGTGAGGAAGTGTTAGGAGAGCGAGATGTCCTTTGCAGCAAGATGTGGCTCAGGAAGGAAAGTTTTCTGCAGAAATCAACATTCTGGTACTATTCCAAAACCAGTAACTGGTAAGAAAAGATGAAGGCAGAGGGAAAAACAGGAGAATCTAACTATGGAAGTTCTCACTCCTCTATTGAGAATGAAGAGTCCATTTGCTCTCTTCTCTGACTAATAACAACAAAAAGTGCATTCATTAGAGAGACTACTGCAACTGAAAGTCAAGTATGGTCTTATTTAAAAATCTAAAAGTAATAAAATTGTTAATGTCATTAACAATCCAGCAGTGCAAGAAAGCTGGAGCTGGGCAAATGACAGTCATGTAGCCTCCCTCAAAAACTGGACATGGCAAAATGCTTGGTAGTTATCTGCCACTGGCTCAGTCCCACTCTGCTGCAGCTTCTTCAGTCTTTGCATGTGACACATTTTAGTTAGATAAGCAGTTGTCAGCAGCCCCTTAATTACATTAGAAGAAATGTGCAGATACATCATATATATGACATCTTTTAAGACCAGAAGATATTAGATAAGTTTCTGCTTTTGAAAGAGATACTTTTTTTTTAAAAAAACCTTCCTAATACATCAGTTTGCCAAGACATCCCTTTGGGAATTCAGTGGCAGAAACATGAAATGCAAGATCAGCAAATTATTAAAATACTGATATAGTAACTCAGAGCTGAGCGACTAATGAGCTGTAAAGTTCACTTCTAAAAGCAGGACACTCATATATTAAACATGCCCACAGTATTTTCACTGTTCATTATAAATATTAATTTAGAGTGGGAAGGTGAACTGTGCAAAATAGAACTCAACTCTGATAGATTCTGATAAGATCCTTGTAAGGACCACGTTTCCTTGAAATAATACATACTGACTAAAGACACAACTCTGACAAGTTTGGTATTAAAAAGCATTTTAGCATCATCCTAAGTGAATCCTAAATTAGCTCAATGACAGATGAGCAGAAGCAGACAGATGAGTTTCAATTTACCAAACAAACTGAACTGCTACTCACATTGCAAAACTAATCCAAAATTACCATAAATTACAGCTATTTGAAATAAAGGTAAAAATATAGAAAGCCATCAGTCATTCACATATGCAACACTGTTAATGAAATTCCTTCAAAGAAAACAAATGCCAAATCTTTACTGCAGCACACATTATTTTGTGTTTCATCCATCACAACATGCTCTTCCCCTCTCATAAACAAGGACACAGTAGTTTGTAGAAATGCTGACAAGTAGAAGAAACCCACTGCATATTATCTAGGTCTCCTCTGCCCACAAACCTGCCTTTCCCTTCGATGCTCCAAGTCTCAAAGCAGGAATGGACACAACCTGTGCCTGCACTGTGTAAAACAGAGAAGTCATCAGTGGTGCTGCAAGGGTTTCCAGAACAGGTACCTTTGTGCCAGTACCTATCTAAAAGCACTGGCTCATGTGATCAAATGCTTCTCTTGCTTCTCCTAATCTTTAGCATGCTTGGTATTTAGCAAATATGAGTGTATTTGAACCTCTCTGATAAGCTGGTGAAAGTTGTTGTGAAGTGAAAGCTCAGTCAAGGCTGGAAAAAATACTACTGGCAACCTTGTAAGACTTGGTGCTTGCAGTGACCTAAAAAACTTCTTCACAAAGGGACAGCTTAATACAAATATCATGTGTTTCCCACATGGAAATTAGACACTTGTGCTTTGGTGTAAGTAACCAATAATTCTGTTAATGCACTAGATGTGAATCTCACTAAGCTTACCTGAGACACAAACATATGGCAACACAGAAGTGTCAATAAGGAACAAACTGACACATTAAACTAGCAAATATACTGACCTAGCAGGCAAAACCACAGAGAGAAGATGATAAAAGAAAATAAGCTGCAGAAGAAAATTGCCTCTGTAACATACTTATAAAGTGTGCAGTGTAGAGAATTTGAAATACAGATAAAATCCACAGGAAAAATATGAACTATGAACAGTTAATTAGAACAAAAAGAACTTCAGCTGGGAAGACTCCAAGATGAAGCAAAGTATGTACCTGTGCTCTGGGCTGGGATCCTGTTATACACTCTTGGATGCTGGACTTCATTCTGACCTAATAATACTACTCATGCTGTCATGGTTCTTCAAAACAAACAAATAAGTAAGAATAAAAAAACCACACCTACTTCCTCCTGAAACACCAAAAAAAGCCTGAATTTGTACTGTCAGTCACAAATGACAGTATTTATTCAAAAAGGTGAAATTAATATGCTGCAGCACACGGGACATTTTAATAGTGGCTTTAAGGATATCAGATTCCTCCTGAATCCAATTACTCCTAACAAGAATGAAGCTGATCTCCCTCTGATGCAAGCATTAAAGAATTCAGTTGTTCCTCAATGTACTGTCAGGATCAATAACCAACTCTGAAGGAGACTACTCGAGCACATTTTCCTAAATGGCAAAAATCAGTCTGCACAGGAATTCAGGTGGCCCTTTTTCATTTGGATGACTGCCTGGCTCTTTTTTCTAGAGTTAGATGCAATTAGGATATTCCTGTTGACAGATATAGCTCTAACATCCAAGAGGAAATGGCAATTTATTCAAATAAAAAAATTGTACTGACATTCACAAGCAATAATTTTAAAAGCATTTATGTACAGAGAACATTTCAATTTCCTACTAAAAACTCAATTTTACCTTAAAATTTCTGTAGTTTAAAAAAGATGACAATTTTTTTTCTCTCTCTCCTTTTTCTTTTTTAAACTTTTTCTTAGATATTTGGTGCACAGTAGTTTCCATTTCTGGTTTTCCTACTGTTTTGGAATGGGAACAATCTTGAGTCCCAGATTCAAGGTCTGTTCTATGCTCATTTCATTTTTAGCTTTAAACATATGTTAACGAAGACCAAGAAAGCATGTGCACACTATTGCATGTCTCTCCTTCTTTAACATATGAATATTTTTTAATATACTGCCCAAGCTTCTTTACTTGTGCTAACCCTCAAATCAGGGTCACTTTCATTGCTTGAATGATTTATTTCTTCTAATAACCAAGGGAACATGTAGGAGGGAAGAAAAATGTTAATAATTAAAAGTTAGATGTGAAAACTAAAAACTGTAATTCCATAAACGCTCACTCCAATGAACTAAAGCTTCATCAGGTACAGCTCCTCATCCTAAATGCCCAGAGTCTCTGAAGTAGTCAGATCAATTTTTCATTTTGCAGAAACTTGAAAGCCACTATTACAAAAGGGTATCTGTGAAGCAATGCTCTTCTTCCAAATAAGAAGTTGTACGGACAACAGGATCTGACTACAAGTATCTTACAATGAACAAAACCTCCAGGGAATGATGCCAGTCAGCAGTAAAGGGAATTTATGGCCAGGAGCAACACACAGAGCCACAGTTTCATTGCAACATCCATCCTGTATCAAGCACCCTTGGATCTCTGAAGTGCTGAAGGGCTTGTCAGTCTTACGGGACACATACGTCTGAGAGGAGTCACAGAATTATAAAATCATTTGGTTTGGAAGAGACCTATAAAGGCCACTGAGCCCAGTCCCCTGCCATAAGCAGGGACATCTTCAACTAGATCAGGCTGCTCAGAGTTGCAACTAACCTGTCCTTGAATAGATCTGGTGATGAAGCATCCACTACTTCTCAAGGCATTGTAAAAATTGTGCCACTGTAAAAATTTTCTTAATGCTTTATTCTGCATCTGCCCTCTGCAGCTTAAAACCATTGGTCCTTGTCCTACTGCCACAGCCCTGCTTCAAAATCTGTCCCCATATTTCTAATAAACTGTTCCCATCCTTCTAATAATCCTCCTTCAAGAACTGAAAGGCCGCTATAAAGTCTACCCAGAGCCTTCTCCAGGCTGAACAACCCCAACTCTCTCAGCCTTTCTCCAAAGGAGGGTATGCTTGTTCCTTCTGTGTCAGCTCATGGAGATATTTAACAGCACTGGTCCCACACAGAATCCTGAGGGATACCACTTTTCACTGATGTCTATGTGGACCTTAAGCCATTGACCACCACCCGCTGGATGTGACCATCCAAGCAATTCCTCACCCACCCAAACTATTCACCCATCAAATCCATCTCCTTACAAATTAGAGAAAAGGATGTTGTGGGGACCATGTGTCCTGGGAAGATCCATAATTTTACTGCATTCCAGATCTACCTGCATCCAAGAACTGCTAGTCTCCTTCAGATTTTGCAGCCAGAGACCTTGTGTGTGTGAGGAGGTGCTATTGTGGCTGTTTTCAGAATTGGTCCTCCCAGGCAGCTCCTTTGCCACGTGGTATTTGTTTTGCAGGCTGTTTGGTCTTTGCTCAGGCAAAGGGTTTTTCCTCCCTTTTTGGGATCTCTCTTTTTTGTTTTTTCCCCCCCATCTCAGAGAGAGTGCAGTTGGCAGATTTGAGCTGCCTTGAGGTGAGTTCTGCAGGTGTCTGCCAGTCACCATGGGCTCCAGCAAGCCAGCCCGAATCCATCGGCTGCCTGTTCCAGGAGAGAAGGCTACAGGAGCAGAACTCCTTTCTCTCTGGCAGCTTCAGCTGCACAACCATAGCCATCCACAAAGACTGCATTTTGCAACTAGAAACCATTTCAAAGTGAATTTGCAAACTCTGCTGGCAGCAAAAAAAGCCAGAGAGTTCCTGGAGCCAGGCCATGCCATGCCAGCACCCACAGACCAGTGCTTTTCCCTCATCCCACTGATAGTGGGACCCTGGAAAATGTTAAAGATAGACTCTGAAAATGTTAGGCTTTTGCCAAATCATTGCACCTAAGTAAGCAGTTTGATAAATGATATAATTGTTAGATGTGATGATTGTTTAGTAATTAAATATAATTATTGTATAATCATAAGAAGAATCATGAGAAACTATGTTAGAAATTTAAGGGGGGCCACGAGGAGCCATGCTTGGCTGAAATCTATGTATACAATAGAACAATATAAGTTTAATAATTAACATGAAAGTTATATAACGATAGAATATAAAAACATGTTCATCCCAAATGCATGTCAGAGTCAGATTTGGGTTGGTAGCCCCTGACACCCAGAGCTCTTCAATAAAAGCACCCTACATAATCATTCTGTGATTATGTGTCTCTGAACACTAACACCACAGCCACAAGTGCAGAGCACAGCAGCAGGGTCTGAGAACTGGAGGAAGCAACAGGAAGACCCCACAGGAGCCAGCAAGTCTTCATCTGCTGCTAAAATTGCTCTGTACAGCTCCTGCCTTCCCAAGAGGGATGTGATGGCATCTTGTCCCTTTGTCCTACAAGCCAGAGGCTGTCCCTGCCTCGTGCCATCTCAGGAAAGGCTATTTCTGGCTTTCTTTGGTCCAGTAGGGTTGTGAGTTTTTTGCAGTTTGGTACCTAGAAATTATTGACCTTTTTTTCTTTCCTCTTGGCATTCTGTTTGTTAGTAATGTGTTATTTTTCCACTTATATTGACTCTTATCTCATTCCTTAATGGTGGAAAGGGATTGGTTGGAAGGTAGGGCAAAGTTACTCATTTCAGAGTGCTCATCTCCTTAAACTGTCTCAAACCAAGACACTATGTCAAAGGCTTTACAGATGAAAAGAGATGACGCCCATAGCTCCTCCCATGCGCAGCCAATACAGCCACTCCATCACAGAAGGTGACTAAATTGGTTAGGCAGGAACTGCGTTGGTGAAATTGTGCTGGCTGTCTGAAATCACCTCCCTTTTTGAGTGAACATATCTCAAACCACATTTTTTCAAGTCTCTACCCTTTTGTGTAAAAGAAGTTTTACCAAAGCTTACCTCTGGGTACTTCAGTTTTAAAGTTCTGTGCAGTTCTCGGAAACGACTGTACCGCCGAAACACTGTCCATGTCTCATCCAAGACTGTTATCTAGAGCAGACAATATAAACACAAGAAACAGAAGTAAACCCACACAGTCTAAAATCCATGCACTATACAGGGTTATAAGATTAAAATGGACAGTTCTTAGCTGTCTTAAATCCAAAAACCTTTTATAAGTTTACTTAATTTTTCTTTCATTACAGTGACAGAACTGTATTTAATAAGGAGCACTGATTGCAAAGCAAAAAAACACCTGAATGCATTTATTCCTTAATCCACAGTGGTTTGATAAGACTGTAAACACATTAGAACATCCCCAATCACTTCTTGGTGCAGCTATTTGACTCTCAGTATTACTATCAGTAGGTGTTCCATTAATGAATAAGTAACATCCAGAGTAAGTGAAGTGTAGCCTCAAAATATTCACAGAAATGTATATTCTTATAAACAGATATTGACAATTAACAAATACACATTTCTTAGACATACAGAGTTCATTACCACATAGAATGGGATTCCAGTTTGTAGGGTAAAATATTATACCACCTTTTAGTAGAAGACATTCCTTTAAGACACTCTTGGTCTGTGTCTTCAAAATGGTGATGAACATTGCATTTATATAGGAAGTTTTCTTAAAATAAACATTGTTACTCCTGTGGATTGAGTGCATAACAACAGGAGCAAAGAGGGAGGGCAAACCAACCTTACCATCAGTTATTCTCAAAACTGAGATATTAAACATTATGTGAAATTAGGTGACATTAATTAAGGACATTTCTAAGTGGGCCATGAAAGTGTTGTGACTAGAGCATTTGACTTTACAGTCAAAAATCAAAAGACTTTGTGCAGCTCTGGTGATCCAAGGCCTGATTTGGTCCTTGTCATCTTCTTTGTTTACTTTCCAATTTCTTGTAATGAGATTTGCAGGTAATTCCAAAATTTTATTGTTGTTATAGCTGGAACGATTGAAAAACAAATTTCAATGCTAAACAAAGTCTTAAGTGGCCCCCAAAGCACAGCAATACTGCTATTAGGACAGACAGAATCAATCTCCACTTGTATAAAGAGAATTACACTGCACCTGGCATACCAATAGCATTTCTAGAATATGGCCTTTGACTCCTACAACTGACACAACAAGTCTGGGATGATTTTCCCCCATTTAAAAAAACCTGTATGACAGACTATACACTCTGTAGGAATGGGAGAGGGATATATGCAGGTGTTTTGAACCAGTAAAGCAATTCTGAAAAGTCCTTTGCTTTTTACATAGTTTGCTAATACAGTTAAAAGTATTCTCTTAAGAACAAAAACCATATGGTTAAGTACATCTGCAAGACAGATTTGGCAATATCCTTATCTAGGCACTTCTGTGATCCTAGATTTGCCTCAGAATTGTGGGTTGTTTTGTTTCTCCCATTCAAAGGCAGCATTTCCTATGTAAAACCTATAAATCTGAAAGAAGGTATCACAGTCCTGTCTCCTTATCTTTTCTTCTCATGATAACTGATAGAAAATAACCTAGGAGACATTTTCAATCCATTGCATTTTAAAGCACATCACAGAATTTGTCCTCTTTCTGCTCTATAGCAACACAACTAACACCATGACCAGGGTAGAAAAATGCAATATTCCACCTCATTCTGAAAGTAATGAGAAAATAAAAAAGAAATGCCTCATTTCTTTATTTAGGCTGGTTAAACTGTCTACAGTCATCATGAGAACTCATATTTCTTCCTATTAACCTTGTTGAAACTGTTCCTCACACTAGGAAAACAGTATCTGGGAAACTAGAAGTTTTCTAAAAATTTCTTATAACCTTTTTCTATTTTATTATTGAGGGTATTCATCTGATAATGTTGACAGAAGATTAGACTTCTTACTAATCAGAAGTTTAGACTTCTTACTAATGTAGGCAGTTATGGGACATGCATCATTTTCTTAAAGAACTTTGTATCAATGAGAACTACCTCTTGCTTTACTCCCACTCTGCAACAGTTCACCAAACTCAGAAATAAACCTGGACTAGAAATGTGGACTTTTTGAGCAGATTCAACACAGCATCTGGCTGAACAGAAATGCAACTGGAGCTGAAGGAAAGCACTGTTTTAGGGTACATCTGCCTGGATCTTTTCTTACAGAGTACTTGTCAGGCATCACTAAAAGGCTTTGAAACACAAGAAAACCAGTTTTAAAAGAACATCAAACAGGATAAATAAAAGGAGCGAACTCAGAACAATGTGGAAAAGATGAATGAGAATGAGAAAGCTTAACTACAACTTTCAGTATTGCCAGAGGATCCCTGCAGGGCTGTGCTTGATTCCAGACTTTGCTTCCATCACCAGCTCTCAGGAAACCCTGTGTGTCTTTCTGAGAGCTGGAGTTCCACCTTCCCTGCTGCCTTGCTGCCAACCATAGGTACTGTCTGCAACCATGGGCACTGGCCATAACAGATGCCACTGGTTTTATTTATATTTTATTTATTTATATTAGATTTAAGAGCAAAAGCTCTTCCCACACTGTTTCTAGCACAGCCTTGTCTAAACATGAAAGGAAGGGGGGGAAATACATGAATAGTTCTCTGGCATACTAATTTAGCTCTAGCATAAATATGTTTAGACCTGATTAAGGTATTACTGTTTCATCATGTCTTTAAAGACAACACATAAAACTGTCACTCAGATGGAAGCTTTTTTGGAAATGAATCAATTCTTACAGAATACTTAATAGTAGACTAGCACAAAAAGCTCCATGACATATTCCTGCTGCAAAATGAAGATGCTGTCTTAGCTCTAATAAAGTATCACTTTCTTCCTATTTTGAATTCTCTCCAGTCAGTTCTTGTAGGACTCACTCAACATCTTTAATTAGGATCTGTATGGAAGAACCTGAGTGGACAGAACATCCTGCTGGCCTATTCCCATACATGTCTATACCAACAAGATGCTTACCCTGCACTAAAACAAATTATTACTGATAATATGTTAGGGTTGAAAGACCTATGAATTGATCATGAAGCTGCCAAGGAAAGTGGAACTCATTCTCTCTCTTCTGGCATTTAACAAAATCATCTTTACTACTGCATGTCACAAGGAGAAATTAATATATTTGTTATATACAGAAATGCATTACATTTGTTGCTCTGTATAACAATATGCAGGATTTAACTACAAGCACAATGACTAGAAACATCTGTTGAAGAAAATACCTCTGAGATACCTAGAATTCACAGTTTTGGGGACTATCTTAAAATTCCACTCAATCATCACTTGTCACTTTGTCAGGTTCCAAAGTGCTATGACATGCAGACAGGTCAGCAATCCATTTTCCCAAAAGCAAGAGGAACCTTGCTGAAGAAAGCTTATTTAGGACCTAGAAAAGAAAATGGGGCTAGCAACACCTCAGTCCTTTCCCACAACTGACATATATTTCAGATGACCTGAAAATAAACTTGAACTAAGTGAAGTAAGGTTGAAATCAGGAATTATTTTGACAGCTGACATGGTATTCTGACCTATGAGGAAGAGATTAAATGAATAGGTAGGTACATTTAGTCTCCTCCCTCTGCCACATTTTCCTGATTTTTAAGGCAAAAAAAATGTACAAACCTACTATTTCAGGTGTTCTAATTTTCTACAGAATAACTGTAGGAGCTTCTAGAGATTAATACAGATCAAAGTAGAGCTGGGAGCTCTGCATGGACAACATTTAAAAGAAAAAAGTTTGTGGAAGGTCTGTGGATTGTAGCATGGAGCTAAATCCTGACTACAGCAGGAGCAATCCAGTGTGACACAGAGAGCTGGAGGGAAAGGAAAAAGCACTAGCTTTTTCATTAGATTGATTCATGTGAGGAATGACTATAAGAAACATTCCCCAAACTGCCAAACTGCACGTGGTCTTCCAACTGCTCCTTCATGCTAAGATCTTGTAGAGGCTTACCTGGGTTTTACTGATGAAGGGAGAATACCTGGAAAAGAAGTCCACCAACAGAAGCTGCATTTTCACTTTAGCCATCTTCACTAACCATTAGCTAGTCTAGTAAATCCTGTGTGCTGAAAATTGAGTAGAAGAGTCCCTGGGGACGTTTCATGTACACTTACTCATCTCTCAGCATCTCCCTGGCTCCAGGCTTTCACTAGCCCCAAGAAAATCAAAGTTCAACAGGCAAAAGGAGGCATTCCACCCAAAAATAGCATGGTATGTTTCAAAATGATAAATTTAATTAGCAAAAACAAAGCTAAGACTGCCCATCTTAATAAAAGCCTTTTCAAAAGAGAGCACAGTTCAAAAATGGTCCTTTGCCCTGTGAGGAAGGTCACTCCTCCACCTCACAGCAGCTAATGAAGCATCTGGCAGCACATTCAGGAAAGGAGGCTGCCAGTTCTGTCTCGGATGCCATGTGCATCAGTTATGCTACACATATGTCCACACACATTGAGAGCACATTTCCAATTAGACTTTAGATCTTGCTTGGAAAAAACACTGGCTGCATACCAGAGGAAACAAAATTAATATGCTTTTTTCCCCCAGCATTTCTACTCAGAAAATCAACTGATAGTTTGGAGAAGCAACACCTTGGAAATGCAGAGTGGGAAGAATCAGAACACCAAAGAGAGTGTGAAAGGAATCAAGCCTTTGTCTTGCATATGTGCAAAATACTTAAATAAAGCTTTTATGCTTTCATTATTTCAGGTAAATCTTTCAAGTCTAAGCCTTTTCTACAGCTGACACTTGCATCTCAGTAAAGGGCTTTCCTCTAACCAATATGCATTTAATCCTCATCTCTGGAACTCTTCAAATTGAACTGACATTGGCTCTGGAACTGCTCACACCAAGAGTTTGGCCTCCATCCTCCTCTGCACAATCAACCCACTTGGAAAACACTTGTCTTTATAGTGTCCTCTACTGTGCATTCTTCCCATCTCTCTTATTTAACAGTACTGAGACAAGGAGAACCAAAAACTGCACTTAGTGGAAGGAAAGCATTAAAGGAAAGCAAATGATAAGCACTTACCTTTATTTCAAACTCATAGTGCTCATCCTTGCCCTGCCCACACAGGACATACCGTGGGATACTAATTTTGATTGGGTCCTTTAGGTCATCTGGATTTGCTCCCAGGGAACGACAGACCATCCTCTTTCATGCACATACCAAATAGGGAGAAGAAAGGAAAACCAAAATCACTACACAAGGAAAAAAAGAAAAGAACTTCACTGAAAAGGAGAATGTGTTCTTGGTCAGAGGAGCAGGCAAAGAGGAGGTAGAAATTACTTCTAAAATGAAGGAATTATTTGAAAACAAAGTGGCTCTTGTCTTATAAGCAAACCCTAGCATATTTTAATGCATACAAAAATTCATGTGAAGTGTATTAAAAATATTCCTTTATTTGAAAAGGCATTTTCAGCTTAGATACCAAAACCAAGGGAAAGCAGAAGACTTTTTATTACAATCCTTTCAGAAAAATCAGTGTATTAATCAAGTTTTCACAGTTAGCTCTAATTTTTATACATC
Source organism: Molothrus ater (assembly GCF_012460135.2). Lineage (NCBI taxonomy): Eukaryota > Metazoa > Chordata > Aves > Passeriformes > Icteridae > Molothrus > Molothrus ater. The sequence goes on along the minus strand of NC_050480.2, from coordinate 8,042,753 downwards.
TCTATCTTTTATAAAAAATGTTTAAAATATCATGCAAAGCTGCAGGGGTCTAGGCAATTCAGAAAGCTCTTAAACTTTAAAAGTTCAAACCCATTTTATAATTAAATAAGCAATCCACAGTCAAAATAGTTTCCTACTATTTTTTTAATCATATTGGAATCCCAGAAAACTCAACTATGATAAATTTGCACAGTCTGAACAAAACAACCTAAAAATTTACTTCCAATGAGGGCTCATTTCTCTGACAGCCAGATGGAATATGTAACTCTGAAATTATGCCAAAAAGAAAACATTTCTGCAACTGAAAAGATTAATGCTTTGCAGTCACTATGCCCAAAAGGAGCATAAGCATTCAGAGGGAAAAAGCAGAAAAACTGCCTTAAAGGAAGTCCTCTACTTGCTCCATTGAACATATTTGGTCTGAAAACCTTAATGAACTGGCACTTCAAAAAATAACAGCAGCATGACAAATATAAGTTAACAACCAAAAAGATTGAAAAACAATCACTTCACAGTCATGACTGTGTTATATATTTGTATTTAGCACTGCTATCCATCACTTGAGCTGTAACTTTATTCTCAACATTCATCTTCTTTGTAGCAACTCCTGGCGACTTCCAGTACATGTAAGACTGTGTAGGAGCTGGAGAAGGATTTGAAACTCATTCACAAACATCTCTGCCTCTTACAGACAGCCTTTGACATCATCATGGCTCTCAAGAAGAGGAGGCTGTTATTACATTGCCAGTCAATTATAAATGACAATGTAATTTCCCTTAACATTAGCATTAATAAAACAAAGAAAGTGAATTTTTATTACACTGAGTTAATCTAGAGTATATTTACCACAAACTTTTTTTTTAAGAAACTATAAAAAAGTTTATGTTTGAATGGAAAAATATTTTTAGCAACCTTTGTTTTCACAAGAAATATTGTCTCCTGTCCATTTTGCTCTTCTGTAATTACTGCCCACGTTACCAGCTTTTCAGCTAAAACTCATTTCTGGAGCACTGAAATGTAAGCTGCTCTTTCCTTGGGGGAAAAGAGAAGTTCATTCCCCTGAAAACAACCTCATCTGTTTTAAAATAGCAATAAAATCGTAAAGCCACTCTTAAAGCCACCTCTGTCAACGTGTAATTTATTGACAGTCATTTTCAGAGAGCTATTACAAACAGCTAATAGAGAAAAACAATCTCAAACACAAAATGTTGAGGAAAAATGCACCCTAATACATTAAATAATGCTTTGATATTCATAAACAATCGTCTTTATTTTTACTTCACATAGTAAAAATAGCAGAAGTATTAGAATAAAATACACTGCTATGAATTTCTGTTTCATGAAATTGCAGAGTGCTCACTGAGTTAGATTTTTTAAAAAGCACAGAAGAGAAAAAGCATTATTGGGAAACACAAAATGCACAAACATTTAACTTTGGAGTATAATCAGAAAAAACACTGGTTTCAGAGACTGATTTCCTTTAACAGCCCTGATCAAGACAGTTCTCTCAGGTAGTGCCACTCAAGGCTGACTTTGGGCAAGGCCCAGAAGAAATCTCATAGTGATGGTCAATGAGGGAGCCACTCCTGAGCAGGACTGACATGGTGATATTATTCTGTCTACTCATTTGTGTACACATTCTTTGTCAAAAAATACCCCACAATACCTCAAAATAACATGACACATTTTGCTCATTTTTGGACTTCCTCAAGGAAGTAGAAATGTAACAATAAAAACCCCCATAACTCTTTATCCAAACAAGTGCTCATCCTTCTAGACATAACTTCCCTACCCAATGCAAGCTATTTCTTTTTAAATCCTATGTGAGTTACATTATCATGTCCTAACATATGGTAAAAACAAATGGGAAATGTTCTTATACTAGGAGAGAGACTGAAGTCTAACTCTGTGTGGTAGATTTCACCTCTGCTTGGCAATATGCTAACATCATTTAGAATTTCAGATGAGATACCACTGGTTTTTCTGCCAAGAACCATCTTCCTCAAACAAGGCAGATGGCATATTCAAGCAACAGGATTCAAAAGATATTCAGCTCCTCTTATAAGGGTAGAAACAAAAGATAGGAGACAACAGCTTATTTATTATTAGAACATCTGACAGGGGTTAACTGGTAAAATACCCCTCCTCCTAAGCTAGGGGAAAGCCTTGACTAATGGACATATTCTATTAATGTCCAACAGCTCCATTTTTTCTTGGGATGTAATAACAGAAAGACTGTAAAAGAGGCAATCTCACAGCACCAACAAGCCCATCAGTAAGCAAGCAGAGGATGATGAAAGTAAGGCCAAGAACATTACATGGACAGAGTTAAATTCACTCCATCTGTCAGGCAGTGTGTCCCCAGGTGTCGACTACCTAGCTGGAGCATGAGAAACGTGCTCACAGATGGCAGACCCCAAAACATCTGTCTTGCCACAGCAGCACCACCAAAGCTTGAAATGCTATTTAAAGCACAACTCCTTTTGCACTTGTGACAAATTTTGATAAGAAAGTGCAATAAACATTAAATGTAAAACTCTGAAGAGGAAGAGAATTGTCAATGCTAATATTCCCAAAATTGCAACATATAAAAGCTGTCAACATATATAGTATTAAGAGTATAAATTGAAAGTAAGATTAAAAAAATCTGCAGATGTTTTGAAATATTGAGATCAAGGGCATGAAGTAAATAAATGAGGAGCATGAAAAACAAAGATTATCAAAAAGATTAAGGAAAAGACAACCAAGGAGGAATAGAGAAAACATTAATGAAGATAGATAGTATTTGGAAGGAACTACAAAACACAGCCAAAATGGAAATCATAAGACAGAGCTGTGATTATAGTATTCATCCACCTACCATATAACATAGAAGCATTTAATTTCCTCACTTTCCCAAGGAACTGTATGTACAGCATATCAGAGATGTACAAAATGGAAGCACTCAATTAATAATTATTACTGTTTAGATGTGTTTCCACAGTCTGGGGTATTCCTTTAGAGCTCAAAGGTCCCTTTTCTCTATTGATTAAAAAAAAAAGCGGGGGGGGGGAAGGATTTTATCAACGTTTATTAGCCTTTTATTTTGAATGTATCTAAACTCTTTTGGATTTCAATACCTAGTCAAATGCATAATTAGCCAAATGGCTTCTTCACTTGAACTGAATGTTAATTTCCAGATTTCCAAAGGGATATGCAAACTGCTTTGAAGAATTGATAGGATGACTGTCAGGAGAGTATTTATTTCTTTTTCACAGTATTTAGAAGAAACAATTCCTGAATCAGGTCCAACCTTGCTCCTTTTAGAAAACACAAGCTCAATTTATATGCACTTCTCTTTGTCTGGCAAAACTGCACAATGGGTATCATTCAAACTGTACAACCAAAGGCTGTCAAATTGTGATCACTGCCATGAAGCATCCAAAATGTTAGGTGCAGAAAAAAAGACATTATCTTCCTTTAAGAGACCTATATGAGGAGTTGTAAAAACAAGACTCCTATACACAGCCTGCTCAGCACAGTCTACATTCACTGATGTAGACAGCAGTATGTGAATGTCACCTAATGAAGGTTTAATACTTCCCATATTTTCATAGAGTAAGCAAACCAGGTCAGCTAACTCAATTGGAAATTTACAGGGCAATTGTACTCCATTTGAAAAAACCAATTATTTATAATAGAAGTCCAGTCCAGTGAAATCTGCATCAAATCATCTTTCAAGAGCTGAAATTTATTTAAATAAACATCATCATCCAAACAATCTAACTGTAATAATCAAACTTCTCATGTCACTGCAAATTTTTTGAGTGAAGTGTTTGTTATAGATAAATATTGTGAGTAAACCATCTTCAGCAGAACACAGAAGTCGAATATTCTGTCCAGCAAAGCCAACTTGAATCTCCTTTATAGTGCTGATAGGAACCTTGGGATACTGCCAAGGAACTCTGGCAGGTGCCTTGTTCAGCTGACAAAATAACAACAGACAGAGTGGAACCCAACAAGAGCAAGCAAGCAGGTTCTGGGTCTGGTTTTCTGCAACTGCCAACAGACACCTTTCAACTCATCAACCCTAACAGAAATCTGAGGTAAAGCACAGATGAAAAATTCCAGTACCTTTTCCAGAGAACAGACCTGAAGTTCCAAAAAAAATCAGGAAAATGCACAAAGTTCTGTTGTAACACTAAACTGTTTTCTAGCTCTTTTTTTCCCAATGGCATGCAAATTCTTCAGGGGGTTTTCTCACAAAAGCATCAGAGATGTCCATGCTTATGCTCACTGTGACAGCCTCTTGGATGGGGGATGCAGGCTGAATGACATTTTCAGTATGATCTTTAGCAGCACCACCAGTGTGGGATATGTCTTGATTCATGCCTGACTTGAGGAACACATTTACTTGCAAGTTTCTTATAAATGACAGATTTTTTATTAATGATATTGCTTGGGCACATCTCTCACTTGCATCACACAAACTTCCTAACTCCTTAATCTGTTTAGAAACCACTGCACTGCTGACCAGCTGACTACTGGTATCTTTGTAAAAGCAAGAAAGCTGAGTGAAAAAATATCCCAAACTGGAAGCATATTCTGGTCTTGCATCAAAACAAGAAGTTATTGACCTAAAAGAAACCAAATCAGAGGCACTGTGTGCTGGAAGCTGAGAATTACTAGATTGGTCTTCATCTATTGGTTGCACTGTCTTTAATGGGCTGTTTCTTTCTAAGTTTTTGTTTCAGAATGCACATTAGACTGAGAAAAGAAAAGGCACAATATGCTGAAGCCAGTTTGCTCATTCAGCACCCATTAAGGATCCTGCAGAAGAAATCTGTTTCAAGTGGGAATAATCAGATTCAGTTCTTGAGCTCTCACAATCTGGAGAAGTAATTATTTTATCACCAATATGATTGAAATTTTCAACCTTGTGGAGTGAATAGGCAACATTAATAAAGTCAGAACTATGTAAAGAAGTAGATAAAACATTCTGATACAGAACATTCTCACTCTTCAAAGTATTAGCACCTTTAGAGTGAATTAAACTACTTCTAATGTCACAATGACATGCAAAGCTCTCCTGCTCTGAGTTATGCCTTCATTCTGAAATGCCTTCTCTGATGTACAAGGGGAGGAATGTCATCCAGAACTGGAAAATAAATCCAGCATTTCTGTATATGCCTTCTGTTTCTTATGGTCTCTTGCTCCTGCATTTTCTCCACACAACTCTGAAGCACAATTGCCATCTTTAGACAGAAGTGGAAAGCCATTGTGTGGCTGCCACTGTTAACTTTTCTGTTAAAAATTCCAAAACAAGAAAATAAAAATCTCTTTGTAAAGTCTCCTGACCAAAACATTTCTTTAACTGAGGATTGATTTTGATAGATTTATACAACCATTCAAAATTGGTACAATCTCTCTGTCTCTCAAAAACCCAATAGCAGTGATTGAGATCTGATGAGGAACAGTTCATCTTTTCAACCCACCCCTGCTTTTTCTTTGTACAGTATCCATTTCACTTGCTTTATATATGCTTTGCTCAAAAACCCCAGGAAAGTCAACAGGCAATGCAGAAACTTCTAATCCCTCAATTTTTTTCCCCACACAAGCACAAAAAAAGTAATCCCATATGAGCCAACAGAGTGCAAAAAGTCCAACACAGCTGAAAAACATCAGTGTAAAAGTCAAAAGAAGTACAAGATTGAGGTGCTGCAGCCCTTCTGTTGTTACAGTTTAAATCCATGAAGGTACCTAGGATTTACTCACCAAGACTATAACTGTGCTACAAGCAGCACTTAGACAACTAAATATGGTGAGGGGTCTGAGCATCAGTTTAAAAATACATAAATACATGTATTTATGAATATTTATAAATATTAATAATACATATTTATAATGTATTTATACATTATACAATATAATGTATTTATAGATTTAATACATGAATAACACACATATACATGAATCCTTCAGGACACACACAGCCTGCCTGGTTCCTTTTGCTACCTTACAGACACCCTCACAGCAGTTCATTGAGAGTCAAAAATGTTATGTGTATTCTGAATTCAGACAATCATTGAATTAAATTAAATTTAATTCAATGCTCATTAAACACTTTTCTCCTCTAAAAATAATGAAAGGGATACTATTCCAAATTCAGAATCATGGCAAAACAATGAAGAACGATCCAGCCTAACACCACACCTTTCAAACAAGGAAGAGCTAAGTACAATCTAAAAGAAAATCACTTTGATTCCAGCTGGTAAGATGCACCTCCATCTCTGTTAGCCATTAATCTTGCTGTGAATTCAAAATTCTAATTATGCAGCTAAACATGATGAAATTTAATTACAGGGCATGCCATAATTTAAGACAAGCATTTCATTCTGACAAATTATGACCTACCTCATACTTCAACTTGCGTTGAATAGTGCTGTTATTGTGCCTCTCATTGTCCTAAGCACAAAAAAAGGTGCAGGAGGTTATTAAAAAGTGCCTTTCTTGTATAAGTTAATTCAAAAGTACTAGAGGAAGAGACATTAAATAGACAAAAATAACAATCAATATTTATTAAACAACTGGCTTAGAAGTCAATCAATCCACTCTTTGGATGATTAGATCACCAGTTTTTGAATAGGCATTTGTTTGTAAGTATGAAATTCCATCCAGAAGAATCTTAATTTTCATCAGTTAAATCTTTTCTGACATAAAATGAAGATTTTATTTGCAAGCTTCTTATTGTCATTTACACACTCTTTCCTGCCAAAAAAAAAGCAGAATGCAACATAAAAATGCCACTGGAAATAAATATATGATTAAAATTTAAAAACTTTTACCTCATTCACTGTTTACTTCTTTTAAAGTTTTTTGGTAAATTAAGAATAAGTAAACACAGGAAAACATAGAAATTACTGAACAACAAAACTAAATCAGTGGTTAGACACGATCCATTGAAGGTCAGGATCTCCCACCCATTTTTGCTCACCTTGAAACTTTCTGTAGACCAGGAAGCACTAACATGATTATCCTCAGCTTTATAATGAATATTCTGGAGCCTTCTCTGCACTTCTTGTTCAATAAAGGCATTTATCCTTTAAGATACAGAAAAGTGTGTGTATGTATGGAAAAATAGTATATTTTACATAAAAATCAAGACAGACTAAAAGGCTCTTTGAAATGCTTCTAACCCGTAAGTACTGCACAGCTCTTAATTGGCAGGCTTAATGTTAGACCCATTTTATCCCTCCTTAAGGAAGGAACACTGACTTTTGAACGAGTGCTTATCTAACCAGTAAAGGTTAAAAAATTGTTATTACTTAAACAAATGACTAGAGCACAGGTTCAGCCACTGCTGTGAGTGCAGCTCTACACACGAGAGGCAGTGAGGCTACAAGTGATGAAGAATAAAGAAGGTTGGGGTTGCATCTTCAGTAATTTAACAGCTTGCCTTCACTGCTGCTGTGGTATCAGCAACTTGCACTAGCAAAGGTTTGGTCTTCAAACAGAAGGAATCTTCCAAGAGCTGACAGCAACAACTGCCATGTCTAAGTATAACAAGGGAAATTAAAGATTTCAGTGATGCCAGGCAGCTGTCCTATTAAAAAAAGTTTAAGACAATTAAATTTACTACATTGCCTTAAGCATATATGAAGCAAAACCATATAGACAGGTAACTGTAAACTCAAAATCTATTTAAATACCTTTCAGCCTACAGTTTCCCAACCCTGTATTCTAAAACAAACTGCACAGGAGCAACAGCTGAAGCTATTGGCTACTTACAGCAGAACATCAATTTTACTTCCAGACCAGTCTTCCAGTATATAAATCAAATTCAACCCTGGCAGAACGGTCTTTCAAAATATCTCTTTTTAAAGCTATTGTTTGCATTCCATTGCAGGAATGCAGGTCACCTACCTTTCATCAACCAGTGGGGCAGCAGATGTCTGTGCCTTTGTTGGGCTGGCAGGGGAAGTGCTATGGGAGAGTCTCTCATCTAATATTCCATGGTTTCCTTTCTGAGCTCCATCACCCTCATATATTTTTTGCTTCAGCTGCTGAATTTCCTGGTCCAGGCTATAAAGATACCATAACATGTAATTTGCTTTGGTTTAGAGTTGATTTGAATAGGTCTGATGGGAAGCAATGTGCCTACACTGGTATACGTGTACATAAGATTGTAGATACTAATGAAAGTTTAAAAATCATAATTGTCCCTTAAGCACATTTAGATAGAAAATAGAGACAGCTCAAAGCCACATTCCAAGACTAGTATTAAGTCAAATAAAACAACTTCAATAATTTCCATCACAAGAGGCATCTAAATCTGTACATTAAATATTAACTCCTAAAGCCTAACCTATCTGTTAGAATCACATTAATAAATTATCATTTTTATAGAAATCTATCAATGACCTCAGATATTATCTTCCAGTGTGAAAGTAAATGAAGAAACAAAAGGGGAAAAAATGAAAAATTCAATACAGCACCAAAAAAACCCCAAAGAAAACCCAAAACATTGATGTGGCAAAACCTCTCCATAGGAAAATCTTTAAATTGTGTACTAGACATGTACATTTTCCAGTTGTTCCATCTGTATATATGTTTTTGAAAATTCACTAACAAAATAAACATTTAGTACTTATTGTATATATACAGCTAAGAAATCATCTTTTGAAACTTCCTTGCTTTCTTTAACAAATAAATTCAGTTCCACCCAGATTTATGCACAGAATACAACATGTAAAATTGGGTACTGTGTTTCTGACTAAAAATGCTGGAGGCATTTTGTATGAAATAAGAAGCACTTATTGCAATATTCATCATATTACAACAAAGTAATCTTTAGAACATCCTTTTCACTTGTAAAGTAGCTGACATTAGATTAGTAACACAGTAATAATCTTCCCCATTTTCATTACAATTTTTGTCTCTAAAAGTAATTGTTTTTCTAGAGGTTACTTAGAAATCAAATAATAAAAGAAAATAAGTTCTTGCTAAAACAGAAGAAACTATGCAAACCTGGGATTCTATCACTTCTGTACAATTGTATATATCTAAACTGAAGTGCAGCTCTATATTCCATCCTGGGGGTTAAGTGAGAAAATTAGATAGATGATGAATGCTGAGGCTTCGGCTGAATTGTTACTTCAGTTTTAGAGTGCTTTTTGCAGCACTGCCAGAAGCCATCTATTTCTTTTGATTAGCACCAAAACAATCTTGTGTCCTGAGGGTAAGTGGAGGAAAGATGGCTTATGTATATAGGAAAGTGTTTGCATCCATGGAAAATCAATTTAACTACAAAAATCAGATTTACATTAAAGGAACAAAGCTTAGCTCTTGGTTTGTAAACATCCTACTAGGAGAAGACATTACTTATCTAGCTACAAACTTAGTCAGCCTTGTGCTGCATCCACCAGTGAGGACACAGAACTGTGCCCTGCCACTTGCCTCAAAGATGGCTCTAAAGCTGCTTTATGTTCATTCTCATGCCCCAAACCTCTGCCAGTAAAGCCAAAACGTGTGCATATATCCCAGTTAAAGTTAACCTCAAATTACCATTTTGGGAGTAATCCCTGTTGTCTTGAGGTGATTCACAATGATATTAAATACCATAATTATCTGTGGCCAAAAAATGTTACTGTGTCTTTTAAGACCCTGAAGCCACAGACCTTGAGTGTCTGGTGGAATTGGGGGTGCAGGCATTTTAAAAAGTTCCCAACCTGAATTTTTTCACAGCTTTTCACAGAATGGTATTTCCTTTGCTGACCGCTTGGTCTCTACTTAGGCAAAGCCTTTTCTTTCCTTTTTGGTTTGTTTTGTTCCTTGGATCAGAGAAACTGCAGCAGCAATGTTTGAGCTGCCCTGAGAACAAATTCTGCAGCCACTTGTCTGGAAACCAGGGGGCATCTGCTGGGAGAAGTGAAACAGAATTGTCCTGCTCCAGCCCAAGCTGCTGCTGACCAACCCTGAGCCTTGGAGAGGACACATTTAGTGGCCTCAGTCCAGCTGCCATGCCTGCCCTGCTGTGCCTTGCCATGGGGAAGCTCTTCATCTGCTGCTGGAACTGCTTTGTGAGGCTCCTGTCTTCCCAGCAGATCTGATCTGGGGTTGTTCATCCTGGAGGAGGCCCAGGGGAGACAAGGCAGTGTCAGGGCACAGGTTGGACTCGATGATTTCCATGGCCTGTTCCAACCTTGCTGATTCTGTGATTGTCTGAAACCACCCTTGGAGCAGTTGTAGGATAAGCCCTGGGCCTCCTCTTCAGGAGCTCCAGCAGCCCAGGTCCCTCAGCTTCTCCTCCCAAAGCCCATCCTGTCAGTCCTGCAGAGCCTCTGCAGCTCCTCCTCACTGCCCAGAACAGGGAGCCCCAGAGCCAGACACAGCAGCCCAGATGTGCCCCCCTGGCCTGGGGTGTCTCTGCCACGAGGCACTGCAGGGGCCTGCAGACAATTCCTGCATCCTTGTAGGATGATCCTGCTCCCCAAGGGACGTTCCCATGGTTCCAAGTCAGGAACTGAAGTAGGGAGTGAAGGCAGTGAGGGAGGAAAGGGCAAACCTTGTCACCACATCCTGCACAGCCTGAAGCTGTCCCAGCAGGGCCCTGTCAGGACAGGTATTTTAGCTCTGCCTTTTGTTTCACTGGGGTGCTGAGGTCAAGCAGTTCAGTATCTAGCAGTTATTTTCTTTTCCCCCCCCCCAGCCTACTGGCTTTCTTTTTCTTCATAAACTAATGCTTTTTCACTTTCTGCTATGTCCCAGATTGCAAGGCAAGATGTATTCTATTTGCCACCTGTATGGCAGTTGTCTTTTGTCAAGTGGGCAGTTTGCCTTATCTCTTCCACACCCACCCCTCTCCCTGGGAGGTGGGGAGCATCTGTTGATAAGAGGCTATTGAGTGTCACTGCATGACTGATAAGAACTACAGCATCCCACTGGGAGATGCTCCACCCAGGGGGAGGAGCCAAGCATTCCTACCTGGATATAATCTGTAGATTCTGGAACACCAGCACAGCTTGTGCACTGGATTTCCCAGAGGAACTGCAGCTGCCTCTTCCACTGGATCCTCAGAGGAAGACTGCACTCATTTCTACAGGACCCCTGCTCCAGCAGAACCATACCTGACACTCCAGGAGGGCTGCAGCCACAATTCCAATGGTACTGCCACCAACACCCTGACCCACAGGGTGTCAGGTTGTGTTCTGACTCTGTCAGTGTTGTTTTGGTTTACTGCATTGTTTATTTTATCCTTTTATTTTCTTCCCTAATAAGAACTGTTATTTCCCGCTCCCATATTTTTTGCCTGAGAGCCCCTTAATTTAAAATTCATAGCAATTTGGAGGGTGTTTCACATTCTCCACTTCATGGGAGTCTCCTGCCTTCTGCAGCAGGCACCTGTCTTTCCAAACCGAGACACTGCTATTAAATTTCTTATTGGTGGAAAGGGATTATTGGAACTCTTAAAGGAGTTAATTTAAAGGAGAATGCCCTGGAATGAGTTATCTCAAACCAAGACATCTGTAGGTTAAAGAATTTTGAGCTTCCATATTATTCAAACAAATAAAAACATTGTACCTAGTTATGATGGACTTACACTTGTATAGCACTTTAAATGATTATTTCATTTAAACCTTTTCAGATAGTTAACACTGATCTGATTATTTCATTTAAACCTTTTCAGATAGTTAACACTGATCTGAACCAGAGCACATCATCACATAATGGGATCTAGATAAACAATAAGAAATATATATAATTCATATGCTTACTATGGCATCATATACTGTGAAATGTAAACTCAAACAAAAGAGCAGTAAGCAGCCTGAAATGTTTAACATATTCTCATGTATCTTTTTTCTTGCCTCTACATTCACAAAAACATACTGAATTGAATTATTCAGGCCCATGGGCTATTCACTGAAAGACTTCAAAGTTTTATTTAGCCTGTGAAAGAGGATTTTGAAGTAAACAAGAAAAAAAAACCAAGGAAAAAAAGAGGGAAAAAATATCTTTTTACTTCCTTGGTATCTTCTCTAAACCTCAGTTTTCTGGCTGACAACATATTTTTTCACTTATCACACAACCCTATTTTTGTAGAACCTCCAGCTGTCTATACCTCACTTCAGTCAAGTGAGATGCTTAGTGTAGAAAATGAGATTTTATGTTCACGACAATTATGGAAAATAATGGCAATTTCCACAAAATGATGAATCAGTATTGAAAATGCTTAACTAAAAGCCAGACAATGTAGCCATAAATGTTGAAAAAGTGACCTCTACACAGCCTATATAGAGCAACTCTTCTGATAATGGTTTAAAAGGAATGGAATACAGAAGAGCTCTTCAATCTGACTATAAGCAAGTTTCTTCTTTTAGGTGGTTTTTCCACATCTGTTTGAAGGGCTTATGAAAAAATATTCAGATAAATTAGTGAAATATTTAAAAAACATATGACAAATGCTACCTCAGAAAAAAACACTTCCTTTTTTCACTGACAGTCACAGGTTTTAAAGCTCCCGTATAAGCAAATCAGGTAGCACATTTAAAAATGGCAATTCTGCATGTTTTACCTTCTGCAGGGATTGAACACATTAATCTTGGTGAATTTTTGCTCAGGTCAAAAAAAAAAAAAAAAAAAAAAAAATATTTCTTCCTCTTCTTCGACAGAGAAAGATCCTTCCCTACCTGACTGACTTTTCTTCGAGCCTCCCATACTTAGGTTAAATGTTATGCTACAAGATATCTTGAGCATAACTGATGACATTGCTTATGTGCCTAAAAGGGGCTGTCACCACACTGGGCAGTAGTAAAGCCTCTGTGTATTTTTCAATAAGCTTAAAAAGCAACGTCAAATTTTACATGGATATAGCTTATTTTTATTTTTCCTTGAAACCAGAGCTATTAAAAAATTAAACATTTAGCCCCATTTACTTTTAATACCAGGAGGGTTCAGTATATCACCAGCTGAGAGGGACAGTTTGTAGGTTTACTGTAACAGTCTCCCAGTCCTGAACAAACATCTAACTTGTTACTAATAAAGAAAATGAAATGTTATACAGAAATAATTTTAGAGAACAAAGTTGTTAGATGGTGCATTTGCTGTAAGGGCAGAACATAAGGATGTCTGAGCTTTCTACATAGGTAAAACAATTTAAGTATTGTGATGGCTAATGCAAATAATATCCCGCTGAGGATGGGAGAAGTATCCAAACATAACAGAACTCAATAAGTGAGCAAAAATCCTTTAAAAAGCAGTAGAGTTTCAGTTCTGGGTAAGCTACTTGAAACTCATGAAGAAACATAAGTACTGGGACACTGAACAAGCTGTGCTCTCAACATCCAAGGTATAAGATCATTCCCTATTGTATTTGTGGGGTGCCCTGATGAAGGCAGGAATGATCAATCTGTCTCCATGCTCTCAGAAGGCTAATTTATTATTTATGATACTATATTATATTTAAGAATACTATACTAAAGAATACAGAATGGATTCTTACTGAATGCTAAAAAGGATAATAATGAAAGCTTGTGACTCTTTCCAGAGTCCCAACACAGCTTGGCACTGACTGGCCATTGAGCCAAAACAATTCACACCAGAACCCAATGAAACAATCACCTGTGGGTGAAACAAACACTTTCCACATGAGCAAAACACAAGAGAAGCAAATGAGATAAGCATTGTTTTCCTTTTTCTCTGAGGCTTCTCTGTTTCCCAGGAGAAAAATCCTGGGCAAAGGGATTTTTCAGAGAATGTGAATGCCACACTTGCCCTTTTGTGGACAGGTCCTGATAAATGGAAGGCACTGCAGCACTCACCGTTCTCGGTCTTGCTCAAGCGCTTTCTGTTCAGCTTCCAGACTTGCCTGCAGCCCCGCCTGTTCACCACAGCTGTGGTTCAAGGTGGCCAGCTTCTGTTTCTGCTCCTCAATTTCAAAGTCTATGGTGGAACGGCGCTGCAAAGCAGAATGCCTCCTTTCTAACTTAGCAACAGCTTGCTCCAGTGCCTCTCTCTGCTGCTTTTCCCTTGATTCAAGGATTTCTTTTTCCTTTTTCCGAACCTTCCCTTCCTGCCGGGCTACGTTGGCAGCGAACTCAAAGGTTTCTTGTAGCTGCTGCAGCTGATTTGTGCTAGCCCTATACTGGGCAAGCTGCTCTTCTTTTTCTTCTATTTCTTTCTCTATTTGATAGAGAGTATTATCTAACCCTAACAAGCCCCTGTCAAGGACTTCTGAAGCTCTTTGTTTTTCCTCCAGCAGAGCTGGCAAATGATTACTCGTCAGGTACTCAAGCTGGCGTATTTTAGATTGGAGCCTGTATTCCACTGGCTTTATCTTGTCAACTTCTTCAGCCTTGAGTATGGCATCCATAAAGTTATCATCATCTCTCTTGAGATTTAAAGGTTCTTCATGTGCAAATTTTAAGTGCTCCAGATCTCTTTTTTCATCTGCTATTTCTTTTTCTAGGTGATCCATTTGTTGAATTAAATCTTTTTCCAAAATAGCCAGCTGTTCCAGCTGTTTCCTTTTAAACTCTATGAAATCATGCTGTGCTTTTTCTAATTCTTCATGGTTTTCATCACCTTCAGATCGGGCTTCCTTGACTCTCAAAAGAGATTCTCTGATCTCTTCAAGATTTCTTCTCTCTTCTTCTAGTCTTTGCACATCCCCTCTCTTCAGGAGCTCTATCATGACCTGCTTCTCTCGAAGCTGTTCCTCCAGGTGAGCCACCAGCATCACCTGTTCTCTTTCCTGTTCTTCAAGTCTCTTTTTTTCTGATTCCAGCTTAAGATACTGCTCATCTTTTTCCTTTTTCAGTTTTTCTAGTTCACGAAAAATCTGCATTTTCTCTACTTTTTCATTATGATTAAGTTCATGGAGTCGCTGCAACTCCTCTTTGACCCGGGCAAAAATTTCTTCCTGCTGCTTTTTCCTTTGAAGCTCTATCTCCTGTTGTTCTCTCAATCTCTCCTCTTCAAATTTTTCTTTTTCAGCCAGCAAATCCTTTAACCTGCTTTCAATGTGAACACTTCTTCGTTTCAGACTCTCCTCCTGTTTTCGGATTTGCAGCTGAACTATTTCTGTCTCTTTGCGCTGTGACTCCACTTCTTGCTGCATTCTTACAAGTTCTGCTTTGTCAGATTTCTGTTTTTCTTCCATCTCTTCTATTTGTTTCCTACAGTAAAACATTTACATGAAGTTAAAAAGGTTTAAACTAAGATCTTTTTACTATATATAGCCATTTATTTTTTCAATAGTTTTATTTTGCTACAGATTAAGATCCTTCATTGCTTGGAAATGACAGTGCATGAGACAAATCAAAAAGAGATTCATATAGTCTGTATCAGTATAAAAAGCTGTGGATATATAAAGTTATATGAAGACATGCTATATAGCACTTATTAAAAATTAGACTGCGTTAGTTCTGTAAAATCAAATAAAAATATTAATAGAACATAGCCATGCACACAGTGCAGAGTAAATATGTATTTTTTTTTTACATACATACATTCTCATGCACAAAAACTTGTATGGAAGGACTTGATTAGCAATTTGCCTCACCAAATTTAAGCCAACAGATGAATTAAAGCAATGTTTTCACTTTAGGTAACTCAAACTGAATTACTGATAAACAGAATTCTAAGATTTGAGAAATTATTATGTCCTGTGTAATCCCTCTTACTTGAGGGTTACCATTATCCCCATAATGCAAGCAGAGACAACCTGCAAGTCAACTGGTTATTTTGCCAGAAGTCAGAAGAATTAAAGTACAAGCAAATATATTTCTGCACAATCTGAATTCAAATTCCACCAACATAACAAAAAGCAATAAGTATCAGTGATCCTGTGTTACATTAGTTGCTGAATAGTATCTGTCAGTGCTTCAGGATTTTTCTGAGTTTACTTCACTTAGTCCAACTGCATAAAGAGCTCTATCAAAATGGAGCACACCATCTAAAGCTGAGAAGGCTGAAAGGTTTTCAGCTTTTGAATCTAATCAGTGCTGAGATCTGTAACAAGGAACAGCTATCACTTCCACAGTCTCAGCAGGTATGATGAGCCAAAACAATCAACTCAGTTTGCCAGCTTATAACAATGCTTTCTTTTGAATTTCAAACCAACTTCCACATAATGTTCTGAAAAGCATGATTAGTGTGCCCATTCCACACCACAGTTAGATATGAGAAAAGCAGAACACGTTTCTCCTATCACATTTCAATCCAAAGACAAATAAACCATAAAAACGAGATACTAATTAAGAAGGTAATTTGCCATCTTTTAAAGAAAAGCCATGAAAATAAAGGGCAAGGGTAATATAATGTATCTGTACAATCTACCCACTGTTCCTTTGCTAAATATCAGTTAGCTCCAATTCAGCTACTCAGGATTGTCTACTTGCTGAATAACACTGTGATTCCAAATTCATGATGCAAAGGAGTTTCTAACTTGTATATACAGACACACACACACACATAAACACCACAGAGAACAAGGTTACCTTTTACTTTCTAATTTTTCAAGCTCCTCTCGTTGCTGTCTCTCAAATTCTAGCCTGATTAAAAAAAAAAAGAATACAGCAAAATGGTTGTTTTCTGAATATCACAAAAATAGGAAGACATGATGACATGATGCAATTTTCTTTTTGTTTAGATAATAATGATACAAATGAAGTTTTGTAAGACTACTTCTTACAAGAACAGAAAATATTCCTTCATTAAGGTTACAAATTAGGTAACATGCTGACACGAGTATAAATAGAAAAAAATTAATTTCTGGGGAAAAAGTATTCAAAAAGTAAAGTGAAGCAAGACATACAGATGATTAGCATAGCCTCTGTGAGTTAACTACATGCAGACAAGGCAATCAATACACAGAAATGTAATTTCTCTACCTTAGACAGATTGGTCCTTTTACAGGGAAAAGACTGCCATGGGAGGCAGGGGGAAACAGAGGGATCAATTGAGAAAGGAATTGATAGAAAAAACATATTAGCAGGACAGAATACTTTAAAATCAACAGCTCTTTGTTTTATTGGAGGTTAAATTGGTTAGATTCATAGAACATTCATCATATTACATCTCAGAAGAGGAATTCAAGTAATTACTCTTTCTAAACATTTTTCAAATGCCAATGACAGCTAAAGTAATTCTCTTCATCCCATGGTTTATTAACTTATCCACTTCTGAGAAGGGAAAGGGCTGCAAAACTACAGCAGTGTGTGCTAATAATTCTGCCATTTCCTTCCAAGCAAAAGAAAAAAATCCCAACCATTCCTAGGATGTAATCAGTGGGGGCTGAAAAATCCCAAACAGCATATTCAAGCAGAGAACACAATTCAAACCCATTCATTTAAAACACATTGAGATTTTAATACATTTAGTTTGACAAGGTTCTGAATAAGCATGGGAGAGCAGTTTATGTAATTTTTTTAATATCAGCTTTTATTACAGCTGTACACAAGTATTTTTCTTAATTTCATTTGAAAGATTTATCTGTTATTTAAGGAAGTTTTTAATAACAAATACTAAAAAAGCAGAAAGAACTTATGGATTAAATTACTCAACCAAATATACCCACATTCAGTTATTTCAGGCTTGTTACAGTATAAGGACATGCAAGTTAGTGAAGCAGTCCATAAATACTGAAAAAATTGCAAGACTGCCCCATAAGTTAACTTCAAGTTTTTTCTAAACTGCAGTTTAAGACATTGTCATCACAACTACACAGATAGGTTTCTAAAACTAAGGAATTTTTAATGTTTCTTTTTAAAGTCATCGAAATGCATACAACAAAAAGAAACTGCCCTTGGAAATATGCAAATAGTACACTAATAATCTACCATTTATAAAGCTATTGTAAAAAACTGTGGTTCATGCACGTTCAAGAAGCATCTTTGTAATGGCTGCAATAAGGAAGAATGACTACCTTTACAAATCCTGTATTTCATTTTCCCCTATTTCTCACAAATTCATTTTAAAAAAATGTCTTCTACAATCCCTAAGTGATTAGCCAATGTAGATTTTTAGACCCAGATCCATTCAAGCTTTCATGTAACTGTCTCACCAAGAGTCCCATCACACTTGAACTTTACAGCACAAGGATAGATGATGATAACCCAGAATTTTTAATTTGATCACAACTGCTGCAGCAGCAATGCTGCACAAATCCACAAAGTGGATGCAAAATGCACAGAGTGCTGAAAGGGAACAAGCAGCAATCTTGGGGGCTTTCAGGAAGCAAAAACTTAATCCAGTGGTTAACATGTGCTTTGGGTTTTCCTTCCCCCCTTTTTTTTATTAAAGCTATACCACAAAATTTCTCCCTTTGGCTGTGATCTGCTATGTGAAATTCAGAGCTTTTAGCTATCACTTCTTACCTAGGGCTTGGCTGATAAAATGCCATCATTATTTCAGTCCAAAGTAATACAGACCCTGGGGAATATAGCTCTGGCTTGTGGAAATGCAGGTTTCCTTTGGGCACTATTAGATGTAGAGCATCTTTGCTTAGACAGTTGGCAAAGAACAATTTGACTGTATTCCCATGCTTGGTTAAGCCACAATGAAGGAAAATGTTAGATCAGCTAACATAACATGCAAAACCCAGAGCAAAACCTTTTGGTGTTTTGACTGTCCTATAAAACATATAATTTGGCAGATATATTTTTTATAAGCATAAAAATGGTAACTAACTTTTGACTGAGATCCAGTACTAAGAAAATGAACCAGCACAGCAATCAGTCTGGTATAGAAACAGAGCAGTGATTAAAAATTCTGTGATCTTCTCTTTGAGGAATTGTCCCTAAAACCTTCAACCATGGCATTATGACAATCAGTTTTACCTTAGACTGAAATGAAGCTGGAGGTGCCCAAAAAGTTGATCATGAAAAAGGAATGAATTGTGCAAATCTGGTTCTTTTTTCAGTGAAAATGGTTCTTCCCCAAAGAAAAATATGGATCATTACCACTCCAGTCAACAACCTCCAAATACAACACTGAGGTGTTTTAAAAAATTCATGTTCAGTACATTATAGACACTAAATACCTCTGTGAAGACAAGAGTGGCTGCTACCTGGAGATGCCTACAGTGGTCAGAGCTCCAATGAAGGCTCTCCAACAATGAGGTTATTCACAATATCTCCATTCTCTAAGGTGCAGCCTCTCCTCTGCAGGGCTAAGAATGATTCCGTAGTCTTCCTTAGCTGGCTGCCTATTTTCTTAATATATTTAGGAACTCACCACTTTTGAGACTTGTGGAATATTTCCTTCAAACTCATTGTGGGCTCAAAGTTATTTCAGGACAAAAGAGAATTTGGAGAGGCAGGACAGGCCTGACTGAAGTAACCTTACTTTTCTAAAAAGCTACTACAAAAAAACCCCTCAGCATCACAAAAGAAAAAAACTAAAACCACAGGGGCTATAACAAATCACTGCCAGTTTTATGAAGCACACATGCAAGACTGATGTTTTTGTGTTTAGTCTATCCTAATAAAAATCTTTTTCACATAACCTCTATTCCCTTTATTCATGTGAGCACTACTGTGAATAGAAAAAGCATATTAGCTTGAAATTAAAAAGAAACACACAGATATTAAAGACTAGAATCTACTCTTTCTTCTTTTGTAGATCTACCACAAAGGAACTTAATCTGATCAGTGTTGAATTAAATAGACACCATTTTCCTGGAAAGTGTGCCATATCTAGTGATAACAGCAGTGTAGATAAGCTGCAGAGAAATGAAGTCAGCTCCACAAGCACAGTACTACAGTAGCTTAATCTGCACAGCACAAAAGTGCAATCTGATACTACAGCTGTTTGGAAAGACTGAGTACTGGCAGGACTACAGAGATGTTACAATGCTGTTCAGTATGCCAATTAATGAGATTAGTAAAAAAAAAACAAACCAAATCTCCTATACTAAACTGTCAGAGGCTGAAGTAGTTCATGCCTCAAACATTGATTAAAAGTTTTGCTTGTTATAACAAAAACTGCAGAAAGAAGCTACAACCAAAGAAGCCTCCCTGAAGATACCTGACTGGACTGTAAGTTAAATTACTAAAATTAGATAAAGGGAAAACCCATTCTTCAATCATCTCAGGCCTAGGAAAAAAACAAACAAAGCTGAAGGAGAGGAATGCATCCACAAAAAGGCAAATGCAGCAAATATTCTTCCCTGGCTGAGTTTGGGGTGGGAGAGACCAGAGCCTGCAGAAGCCAGGTTTACACAGACTCCCCCCCAACCCAAAATCATGCGGGGGGGGTGGAGGAGGTTTCAGATGCAGCCTCTGGTCAGAGGCACTGGACACCCACCCTCCCAACACAAACTGGCCCAGCTGTGGAAGCCCCAACCCCATAGGCCACATCCATGGGACATTCACATGGCTGGCAGCTGAGGGGGTGCCATAATCCATCAAAAACCCCCCAAAGTGCCCCCCCAGAGTCATTCCTGAAGCCTTGCACCACAGGGTTGCACATGATGCCACACAGACAATGGCAAACTCCCCCCCAATAGGGAGGTGACTGGGCTTTCCTACCTAGCCTGAGTGTGTGTAAACCCCCTGGATTCTATTCTTTTTTTGGGGACCTTCACCACCAAGAAGACCAGCTGGAGAGGATCAACAGAGCATCACTGGGATCCATGGAGTGGTGATATTTTCCTTATTCTGTCTCTCTCGAGCCCTTTCTGTCCCCCCCCATCTATTTTTTATTTCTTTCTTTCTCTCCCTCTCATATTTACTATCAAATAAAAAACCCATACTATTGTCACCATTTTCACCTTAATTCAGGCAGAGGCACTTCTAAGAACTTTAGTAACTGGATCATGAAATAAACCCATGACAAGACCAAGGTTTCTCATCAGTAGTTTTACAGTTAAAGTATCATGTAGCTAACAAAAGGTCCAAAAATGACATCTTCTACATAAATCTACATGCAAAATTCTATTTTATCCAAAGCTCATTATCTGAAGCAGTGTTCCATGACACTAGATTAAAAACAAAGACTGAGAAGAAGTAGAAAAAAGAATTCTGCACATTAAGCCAAAATTTTATGCAACAAGATAGTTTCCCACATATGGGAAATCAACAGCCAAACAAAAAGGCATAAACAAGAACAAATCACCCATCTGAAAACACTGTTAAGGACAATGCTGGTTTTCACAGGAAGCAAGATCCACCATGTTGATCTCACAACTGAAGGTAATACCCCACAGGCTCTTCTGGCATTGATTCCACCAGAATCCTTATTGCAGCCTACAAAAGTTGCAAATTTAGCTACCCCTTTAGGTCATTAATACTGACACTGGAAGGAAAGGCTAAATTAACAACAGACAGAATGCTAGTCAGCCACAAAAACTGCACAGAAAAAACCCCAAAGGGCCAGCTACTGAATCTTGGCCTGCACTGGTGGTCAGCAGTACAATGTCATGTTGAGAGAAAATGACACTCCAATCTGTTGTAGGAAGCATTGTTCCTGATAAAATAAACAAATAAACAATCCCCAACAAAGTAGATTTAATGTAGGATAATCTTTTCCATTCTGCACTTTTCCAGAATGCAAGTTGCTCTACCCCACTTCCCAGGTACAATTACCCTGCCTTTGATAATCTCATTTAATGCTTCATCCTGACTGAACACAGTCACCACTAAGAAGAATAACCAGCACAGCACTTGCTTGGCAATATTCTTAGCTGGAAGTAGAGAGTTTGGAGTCTGCTTTATCCAAAACATATTTAACTTGCATTTATCCCAGCTCCATTACCCTCAAAATAACACCTTCTGAACAATTATCTTTTTGTGACAACTTCACCGCACAATCAGAAAAATTCCTCTGCTGTTTGAAGAGGAGATGTTAAAAAAACAGCATTAGCATCAACATAAACAAATTTAAAATTGTCAAGTACCCCAGCCTAAGCTGAAAAGCTCCTGTTGCCTAACTGCTGTCCATAAAGATGTATCAATTACAGAAGGTGTTATCTTCTACTGATCTGTAGAGCTCTGTTTCTGGTGGGGTTTTTTTATATAAAAGGAAAAATCCTTTCTGTAAGGCATGAATTTGGCATTATCTGAAGACAGGAAGACTGCTTTGGTTGGGAAATCATTTTTAAGCTCACCTTCAACTGGGCCTTGTCCATACCATTATATTTTGCTGTAAATCTGAGAGACTAGTGAGGCAATGCTGAAACAATCTGCCCTATTCTATGCTGACTGCAGAGTTAAGGTCAGTAGTATCCAGGATAATACAAGTATTCATAACAATATTATAGCAGAATAACATCATCAGGCAGGGAAAAGCCCAAGACAGCTCAACAATAACCAGAGGTAACAACAGCCAGGACCCCAACTCACCAAAAACATCATACTAGCAACTGTCACTGAAAGTTTTTAGATTCAATTATTTGAAAAGCTGAAGAAATAGGAAAATATACTTATATTATGGGGTTTTTATCTTCTTTACCATCCCTATCTGAAAATAGAATGTCATTTATTAGCAACCAGTTCACAATCTTGAGATCCCTGTAACTAGCTCAGTAGCAAAAGAGTAACAGTCACATTTGAAGCAGTGTTACTAAACACACTCCCTGAATTCCAGACATTCTTTAACTACAAGTTATTATTACCTGTACAATCTTTCTAAAGGATAAAGAGAGATTCCCAAGTAAAACTTGGGAATACAGCTGCACTATCCAAGGATATAATTCAATTTACAGTCAATTTTTCAAAAACACATAGGTGGATAAATTGCCTCATCTCATACTCAAAACACAGGCCCTAGCTATGGAAAAAAAAATTAGAACAAAACACCACTAGTTCTCTATAAGTCACTTTAGGAACAATGAAAAAAATCACTAAAAACAGCTCCTCTACCATAAGCATTCTATGTCATTGTAACTGCATAATAAAACTTTTTTCCATATTTTAATTTGGCCGCTTACTCAGATGTACTGGCAGAGAATACAAGACATTCATTGCTCAGCCTTTTTATGCTTGTATTGGTATTATATGAACTCAAGAAATCTTAATTTTCCGTTCAAAATGCATTTTTCTCAGGAAAAATAGTTAACTCATAATTCTGAAGAAAAAACAGAAATAACATTTGCCATGTCATTATTTTGCTGAACTGCTTTAGTCATAATGCTTCTGGAACATTTCAAACAGCTAAAATGAAGAATGACTGGAATTATAGCAACTGTGTTTTAGAATATACTCACCCTGGATTATAAAGCATAACTGCTGACAAATTCTCACAAGATTTAGAAAGATCAGTCATAGACAAGCTGAAGGAAGATAGCAGTCCACTCTAACAACAGACCATAAAATAAAAGTATTAGACATGCTTACAAACTCTTACTTTGATGAAATATCAACTAAAGTACATGAAGCAAATGAAAAAAGGCATTCTACAACAATCAAGACATATAAGACATATCTATGCTAGAAACAAAATTGTGAAAAGGTTTAAATTTACCAAACACTGATTTAATCTCACCTTTCTTTTCTCTCTTAGCTTAGCAGCTTCTTTAGGGTGGTTAAAGCGAAACATGTTGGTTCTTCCAAGTAATATAACAGCACCTGATGGAAAAACCACACACCACTGACTCACAACATTCTGCAGCTCAAAGTACCTTGTAATTTTTCAGACATGCAATGTGTAAGCAAAGACTTCCATTAAGCAAGAACTAAATGAAAATGCATTTTGGCAAGTGTTTCACCATGCATAGTCACAGCTACCTTAACTGATGCATACAGGGTATTCTTTCCTCTTCCTACTTCAACAAAAATGAAACCCACACATGGTTCACACACTGCATGAATGTGACTGACTCAAGGTCAGTCATGTTCATGGAGCTCAGTTAAAGAATAAACACAGGGAGAGGAAGCAGCTGCCCCAATGTGATTGGGGAATATAGCCCCAGTCTACATGCTCTTCAACAGTACTACTTTGGAAGCCACCAGCTGATGCAGATTTAACAGGAACATCTGTAAATGTGAGCAAGAACAAACTTGTCCATCTGCTACTGATCACTGGTCAGGTTTGAATCCAGCTACACTAAAAGCTCCAGATTTCCATTATTTGCACTCTCACATTTTTCTTCTCCAAGTGGAACACTGAAGTTTACTGTTTGTTATTCAATACAATAGGATTGTACAATTCAATTCAATAGGATTATTAGACTTTAATATCCACCAGCTATTTTCTGATGGAAGAACCTTGAATCGCTCATATTGCTCAATGCACATCTATTATTGTATTTAATCAGTTAAGGTATAGTCACAAATAAAGAGATTCTGAGTAATTCTTATCATATTTTAAAGACAATAGTACCAAGATTAATTAATACTTCTTCCCTACTAAGAAGTATATTGTCAGTGATGTCAAAACATGGAAGTCTCCCAAGTTCACCAGCTCAGGTGAATCAAGCATTTATCTGTCAGTCAGTACAGAGCAATTTTAAAAAGGAGTCCATTACACTCACAGGAATGCAGAAGGAATGCTTCTCTTAAAATCAGTTTAATTAAGAACATCAACTCAAAATAGGTGATCCAGTGTTAGCAAATACATGGCAAAAAGCACTACAATCACTTCTTGCTTTCTACACAACACCTCAATTTTGGATTATATTTGCAGTTTACGTCAGTCAAATCTCAAAAATAATTACCTTTCATAAATCTGTATGAAATTCCTTCAGTTGCTTTCAAGTGAAGATAAAAATAATTGCAAACATTTGCGACCACTTCACTAGGTGGAAGCAACGTAAATAAATTAAATTTTCAGCATTAATAGTTACAGATATGTGTCCCTAACTTCATAAATTTCATCAAGGAAGACAGAAGAGAGAGACTTAATAAGAAGCACATGAGAGTCAGTCCTAAATGATGGGTCATTTGAATAACTCCTAGGTTTCTCTTTTAAGTACAGAAGTGTTGACAGTTTGGCCCAAACCCCTGGAAATGTGTTCTAAGGTGAGGATATATTTAAGGTAAATGACAAACTAATTGTGAATGTCAACTCAATTACCTTAACAAAAACACCACATTAGCAAGAATTTGCAAATGATAGAAGAAATCCATAAAATGAAATGGCAATTAATTACCATGCCTCTTATTATTTTTGAGCTCCATGATGGTCTAAAAATGTCACACATTTTCAAATGAACAGCTATTAATGATGAACGGAAACATTTAAATATATCAGCAGTTAATCAGTGTTACCTAAAAGCAGGTATTTAAGGACCCTGGCACTTCATGCTGTGAGACTAAATGCTAAAACAGCTGAGATAAATAGATTCCACACGAGTCCTTAAACTAGTGTTATCATTAGTTTTGCACACCTAATGTCACATTCCTCTCAGACTCAGTCTCCTTACACACACAAAAGGTCAGCTTAGGCAGCTGCTTTTTACAACTTAGCAACCCTTTCCCCTTTGAGTGGCAAATTTTTGTCCAAAGAAATTTATGAGGGAAAAAAAGTCATTGTCACCATCATATTTCCTGAAAAATCCCTTCACCAGGATTTCTTCTTCTGAGAAGCTGAGAAGCCTCAGAGAAAAATGCAAACAATAATTATTTGATCCCCTTCTCCAGTGTTTTGCTGCTTTGGAAAGTGGCTTGGACATTGTTTACCAACTGGTCATTGTTTGATTGGTTTCATGTGAATTGTTTTTACTTAATGACCAATCATGGTCCAGCTGTGTCAGGACTGTGGAAGAAATGAGTTTTTCATTAGTATCTTGTCAAGCCTTCTGTCTGTATCCTTTCTCTATTCTTTAGTATAGCTTTAGTATAGCATAATTTATATTATTATATTATATATTATATATAGTATGTATATTCTGAGAACATGGAGTCAGATTCATCTTTCCTCCCCACGACTGGGGACCCTGAAAATACCACAAGTCATGTTTCCACTTTTAGCAGTACAAAAATCAAGTTGTAATATGCATCTGAAAGAGGGAAATACCATCCAAACTCCTACTTTTTTTCTGAGGCACACTGAACATTCTGCCTGTAAAATGCTGCAGGATAAAGAAAAGATGATTCATCACAACTCAAATTTTATTGTTTACAGTGTTATTTCCTATTAATGTCAATGTTTCTGTTTGGAATTAATGCTTAGATTTACTCAAACCTAAGACCAAGAGGGCTGGGCTTTTCTTTTTCCCCTGTAATAGAAACAAGCACATATGCCTCCCATTTTGCATGAAGATATAGGCACTAAAAAAAAATGTGTCAATGTTATCTCTTTCCACCTTGCTTTCTGCAAGCAGCCTTTACAGAAGTATTTGTTAGAGTTCAGAAAGGATGCAAGACTCCCCTTGTTTAACACTGCGTTCTACTTTCGTTAGCCTAAGCTTACACTGAAATCTTCTTTTCAGGGAAGTAATGTGAGATTGTTTTTCAGCACCTGAGCTGTGTCACAGCCTCACTCCTAAACAGGTATTTTTCAGTTCCCTGCTAAATGGGAAGATAATCTGGGTGCTCCTGGAACATAAAACATGGAGCAGCTCTCCTGCAGCACTCACCAGCTCACCTGTCAGTCAGTCCTTTCCAGGCCAACACAAGGTATCTTTGTTCCCAGCTGTCCTGGCTGCTTTTTAATTTCCAGATTTTAGAGCTTTTACATTAAAATTGTAGCTCTCTAAACCTCCTAAGGTTAGCCTCCCCCTTTTTGTCATTTCCTATAGCTGCAGCAAACAGACACTCAAGCTCAATCTCCTCAGTTCTCAAGAGAAGTTGGCAGTAGTATTAAGTAGGACCAACCTGAAACTCGGGGTGAGGGGCAGGGGTGTCTCTGACATTCTTTTAGTCCTGTAGATATCTATATTATTGTTATTAACATAACAGTGGTTGAAATTACAAAGGAATTCTATTTTCACCACATGGCAATTCTTTGACAACCAAAACACCATGGGGTTTTCCTGGTGGTTTTGGATTGTAGTTGTGAAGACATGAAATTAAATCTAATTAAACACTAATCCATTTATACACGTGCAGATTTTTTTCAGTGCTGTTGCCAGGAAGAAGAAAAGAGGTTGCCTGAAAAATGACATTATGCTAGGTAGTACCTTGGTTGAGGTGTGTGGGTTCTGTAACCTGAATGCCATTCACAGAACACTGTGCTCCATTCAGTGGGATGAGGTTCACAGTTCCATTGAGATTTTCAAAGATGCAATGCTCACTTTCCAGATCAAGGCCATGAAGGACTAAACACAAAGAAATAAGATAACATAATTGGACTCCTCACAACTAGTAAGATTAACATGCTAATAATATTTTATTAAGAACACATTGCACTACATATCAGAGAAAGTATCTTTATTCTGGACAATGTTTTCCTCCTTCCTTTATCACATCCTGCATGCCTTAAATATTTATTGTTTTATTCTAGAGGAAAGAAGTGTGCTGGGTTGGTTTTCCTTTTTTTTTATCTTTTGGTGTAATGGTCTTTATTCCTCTGCTTTGACACCTGATTAGCAAATGCTCCTTTCTTTCCAATAAAAACCAAAAACCAGTGAAGTACAATTCACATATTTGTAGAAAGAGATTCTTGGACCAGTTTCACAAGGAAATAATGAAAACTAGGCTTCAATCTGAAAAGACAGGATATAAGATGCCATTGTAGACAAAAGGATGACTGAAATAAAGTTCTTAAATCTGATGACATTCAGGGCTTTTGTCAATCAGTTCTGCTACTTTCCATTTTCCTTCAAATAATGTGTGATTATGTACATTGCTTAATACCACAAGGCATCACAAATTTGGTAGTTTCATGGAAATTATTAGAGTAATTTAAATCCAGACAACTTTTGACCCATGAAAATTTACCAGACTAAGTTATTTGACTCTCAGATTCTCACCCAAGAATTAAAGGATGCAGTTTATTTAATGAAACCGCCTTTCAGGAACTTATGTAAAGCCTATATGATAGGACAGTCCAGATCTGGCAGTTAGTTGCATTGGTAAGAAATCAGTAGGAAAACCAATAGATTTTTACCAATTTTCAGAATTTTTTTTTAACTCAAATCTGAAGTCCCAAGACTATCTTACATATAATAGTCTAACAATGCTGTCATTATACAAAGGTTAAGAGAATGATTTTGCAGTAATTGAGACAGGTGCTAGATGAAAAAGGACACTATTATTACAGGATGCTATTTCAAGAGAAGTGAGAAATCAATTAGTAGCAAGTACATGAGCATACTGAAAGCCCACAAGCTATGCTACAAGTCATGCTCTTTGAAGCAAATCCCATGCAATTCAGCTTTCAGAGTTTCTAAAACTTAAAATATTTCAACCTCAGAAGAACTAACTGAAAAAGGGAAAAAAAACATACAAAGCTTAGTCCACATATTAGGATACTGGAAGAAGAAAGAATATAAAAATGCCAAATTCCATACCAATGTCCTGTTCTGTGATAGCATCTTCTCGGCCAACATATGTTTGGCCCTCCTAATTAAGAGAGAAATACACATTATTTCCAGTTGGAATCTCCTTATCTCCCCCACAAGAATATAATTTATCCTTCCACTTTCTCAGGGTAACCTGAATGAAATATATATTTAAACATACATGAAAAAAAGGAATCATGCAGCATTTTCAAAATGCTTTCACAGTCTTTATTTTATAATATTATAAGCAAATTCAAGTTTCAACTGTCTGATGCAGAACCACCTTTATAGTTTTGAGACAATACAGATTTAGATTCTAATGTCAAGCTTTATAACATTAATAACAAACCAATACATATAAAAAAATAAACCAATACAGACAAAAATATGAAACACCTATAGCTGTTTAACCAGTTGACTCTCAGGATAAACCTGAAGAGATATTTTAATTTCATCATTTCCAACCTCTTAAGAGCTTTTCTTACTACAGCAGACAAGCATGAAGAGCTTTTCTTATCACAGAAATGTAATGAGCACTATCTATGGATAGCAAATCAATACTGTAATTTTTCTACTGAAAAGAGTCACAAGGCATAGAAAGGCTACAGAAACACAGATGTGTATTTACCTTCAGGTGGTACAAGATGATACCAGTACTGAGAAGATCATCATCAATGCCAATGAGATGAGGCAGCTCAGAATCTAACACAACACCTATCCCTTCTTTCCTCAGAGCCAAAGTTTGTTCCTATAAAGGACAAAAGTCTATTTATTAGGCTGTGCAAGAAATACCCCTCTTCCTACTCTTTCTAAACCACATTTAAACCTTTTTCTGTGTAATATCACACAATAGAAAGAGAAATTTTTTAGATTTGATTTTACATTTTAAAAGTGACTTCTTTACTTTTATTAAGCACTCCAAGCTTGCTGTTGAGGAAATCTGTGAAGGTGTTATTTAAAGGAAACCAGACAAACAGCTCAACTATACCAGAGAAGGAGCATCAATCAAGAGTGTAACAAAGCAATGTTGTCTAAAAGCAAGCTATGTGCTACCTTTCACAATGGTAAGGAGAATTTCAAACTCCTCAGCATTCAGTACAGCTAAAGAACAGAAAGCAGAAAACTTTTCAGCAGTCCTTTCAGTAAGCTGAACTTTGCACAATAAAAGCCCCAGACCTCTGACAATTCAGTAAACTTAAGCAGTTGAAATATCATGCAATGGAAGAAAAGCATTGCCAGTAGTAAATAAATGTAAGAAATATTCACAGCACATAACTTCAATACTTCAAAATTCCTTGGGCCACATTGTACAGCCATCCATACATTAAGCATCATTCAGCAGGACTTCAAGTGGGAGATTTCAGCCTTGGATAAAGTAACATACTGTATAGTACACAACAGTCTATGCAATAAATAAAAAATTAATAATAGCTCTGAAATAAGTTTTAGTATTTAAAAAGTTCAATTTTCAAGTTGAAACAGAATCCTATTGGCTTCTAGGCCTGGAAGATGACAACAATAGAAATTATGATTGTCTCCACACACACACAATCTTTCAATACAAATGTGTTTTTCTGTGTGAAAGGGCTAAGCCCTGACAATCCACGAAGCAGAGGCAATGTCAGCAAGTATTCCTGTGTATTACAAGGAGCACACCTTTCTCCTGGTGCTAATAAAAGTGGAAAAGAAGTTTTGTGACAGCTGCATGACTACTCCTTTTCCAAGTCATCAAATGCTTTCTCCAGAGCCAAAAAGACACCACACTGTTGGTAAGAAAAAACAACACATAGATTGCTATGTGTATTTTCACAAGTACAGCAAGTTGCAAGTCTAAAAAGAAAGGAGATGTAAAATCTCATTTCCCTGCAGAAAAAAGACATTGTCAATATTGATGCTGTCTAAAAATTTCAAGCATGGACACATCTGGGCAAGATGAGAGGATGACACAACATATAAGACTCTGCAAACCAAAACTAGGAAATGTTACTCTGGTCATAGATGAATTAAAAAGTTCTCCAGCACACAGAAAGAAAAAAGTAAGCTGTGATTCATGTGCAGCTCAGACATTCACAATGCACCCAGATATACATTCATATTATAAAAGAGTCACATCATAAACCTAAAAAATACAGCTTAATTAATTGTTCAAGTGAAAAAGTAATTTCAGTCAAAAATACCTATCACATAGTAGATATTTACTGAGTAGCATCCACTGTTATCCATAATTTATAATGTTACCACATGACAAGGATGAAGACAAGACCCTGAGGACTGGTGACCAGTTACTGCTAGCACCTTCAGCCCAATGGGATTGATAAAATATTAAAAGCTGAATATTTTTTCCACAGCACAACAAAGGACTTGCCAGTATCCCTGACAGAGGAAAAACTAAACATCCCAAGAGGCAAAAAAAATTATCACTGGGTGAGAAAAATAGCTCACAAGTAATTAAGAATAAAGAAACAATATGATTCTTTATTTTCCAGTCTTTCAATATTCAATGCATTCTTATTCTAATAAGAAATTAATCATGTATAATTGTGATTTAAAACAGATGGATTGCTTTTTTATTCAGATCTAAAATTAAAGAACACAAATTAATTGAGTTTCTAGAGTTACATTTTGTAAATGACTACCATCCATGCACAGAATGCATCCTCTTAATGGAAATTTTATAAAAATGCAGCAGACAGTCACTGTGATTAACTATAATATTTTTAGCTTAATACAGGCTGTAAATAAGCTTTTATCTTCAGATGCACTTTACTAAAACAATCTGAATATTAATCAGATACCTGGAGTAACTCCTGAACTTTAATTGCTTGGTTTAAAATTCAATTCCAAATTCAAAAGCTTCTGCAAGGATGCCTCCAAAAGCCAAACTGTGCACTTCTGCCCCAAAATGAAATCACAGAAACATCACCAACAATAAATCTTTATTACTCTGTTCTCTAAGACTGAGAGAAGGAAAAGAAAAAGGCCCAAAAGAAGTAGTCAACCTGTCCCTCTTTCATCCTTGACAGCATAGGAAGAATGTTTTTGAAGAGGGACAGACCTCTTTTGAAATAAATTGAAGGTCTATAAGCCATTACAGGGCAGAGAAATTATTAGGTTTAATCCACTATTTGATTCACTTCCATTTGTGCTACATAATTTTAAGTGGTGAACCCATAGCTCAAATTACAAGAGCATGAAAGGTCACTGTCCCCATTAAAAATTACTAATTCAGAAAATTTATGAAAATCTCAAGATGCAGTTGAAAAAAGCTGAATGTACCCACATACTTCTTAGCTTGAATTATCCTTGAGCAGAAAAGTGTACAAATACTCCCTCAGTATTTAAGATGTGTTCACAAGCTGAGGAAAACAAAGCAAGCTGAGTATTATCCACAAAGGAGCGCTCTGGATGGCACAAGTGGCCACTGTGGTAGGAGCAGAAAAAGGTTTTCATCTCTGGGAGCTGTTAGATCAAATGGACTCACTTGAAGAGTAGAAACTGAGAAAGTAACTCTGAGACAGAATACAAAAAACATGTCTTTAAGTCAAAGGTAAAATAAAGGGATTCTATTGTAGATTTAAATTCTTGTCTCTCTGAATTCATCTCTGGCTCAGCTATCAGAACTAGCCTGATACAATAAATTCATTTACATTTATATAGAGAGATATAAAAGCTTTTGTGAAAACTCATTTCTTCTGTACTGATGTAGTAAGTTTACGGTATTAACTGATACAGTGGCATCTCCAAACTGAGATATTATCTGATAGTTTAAGAACAAATCTATGACTGAAGTACTCACTTGAGCTGAAAAATTCTTCATCATCATCATCATCACCTACAACCATCCATTATAAAGGCCACTGCTGTGACACACAGGATGTCTTTAAATGGATCTCTTTGAATGCACACACAAACATAGAAGCACACAGCTTTACTTTTTTTTGGCCAACAAGGAATTAAATTAAAAAAACAAAGTCCAAAAGGCATTTCTAACATTCCTTTACCAATCTAATAGTAGAGGAAAACATTATGCTGCTATTGTCCCAGCACATATTAAAGACTATATGTAATTAGTGCACTGCAGTGAACATAACCTCTCAGGGGAGTTCCATTTTTGTCAAACTTTTCAATGCAAAAAGGCAATTCCTTTATTTAAATGTTGAACAGATAGCTGCTGGCACACAGTCCTGAGAATACACTGTACAGACACTTCCAGTAAAACATGACAATTTAGTTAGCCAGCATGATGTTCAGATTTCTACATTTAAATTATGAAAAGAAAACCCCCACATAATACCAAACTAAAAAATTATGTGCAATGGCAAAAGTCTTGGCATTAATATTTAACCAAACTATATATGAGAAAATTCTTATGCTAACAGGTACTTTGGGTGCATTTGATTTTTTTGAAAATATGCTATTACATCCCAAGTTCACAAAAATGAATTTTTGTGCATTTGATTTCTTTGAAAACATGCTATTATATCCCAAGTTCACAAAAATGTCTAATTATACTCATTAAGTCCTCTATAAAATGTATAGATGTAAGCTGCACACAAGCAAAGTTCTTAATTCTTAATTGCTCTTCTTCCAGTTATGTATTCAATTCACTTTGCATTTCCTTTAAATCACTGGAACCAAATATTTCATACTTAAAGAAAAAGTAT
Organism: Molothrus ater; assembly: GCF_012460135.2. Lineage (NCBI taxonomy): Eukaryota > Metazoa > Chordata > Aves > Passeriformes > Icteridae > Molothrus > Molothrus ater. Next base: position 8,009,726 of record NC_050480.2, on the reverse strand, counting down.
TCCAGTGTTCAGAATTCAAATGCTCCTGAAAAAATTTATTTCCAAAGCCAGCAGATACATGGTATTAAAGAGACTATGTAAACACAGAGAGGAAATTGGGTGAAGCAGCCTCAGCTGGTCATGCCATAATCAGCATGAGTGAAAATTCAAAACTTCTCTCACTGAAGTTTGAGTTTCCAGAGATAAACCTTCCACAAAAAGATAAAATGAGACAAAAGTGTGGGCAGGGCTGTGATGAATGTGCAAAAAACCCCAGGGGAGAAATTCCCAAACAAGCAGTGCTCACTTGATGTTTCTTATATAAAGAAGTAGAAAAGAAAATTGATTTTCAGGAGTTCAAAACCAAAAAGCAACCCCTTGTTACTAAATACAAGGACACTGCAGACAGCAATAATTTACATGGCTGCAAGAAATTACCTAGAAAAAAGATGAGGAAAGGAAAAGAGGTACTTGTGGACAAAGGCACAGGGTATCCATTGCTTGGAGTTCCCTAAAGAATCACAGACACAGAAATCATGCAGTGTTTTCTGGAGAAGGATTGCTATCTGCTTGCCCTGTTTTAAACCCCAAAACTGAGTGCAGCTGAATAAACCATAACTCACCTACATGGAGCTCATTGCCATCATTTGGGTGCTACAGTCCTAATACAGGCTTTGCATGGATTAAAAATTGCAGGATATAAAAGGAATATACTGCAGACAGACTTCTGTTTCTGTTTACATAATAGAAATTATCAGAATAATTCTAGATATAATTCTTCTCAAAATTCTACAGAAATATAATGACTACTCCTCTAAATTTTCAACTGCATTACTTGCTAATCATTATTTTTATAAAGATGACAGCCAACTACTGAAGTTACACTCACAGATTAAGAGGCAAGTGTAGAAAAAAATTAGTAAAGCTGCCAGAAAGTCCTAAAAACCACAAGAAAGCTGATTTGATTGGTTTTGTAATTGAAAACCTGAAGAATTTTACCTCTGCCTGAAATACCAGCAGCATTCCTCCTACGTGAGGAGAAACAACTGAAAAGTGACCTCCTGTGTCACAAGTGCTGTACCCAAACACCATAACAAGTAATTTTACAGATTACACTCAGACTCTCACCCATTATATCATGTAAAATTATTTCAAATATTTGGTCTGAACTTGGTAATAGCCAGTTTATACTCGTGCACTTTGCATCACTATTGACATTCAGCTGAAATAATAATTTTCTTCTCCAGCCTTTATTCACTGATACTGGCAGCAGTGGTACCTATTCCCTGTACTGAGAATACATAGCATTTGGTTATACTATGCCAAAATCCAAGCATTTCCCCCAGGAGATGTCCAGGCTCACCATATCCCAGGGTTTAGCACACCCCTTCTCAAGGTCTTCTTCTTTGCCAATTTCCATGGTGTGTTCCCAGTGTGTGTAAAATTTTGCCAGCACCATGTACACCCCTGTTTTCCACAAGATCTATCTGATCCTTGCAGATTCATGTGTCTTTCATGCAAATGTACCATCTCATGGCAGTAAAGGCTCATGCCATCCTCCTCTTCCACGGCGTATTAAGTTCTTTGCATTGCAAACTATTTACCATCAATGACTTTCCTGTTATCCTCAGATTCACCCAATCCCCTCTCAGATGCTCTGCTAGAAAAATTACCTTTAATACCAGCAAACTTCACCAGTTAACACATTTAAAGAAACCATTAAACATGATTAAGCCCAAAATGTGCTCCAGGACCAGCTCCCCAAAACCCTTACAACTTCTCTTCCCTCCCAGTACCACTGCTTCCATCACATCCTTGGTATAAGCATTTTTATTGTATTTAAATCCTTACTTCCACACTACATAAATAAGGAAATCATTTCCTATACATGCCAGGGTGAAATGCTCCACCAACATGAGAACCAGGCCCCCACTGTTTCTAGCAGGGACCACTGTCAGATAGAACTAGATCCTGCACACACTGAGCAGACAAACCAGGATCAGCCAGGTCAAGAAAAAAATCACAGACTACAGACAACATGACAAATATTCATTAAATAGGAAATTGCTATTTTAAACCAAAGAGATTTACAGAGTGTTATGACTATGATTTTGAAAGACATGGCAGAAAAAAAAGACATTTCAAAGAAGTCTTCTCAAGAAAAGCAAATTAAATTTTCCTTCCTAGTCCAGCAAATATAAGCTGGCAGAAGGCAGTGTCAGCCAAGTTTCAGAGTCCTTCCACAATTCACTTCAGCATAACAAATATGAGTCAGAGCACCAGTTTTGAATTTAACATTTGCATTTAGCTTTAAATGCTGATTTCCACATGGTAACATTTTAGCAAATTATTTTCCATTCCTTTTATTTTGAGAACTGAGTTTATAATTATTTTTCTGAAAATTGCTGAAGGTGTGATCACCTTACCTTCTTTCCCAGACATTGTGCTAGGTTTTACTAGGTTAGTTAAAGAAAACACAAGCTGTCACTTATGTGATGCTTTTAATGCAAATTAAAGGCCTATTAAAAGGTCAGAAATCATAAAAAATATATTCCATTTGATCTCAAGGCAAACATTTGAGGATATTACAAAAAGACAGGATAAAGTGCCCTTTAAAAACGATCAGTTTGATTTTGTGTATCCAAAGCATAAAATAATTGGAGCATTCAGCTGGCACAAATAGCATTAGCAACTGGTGTCCATCATACAGTGACTGGAATTTTTGGATTTTTGATACTATTCTTTTGTAAAGAAGGTAAACTCAGCTGGAAAACTGAACTTTTCTCAGGAAAACATCTTCCCTTTATTCTAAATCCAGTGAAAGAGATCTCATCTAAAAAATATGCTCCAATTCTATCATTAATACTATACAAAATAAGCATATAGAGATATAGATACAAAAACTATATAATTATACACAGTCAATGGCTTGAATTCTCTAAATTCAATAGTTTCTAGTAAAATGATTGAAAGCCAAAAGATAGACAGGAAATGCCCATGTTTTATGTTACCCATCCTTATATTACATGCAATGAAACTACAGTTCATTTCACAATTTTTATAACAAAATGAAAATGAACAAGTCATTCTAACTTGCACCAGCCTAGTAATTAAACTGCTTTAAAGGACAACATAAGAGGACACCAAAAGCTTCAGCTGTAATTTCAATACAATGACCACAATTTCAATCATACAAATAATGAATCACACATACAGATGTCAAAAAAGATCACAGCACCCTTTAAAAAGGTAGGTTGAAAAAGAGGATAAGCACAAAATAAGGGGAGAGGACAAGATGACAAGAGTAGAAATCCAGAAATACAGTCACAGGAAATAGGTACCATATGAATCAAAGGGAAGCATCCTGGAAAAATAAATTAAATAAAAGCAATCTATACAGAGGTATCTATAATCTGGCATCAGCCCCTAATATCAAGGCCAAAAGAATTATCATATCTAATAAAAAACAAGAAAACTGAAATCATATTTCATAGCCAAGGCCGACATCCCAAATATTGACTGAAGGGTAAAGTTCCCTTCACCTTTTTTGGTATGTTCAGCAAAAATTGAATTGAAAAATCCAGAAGGGAGGAATCTCTTGTACTGTACTATGTAATCTAGACTACAATACATTATGGCATCCTTGGCAGATTGCAGTTTTGCCACATTTGAGTATTTTTTTAAATTAGGGCCCATTGAATCAATGGAAGGGAACTAGCACAGCTTTGCCAACTACTAACAGAAAATCAGGCTTCCTTGAAAGATGCAAACCTGCTGTACTTTTAGGGTCAAAATGCAAAGCAATCCACCCAAAGCTCAAGAAGCAACCACTGACAATTGTATTTTGCTAGCTGATCTGAACCTTAACTTGGATAGCCTTTTTTGCATTCTGACAAAAACCTTCAGGAAAAGACTTTTTGTTAGCTAATATAAAACAATAAAAGAGGAAGCAGTGTTCTCCAAAGGAGGTATGGCATTTGTTGTATTTGCACACTGTAAGAAATGAGGCAAGTTTTATTTCCTCAGTGGAAAAGCTTTATGTTATTTTTAAAACCTTACTGAGATTTGAAAACATGAGTGTGCAAATGCTGTGTATCATGAAATTCTCAGTGACTCCTGACAGGAACTGCTGCACCTCAAAACTATAGATCTACTGGAGGTGACTGATCCCACTATGTAAATCACCTCAAAGAAGAGGATTAATGCACTGATATGGTATAAAAGAGAGCACTTTTTAATGACTTACAGTGATTGGCAAGTGAATAGCACCAGCCATAACAGATGGAGAACAAATCCCCTCTTTCATTCCTAAGCCTTTGTGGTGTACAGTACACCAAGTTTCATCATTTCAGAAGTTAAAGACAACCTCAGAATGAGTCTAAATCTAACCATTTGAACAAAAAGCAGACTAGATGTTTGAAATATTCATTTAAATGCTTCATTACCAAAACTATCAGGAGAACATGAAAAATCTCTTTCAAAAATGCTGCCAAAAAGGACTGTGTGACACAGAAGTAACCTTGAATTTAACATGTACAATACATCCTTTCCTAATGAAAACAAGGTGACAGGTGTATTAAGAACAACAAGATCACTGGTAAACAAAAGCTACTTGTTGAAACCAGGACAAACTTTGATATTGCTTTATCAAAAGCAATCTATGGCATTTAATGCTTAAATACATTATTTTATTAATAGAGAAAACCTTTAGATTTACTGAATAAAGTAACTTATACTTGGACAAAACTACAGAGATTTAAACATAAAACCAAATATAACCAAATTCTCTCCCAGGCATATTTCAATTAAGAGTATTAATGAGTGCTTAAATTCAGCTAATCAATTTAGTTCTTAAGAGACTAGCAGCTTGAAAGGAAAATGGCCAAAAGGAAATTCCTCAGGAGGAAACACTCTCAAATTTCCCTGGGTTAGGGATACAGTAAGATACAATTTCCATGGGTTAATAGAATCTTAACCTTAAAATTCTCTTTTGCCTTTCTGTTATGTTCACTACGTATGACTGTAACTCTGGAACCCATCAAGGTCAACCAGACCATGGCCTCCTTCCTTCCAAAAGTCCATGTTGCATTTTGCAGCCAAATGGAATATATTTTTTATGATTTCTGACCTTTTAATAGGCCTTTAATTTGCATTAAAAGCATCACATAAGTGACAGCTTGTGTTTTCTTTAACTAACCTAGTAAAGACGAGCACATAATGTCTGGGAAAGGAGGTAAGGTGATCACACCTTCAGCAATTTCCAGAAAAGTAATTATAAACTCAGTTCTCAAAATAAAAGGAATGGAAAATAATTTGCTAAAATATTACCATGTGGAAATCAGCATTTAAAGCTAAATGCAAATGTTAAATTCAAAACTGTTGCTCTGATTTACGTTTGTTATGAAGTGAATTGTGGAAGGACTCTGAAACTGGGCCCTTCAAATATCTACATTTCAGCTGCTCAAAAGCATGAGTTCATATTTACCACTTTATCAGCTGCACTTCTCAATGGAAAAAGCTTTCCTGGCAAAGCTGGGATGTGCAACCAAAAAAGACAAATGGATCTGTGTTTTCTTATTAAGGGCCAATTAACAACTCAAATGAATACCAGAAAACTGAAATTATATGCTTCTCTCTTCACATAGATAATTCTTGGTTATGTGACAGTCTGCCTGAGTACAAGATTAACTGTTTTCCCCAAAATTCAGAGTACCCCTGCAGCACATAACTAGCAAATTAACAAATTCTGCAGATCAATTGGCATATCAATATTTCAAAATCTGGTTTTCTCAGTTCTCATCAAAAAGCTGTCACCACAGAAGCTGCAGAAGCACAAATGACAGGCAGATCCCACTGGGGAAAAAAAAAACAAACAGAAAAACCACACAAACAGGCAAACAAAAAAAAAAAAAGCAAACAACCCAGACAATTATGGATATGCCATTCCTTTGTGCAAAACATAAGGCACAACTGGGTATCCTGACTGGGTTTTTTAAGTTTCTGGATAGCTTATCTTGTTCCTTAGAGCAACCAAACTTTGTATGATGCCTGGAAGATGAGATTTTGAATTATTTCCCTTGATCAGAAATTCTTCTTGAAAACAAACACCTCCACATTCACAAAAAAAAAAAAAAATAAGACAGCCAAATCATTGCTTTTCAGAATATTCAAATCTGTTCTTTTCATGAGTCACAGCAGCAGCTTTTTTGGCCTGCTATTGTAGAATCATAGCAGCATTTGGGTTGAAAGGGACCCTCACAGGACACCTTGACTGGAGCAGGTTGCTCAGAGCTCCATCCACCACCTTGTCCAATCCTGGTGCTGACCCTGCCATTATCCAGTCAAAAGTGTAAGACTGATACTGTAGCCTGAGCTCAGGAATGCAAATGAAGGAGGATGCTAAGAAGCTTCCAAGGGCAGGTAATAAACCAACTTCACCCCTTATAGCATCAACCTGCTTCTTCAGATAATCAAAGGTCTGAGCACCTTTGGATTGCTACAAATAAGTTGAAACACTGTTCTTGATGTTTTGAAATATAACCCATCTGAGATTTGTTTCCTTATGCTCTGTGAACACAGCAACAAAATAAGAACAAGAGGCAATGAAAAGCAGCTGAAAATAAAAATAAACTTGCAGCCTTTGACAGTCAAGGGTTTAGAGCAGTGTCTGTTCAGCAAGATGCTTTTTAACAGACACATACCATAGAGAAAATCTGATAATTGAATTAAATGCATTCAGAACAAATACTTCAGCCACAGTTTGTCTAGATGTTGCAAATAAGACTTTGAAAGAAATTAAATGTGAATATTTAACAAAAAGTTCTACAGAAGCTGACATTTTCAAGATTAAGTTCTTGTCTGGTCTGTGGTGGATTAATTAGTCCTAATTATGTTTTCTGCATTTGCATAAAGGCAAAAACTCCAGACATAGAAATGATATTCATGGATGAACTATTACTAGACCAGAAGCTGCCTGAAACCACAAGTCTTTTGCTGAAAAGACTTAGATTTCTTTCACAGAGAAGGAAGTTGTGCTTGGGAAAAGAAAAAAGCAAACGGCCCACAGAATTCTGCCTAAACCCTGTGTTTTTAAGATATTCATACAGCCAAATCCACTCCAAATGGGAATTGGACACCCAAATATCTTCAAGCACTAACTGATACTTCAGTACCTAAAACAGGAATAACCTGAAACACTAGGCCATTACCCTCCAACAAATAAAACTGAATCTGCACTCTCTTTAACAAGACTCTTATTGGATGACACAATCACAGCTGACAAGATATTTTTATGTCCTTCTGGGAAGACTGTAGAGGAAAGAGAAGGATATTAAGTAATATTAGATTGTCAGGGTTCAATCTACTCTCTACTATATCTCAGTAACATTTTCATACTCAGAGGGAAAAATATGTCAGTATACCAGAAGAAAAAATCCTGCATAATAAAGTAATCTTTCTATGGACCAACTGGAAAAAACTACAAGAGTCAAAAAAAAATCTGGAAACAGTGTGTTGCAAAATGTGGAAGGTGTAAAGTTTCTGTAAGGAAGTCCTTTAATGTTAAAATCTTTGTTACACTTTCAAGCCTAATCGACAAGAAGGGAGATTCAACCCATAAATGAGAGAGCAGCAAACAAGCTCTAAGTGATGTCCAGCTGTTAGAAAAACAAAGTTCTCATCGGTAAAATTGCCTAGGTAAGGTTTAGGGCTGGACATGCTTCAGTGATCTCAGACCTAGGAGGAAGTTAACAAACCTTGGGAAGAAGGATGCACCACTTATAGTGGGCCCAGAGAATGCAAAATGTATGGGTCACAAGGACATACAGCAGAAATTCCAAGATAAGAAAGAAACTAATAAAGCAACTCACCAATTGTGCTGAAATCAGCTTCGACTGGGTAAAAGATTATTTCAGCAGGGGCAGATCACAATCACCAAGCCTAGAAATCCACAGACCCAAAAGAAGAGAAAGCCTGAGCATACAGACTAATTCACAAAAGGAAGTGAGAGAATCATTAACCAACAGAAGAGGGAATACCAACTAATATGAGAATTGGGTGACTTGTAGCCAAAGTACACTAATTCCTTTGTTTGTTAAAATGTACAAATAGCAACAAGTTCTGACAGCTGGTGTGCTTGATTTGTGCAATACCAAAAGCACCCAAGGTTGGTCAACTCTGAAATAAATGTTCAATGTCTCTCTCTAGTGTGTAATTACTGGTTTGCTGCACACCAGGTAACAAATCTGATTTTTGTGGACAAGAGCTTTTCATGCTTGCATTGAGGGCTTAAACTACCAAAGGCTGAAGATGGAACAGACCTAGTCCTTCCTTTTGAATGCTGCACTGCCATCCAGAAGATGGACAGATACTGTATTTGCAGGGAATGCCCTGACAAAGGCAGGAATGATGAATCTGACTCCATGTTCTCAAAAGGGTAATTTATTATTTTATGATACTATATCATATTAAAGAATACTATACTATATTAAAGAATACAGAAAAGATACTTACAGAATGCTAAGAAGATAATAATGAAAACTCGTGACTCTTTCCAGAGTCCCAACACAGCTTGGCCCTGATTGGCCAAAGAGTGAAAACAACTCACACCAGAATCCAATGAAACAATCACCTGTGGGTAAACAATCTCCAAAGCAGCAAAACAGAGGAGAAGCAAATCAGATAATTATTGTTTTCCTTTTTCACTGAGGCTTCTCAGCTTCCCAGGAGAAAAATCCTAGGCAAAGAGGATTTTTTCAGAGAACGTGAATGCCAGACAGACACTTCATCAATAGTTTTCTATACAACTAGCATATACACAGTAACCTCCCAGTATAAGAAAATACTGGAAATGGATGTCAAGAAACACTAGAAATGTCAGCATTAGGGAATTTATTGATAAGAAGGTTGAAAATGGAAAAAGATTTCTCTATGCATAATATTGCTCAAAGAACTAAAAGAGGAACAAGGAAATTTCACTTCAAAGTATGAGAAAACATTTAGTGTATGGACAAGAGGAACAAGAGCTAGGAGAGGAGTAAAAAAAGTATTTCAAAAGATGGAAGTTTGGTTTGGGCTTACTAATAATATTTCCTTAAAAGGTGAAGGAATAAGCACAGCTGAGTATTTTGCTTGCTATGTTTTGGATGAAAACTGGTTACATGAACACCCTTCTTGTTCTGTAGACTAGCTCCCTTAAAAATACTTATGATAACCAGATCAGCTAAGATAAAACACTAACAGCTGAAAAAAATTCAATAGTCTAATTGTGACCAACAATTCCAAGGGTTAAAAAAAAAAGTGTTCCAAGAAAACAACTCTGAAATGTCTGAGATTCTCACTGAAGTGACAGCCTACACATTAAAGTAGGAAAAACTCTTTTGCTCTTTATTGAATCAGTGAAGCAGCTCCTCATCTTAGTGGGTGTCTGTTTAAAAAACTTGAGTTTTTTATAAAGCTCCATATACAATATCAAATTTCTACCCAATGTTTTATTTCAGTTTAACACAGGTATAGTTTCTGGAATATCAAAATAAATTTTGAACCACTAGCCTCAAAAGTAGTACATGCTATTGGGGAGGCAATGCTAAGAGAGGAGGAAATATGGAAAACACCATCAGTGGAGGTGTAGGCTTTATAACTTGTGCACTTGCCAAAGTTACATTTGGGACTATTCTGGGACTTCAATGAAACATTTTTGAAAATTAAAAATAATACCTTAATACAAAAATAATAAATAAAATAATGCCTTAATGTTAAAAATAATTGCCTTAAGAGGCAATAAATTACTTACATAGCCATCAATTATGAAAGGGGATATTGATTACTTGTGCATATAGATGTTGGGTAAGGCACAAACTCTTACTGTGTCTTCTAGATAATGGAACAAAGTATTAACACTATACTATTGGCTGTACTGGTTTCAGTGCACTTAAAACAAAAAGTTTAGTAGAGAGAAGGCACTTCTCATTCTTCTGAGATAAAGAAACTTCTACTATCCAAAACTACAAAGAAAACCACCGCTGCAAAAACTTCCTAAGCAGTTTTTCCCCCATCTCCCAGAACATCAGATGGTAGCACCCTCATCAAGCAAGAGATGCCAATTGAAGAGTCTGCAAAAAGCAAGATCAGAAAACTGCAATTTTGTTGTGAGCAGCTTACGGTGAAAATCCAGGTGCTCCTGCAGCAGCCCAGAGAGGCATCAACAGGTCTCTGCAATGAACACCAGTCAAAAAGGCCAATGCAGATTGTAAAACTGCTTAAGTGAGCAACTGCTAAGACAGTGAAGCTAAAATGATGGAAAATGAATGATCTAAAGAATGAGGAAATTACAGGAGCAGTTCTTAGTCTCAGGAGGTCAGCTTACCCTCTCCATTTTTCATTATTTCTCTTTCCCTCTTGGAACAGTTTGCTCACTGCTAACATGCAGCTGGCTACCAATATACATAAACCCTACTATTGTGGTGGCATCCCAAAGCACCTCTACACTTAGTGTGCTGCAAGGATTTCTATAAGAAGCCTGAGCATATCCAAAGTTATTTTTCAGGAAATTTGGCCCTCATTCCTGGACTTCCAACAACCAACTTAAGCTGAAATGCCTGCTCCTTAACACTTGAGACTTTTTTGCACAGACAGAACTACTTCTGACATCTGAGAAAAATCCACTGAATAGAGCTGCAGGATTTGGCTAATTGTAAGCAGAGGTTCCTATTTTGGCTTTCTGGACACTAGTCTGTAAAATTCTGTTTTCCAGTGGCTTATAAAACTTAAACCATCAAAGCTTCTATTTTCCATGCTGGAGCATCTGCTGCAGGCTGGTTCCTGTCCCCACTAGCCTGATCTAAGGGAAAGCTACCCTTGTAAGGCACCCAGAGCAAATTTGGTTTGTCCCAAGTGAAGGAGGCTTCAGAGTCTCCTATGTGTGAACACACTGAGGACACACAAAGGGCAAGTAAGTCTGCATACAGCAACACTGACATTTGGGGCAGAGAACAAGACTTTTCTTGCCATTACTAACACTACCAAGCAGGAGATATTATACCTCCCAGCCAGGAGACAGCAACTCCACCTTCAGTATTCTTCATGCTGATAGCTAAAAAGGGGAAAAGGCCTGGCAGGAAGACAAAGAGACAGCTATTTTCATTCATCTCTTCTTCCATATGCATTACAAAACAGCCTTTAATTACATGATAACATATTTTCTACAGGACCTGTAAATAATTTATTTCATAGGCTTTATTCTGGGAATAAATTGAGAAAGCGGTGGACTATTATCTGCAGGACTCCTACCTCATTTGTTGCTAAAGCTGGATGATAAATGAGTCAGGGAATTATAGAGAGAAAAAAAACCCTAGGCTCATAGCAAATACATGTATTAATTTTAAAAGCTATTTTTTACATGTTTCTAGGGCAATGGGAGAATTAAGTGTTTCACTTATCTAGAGTTCTGTTTACTGTTTACCTAAATATTCATCTCTACTTCTGTAGAGATTAATCTAAAGTAACAGATTGCTTTAAATCTGTGAATTCCTTCCTCTGGATCCACATGTAGTCCATGCTATTGAATGGAATTGGAGGAGGAAGAAGGACTATGCACACTAGCCAAGCAACAACCACCAAGGAGAAAAAACAGACTTCAGGACTAGCAACACAACAGTGAAGACTTTTGCAGAGGAATATGCATAGTTAGATGCACATTCTTGCCTGGTTGCAGCAGCCACAGTCTGTGCTGCTACCTGTGTTTAGGACTGTGTGAATCAAGGCTAATGCCCAGTTGCCATTTAAGATGCCAAGTCAGATGCACAACAGTACCATGCACTCAAAGGTATCAGAATCACACAGCAATAAACTCCTAAATATACTGCTAAAACCACCAGCAGAATGAAATGGTTCCAGCATTTCACATCACACTATCATTAGAAACAGCTTGTTTGTGAGGCAGATTTAAATTTGGGGTTCATCTAAACTGTTGATGTTGGAATGCTTCTTTCCCATCCCATAGCCAAATCCAAAAGAAACTTACATTTTTTCTCTCTCTTAATACTTCTCTGCTGATCCTTTGGGAGAAACAGTTTTTAGGATATATTTCTTCTTCTTTCAGGAATCTCCATTGATTTCAATTTAGACCACCTTCCTGGCACAAGATAATTAATAGGAAAGCAGAACAAATGCCCAGGAGGAATTGTTGAACAAGTGGCATCTGAGCTGTAGAAAGGATTTCAAAAGCAACCATTCTGACTCCCTTTCATTTGAAAACCACCCACAAGCTCCAGTGATGCATTAAAGCTAAGCATGGCCTGAATAATCTACAAATGCAGGGCCCCACTTGGAAAGAGGAGGAGGGTAGTGAAATATTTGGCAATATGGATACTCCTAGACACTGGAGAGCCTCTTTTGAAATGCACAGCCTTATCAACCAAACTGTACAACCTGCCTTAATCAGTGATTGGTGAGCTCAGAAACTGTAGCCCCCAGTTGTGCTTCTCTTATGGCCCAGCTGGTGACAAGTGGGAAAAAGTGTTTAAAATTGAAACAAAAAACAATCAGTAGCATTAGGCATCTCTTCATCACAACTTCCTAGCAGAAAGTCAAAGTTAAAAGTGCTCAGTCCACCACAAAGGCACCACAAGCAGCTATTGCATCTGCAAGAGAAAAAGGAGATTTCTTCATCAGATGAACACAGGTGGCAGAAGGACTTGAAAGCAGACAATTATTCCTTTTGAAATCTACTTTTGACTGCTGCACTAAGCCTTCCTCAGGTGGCTGGGACCCTTTCAATTCTGCTTCTATTAGGAAAAGAGCTACAGTAGATAAGTAGCACCAGTTCCCAGTTCAGTACCTTTTTCATGCTCTGACAACATCAAGCCAAGGCTGAGACAGACAAATTACTTAAGTAATACTCATCACTTAATAATGATATCTGTTCAGTCATATTGTATGAAAAAACAATGTCTCTAAGGTAAAACAAATCATATTTGGATAATCTCTGTCCAAACTCAAATTCCAAAGGAGAAATTTTCTGACCAGAATAGATGATGTTTTAACTACAACCACTGCTGGTAACTGCTACACTTGGGAAATAAATACATAATACACAAGGCCAGGTGTAATAAAACAAATCCTAGTAAAATTGAGAGCTAAGCTTGATATTACTCATCACTGCTCATGCTGTAGGTAAATAATGTGAAAGGACCAAGAGCAGTAAACACTCCCTTGTTATCAGACAACTTTCTTAAAAAAGATTAAAAAAAACAAACTTATTAAATTTTCATGTACTGAAACTCAGTTATAAATCTACAGAAGTGATTAATCATGAGAAAAAATGTCAAAAGAAGGAGTTATAAATAGGAACTGCATATCATTGCCACTGGTGTTTCAACTGCAATAATCAGTGAAGCAATTAGTAGAATTGGCCTGGTGAAGACCTCTATGTCCAAAAGCCTCTTTGCCTTCTCACCTGTATTACCTGAGAAAATAAGATACTGCCTCTCTCAGAAACTGATCTTTTACATCTCTAAAATACCAAGGATACAAATTTAAGAAAATAAATATGTTTTACAGGCTTTAGCTAAATTTCTCAAACATTCTAGATATACTGTCAGTTGAAAAAGATGGTTGAAAAATGCACTGAAAAATAAGTGCATTAAATCTCAATGTACATAATCACTTTGCAGTGCATTACATCTGTGAATTGTTGTTTAGAAGTGTTTTTGTCAGAACAGTTACTCAGGTTCTTCAGGACTTGCTCCTAAAGCAATGTTTTGGCATTCTCATAAACTTATTTTAGTGGATGCAAACAGAAATGAAATTCAAGATATTGCAAATCATTTTCCCTTAAAATATCTGAATTACATCCAAATTAAGCATGCAGAAGAATTTGATTATTGTATCTGCAGTGACATCTAGTGCAAGAAATCCAAACCACAGTTAAACAGGCTTTTTAGAGAAAAGATGCTATTTTCATTTATTGAGTGATTACTGATCAAGATAAACAAGAATAATTAACATCATCCCTCTTAAAACTTTTATAATATCTTTTCCTCTGCACAGCACACACAAGCCAGCTGAAGGCAATTCTATGAAACATAAAAGGTTAATAAGAGACTACTTAATGTGAATGTGCATTTTTCTTTTCCATACAAATCCAGTTTGATAAATGAACATATATTACATAATTGCTGGAGGACAAACTATTATTGAGAAAGCCAATATCCCTAGGAATAGAGTTGCTACTCTATTTATTCTATGAACTTTTCTAACTGAAAACAAAGCAGCAACATCTGACTTAAATTCTTTCTGCCAGCTTCATAGCTGTGCAATCCTGTGTTAATTTTGCAGAGATTTTCAAACCTCTTAAAAGGTTTAAAGCATCAGCAGATGACATAGCTTTTAGAAAGGAAACAAAACCTGGAAGCATGCAGTAAGAGTTTTCTAATACAAACAGATGATAAAAGAAGTTATAAAATATCAAATAAGGTTCATTCAAGTCGAAGTACAGATGTAGTTCTCCCTTTAGAAATAGACCAATATGCTTCAACCACTGCCAACAACAGAGATTATAACCAAAATGCAACACCAATATGCCTAACTAACAACAAGTCTACAAAAATTATTCACGTACTGAATCAGAAAAAACCTTAGAAACAATTCCTGCCAAACATACAAATAAACACACATGCCAAAGCTGTAAATGGTTTACATGCACATCATGTACACATTGTTTTATATACAGATGCACACCAGTCTTGTAACACCAGTTTTTTCATTTGACCTGTAAATAGAACCAATTTTAGAATCTGTTCTCCACAGACATGTGAGGAAAGGTCTTTAAAACTCACATGCACTTCTAAAGGGCAGGATTAAAGCAAATTTACTTTTTAGAAGTCCTAGAGTTTGTTCTTCAGAAGCCCAAGAGCTTCTACAACTCCTCTACCCTGCTGCCATCAAAAGTGGAAGTAGACAGGAGAATTTTAGGTGAAAGCAGAAGGTGCTAATTGACAGCACTTCTCACCTGAGGAGGGAGCTTGTTAAAGCAAAGATATGAAAGAATGTAGAAAACAAATGCTCATCAAAGGGCAATACACTGGGGTAGAACATAACACAGATGAGAAGAGGAAAAGCAGACAAGTGGGTCACAGTTAACAGGGAGTAACAACAAGGCATAAAACAGCAAAATGGTGATGTATGCCCAGCCTTTCAGGCAGAAGAACTGAGACAACAGTGTTTCAAATACCACTCAGCAAATGTGGTTTAAAGATTATCTGGCTATGAAAATAAATGTAGACAAATGCAACATTTATACAGAACACAACAAAGTGCTCTTGACAGAGTTCACTATGGTATCCAAGCCACCATGGAAAGCAAGTTGTTAAAATAAAATATATTTGCTTGTGTCACCCTAATCTACACCTTGTAAAGATCACCCTGCTCTGAGTTTTGGTCTCCTACTGTCTTCACTGCAGACAGCCAAGATTCCTAAAGAATCTGGGACAAAGTTTAATCAACTGCCTTGAACCCAAAAGTGGAATATAAGGTATATTCATACACTCAAATATCATCCTATGAGAGTGCAGTTCATACAGAAGCTGCAAGAATCACGCTGAAAAAGCTCAGTACTAGAAAATCAGAAATTACAGTTTCTGTGTTTAAGTCCTTTACATTCAAGTATTTAACAAATGCAGCTTTCCCTTGTTTATATGTATTGTTCAGTTAACACCTACTCTGATTCTGTAATTTATGTGCATGAATCAGTGCATTTCCAGCATAGAGCTTCAAAACTTCCCACATAATGTTCACTTCCACAGCTGACCAAAATTCACAAATGCTGCATGTGACAATGGACTTCCCAATCCACATGTGAATAGAGAATTAATCAAGTTTCACGTATGTATAATTGCTTCAAAACAACAAAAAGAAAGAAAATTCCCCTTCTTAGATGAGTCTGTCCACCAAAATAATTGGTATTAATCTGTATTTATTCATCATGGCAAATCAAGGGTATTTCATTTTCCCCAAAAAGAGGCATGATATAAACAAACAGTAGATGTTAATGCTTGAAGATAAGCAGTTTACATACAGTTTTCTTCCTCATGTAGGAACAACCATTGTTAAGACATAAATATGCACAATTAAGCAGTAGTCAAACAAACAGCACAAAAAAGACAAAGAATAATCAATAAATCATCAATAAACAGTGTTCAATTACATATTTGCACACCATGTGGTAAAGTGCTGCAGCAGAATTATTGATGCAGGAGAGGTGGTGTCACTAAATCAACAGCACAAAGCCAGCTGAAGTAGTGACTAGTTAAACTATTGAATACAGGAATTAGAGACACACACACACAGAAAACCCCTTGGCCTTTATTAGACTCTGATGATAGATCCCTCTGTATCCTTTGAGATCGACACACAAAGCTAATGACATGGTTAGAATCAAACAACAGGATAAGCAAATAAAAGGGAACTTTAAATCTACTTCAAACTAAAAATAAGTTAAAAAGAGCATTTAAATACCTTTACACTAACTACAAATGACATACATTAGAAAGGCAACAGCTCAAAGTCATACCAATTCCTACACAAACAGAAAAAGGAAGAGAAATATAAAAAAAAGTTGGGAAGAAAAATCAGCAGAGAATTATATAAAGGAGCGCACATTTTAAAAAGATTAATATAAAAGCTGCTAAGTGTTAGAAAAAAACCTGAAACATGCACAAAGGATGACAAAAAAAAGGTGAGACATTAAAAGAAAAGATCTCTAGGAGAATGACAACATATGCAGTCAAATAAAGCAGCCACATCAAAAGAAGTTTCATACCAATTCATTAAATTATCAATTAAGAGAAAAAAATCAAAAGTTGGCTAGGTTCCCCTAACATCTTAGATCCCTGATTGATCTTCAGCAGAACAGTACAAAAAGGACTAAACTAAGAAAAAGAGCAAACAGGATTTCTTCCCTCCTCCTCTTCTTTTTGGGAATGTATATGAAAGAAGGCAAAAAAAATTCACACAAAGATCCAATGAGCTTGAGATGAAAGCTGAATGCTCCAGTTAAGTGCTGAGGTTGCAAGACATCTGAAGACAGAAGCAATGGAAAGCAACACTGTTCTGTAAATGTGTGCAATCCTTTGGTGACATTTAAAGAAATAACCCAAAGCCTGTGGACTTCAAACCAAACACTATCACTATTTGGGCTCTGATGCAGTATTTTACCCAATGGTGAAGCATCATCCACATATTTATTAAATTTATGAAGCATTCAAATATCCTTGCTGTTATAAAAAACAAGGATGGGTGACAGAATGTTGAACTAAGCAAGGTTAGAGTGTCAGTTTGTATTACAGTGAGAAGATCAAGGATGAAAACAAACATCACTACTATAAGCAATGCTTGGCACTTCAGGCAGATCAACACCAAGAACCTGCCATGCTACACAATAAAGAATCCTTCATATAGAGTCAGCACAAAATTAAACCCTGATGGATGAAGTGTCCTAGGCCTGGAATACAGAAAATGAGAAGATTTGGGCTTTAGGTGTGAGTTGACAATAATTCAGTGTCCAGAGGAGCCACCACCCACAGAATCCTCCAAATCCAAATCCTTTTGGATTCTTCCAAAAGCACAAAAGAAAAAGAGCATGTGATCAGTGCTACAACCCCCAGCCCAAGATATGCCCAATCTATCATCGACACAATGAAAGACTACACAAGATGTTCACAGCTCACAGTGGCATTCAGCCACTGCACACTACACCAAATCAAACCTGACAACATTTGGAGATAGGGTAGTTCAACATACTCAGTCTAAAGATGGAGAAACATAACTTCAGGTTAACGATGCACAAATGTCAGAGGGGACAAAAGTTACCAAGAGAAATAAGGAAGAATGCTGGGATGCAGATGTCAGCTGCACATATGGTACAGTGTTGACTAGAAAAATTGAATTTTAAACTGCCAAATACTTTTTATCAAAAACCTGCCTTCACATGGATTTTTCTGTTCCTTGGTACTTTCTAGCTGGAGAGTGTTTTCCATTCTCTATGAATTATCTTCAAGGTAGCATTTAGATGCTGCTGGTCTAATTTTAAACAGGGCTCCAAATAACTGGCAAGGGTAAAAAAATTTAAGCAACATCCTCCTTGCAAAACACTGTTTATCTGTCAGGCATCTTTGCCTGATGAAAGCACTGTATTCACTGAAAGCCAGGTAACTTTTTCCAGCAGTTTTCTGTTGATCTAGTGGAAGACACCAGCATGCCCTGTGAGTCTTACTTGCATTTTACAAGGCTTATGCAAAATCCTTTCAATTATTTTCAATTTAAACATTAACAGATTTCCCCATCAGCCTGTGAGAACAATTCAAAATCATGTGAACTTTAATATTTAGAACTTGTGAACTTAAATATTTAGAACTTAGTACAAAAAGCATAACTATATACAATAAAGTATGGACTCCCATTCAGCTACAAACAAGTGCACTTGCATCTTGCAGGCATATGGCTGTAAGATTTGGAGGAAAAAGTGTTAGAAAGTGAAAAGCAAATGGTTTTTAATTCTCCAAGCCTGTTGCAGGTCAGGAGTTGGAAGGCACCAACTATCTCAGGATAGCAAAGCCAGGGGGAGGCAAGGGAAAGAAGGTCTTAAATATAATACAAACATGAAGTTCTAAGTACCTTAATAAAGAATGTCCTGAAAGTTACTGAATTATGGCATGGGGAAATTGGGAGGTGTGACTTCAGTGATGTGGACATACAAAGACAGTCTCACTTCCTAGAGTGCCAAGACAATCTGGTTTTACAAATCACAACGTGCACTGTCTCTGTGTGCAAGGGAAGGACGTAAATGACAAAACAAAAAGCCCAGTGAACTCACAGAGAACCCATAACAAAAAACCCACTGCTCTCTGAAGTTTAAAATCTGCTCTCCAGTGACTCAGCCTGGCAAACTTCCAAAAAGCCCTTTCCCACTCATATGCTGTTAGTGACTTCACAAATCATTAAACAAAAAGTGAATAAAAATATGGATACCTTCAGTGAAATGGTGCAAAATAGAACAGTACAACTAAGAAATCTGTTGCAGATTTTCAGGGTGTTTGGGACAAAGTTTAATCAACTGCCTTGAACCCAAAAGTGGACTATAAGGTATATTCATACACTCAAATATCATCCTAAGAGAGTGCAGTTCATACAGAAGCTGCAAGAATCATGCTGAAAAAGCTCAGTACTAGAAAATCAGAAATTACAGTTTCTGTGTTGAAGTCCTTTAGATTCAAGTATTTAACAAATGCAGCTTTCCCTTGTTTATATGTATTGTTCAGTTAACACCTACTCTGATTCTGTAATTTATGTGCATGAATCAGTGCATTTCCAACGCAGAGCTTTCAAAACTTCCCACATAATGTTCACTTCCACAGCTGATCAAAATTCACAAATGCTACATGTGACAATGGACTTCCCAATCCACATGTGAATAAAGAGAGAATTAACAGTTTTATGTATGTATAGATGCTTCAAAACAACCAAATAACATAAAGATATAGCCAAAGCATTTCTGATGAATATGCAATTGATAATTCCCAGCTCAGTATCCAGCTAGACATTAAACAGTCCATTCTCTCATGCCAAGTGCTAAGTACTCACCAACCCTGCTCTATTCTCTCTGCTATATGTGCTTTACTTGTATTTTTAAGCACAGAGCCATTCAACTCATGTGGAAGTCAGATCAATGACAGTAGTGGACTTGAAGAAAAAAGATTTAAGAAATCAACAAGTGATACAAGAAAAATCAAGTTTGAGATCAGTGATACAGAGAATTAAAAAATGACTTCTAAATGCTTGCTTGAATTGCATTACAAACAAGTTGTGTTCAGCAAATCCTGAAAGCTTAAGCTTCATTTTCAAAGATTTTATTTAACAGAACAGTTAAACCATTTGGCAACAAAAATATTAGTTAGTACGTTAAAAAACAAATTGTGGGAATTAGTCCTCTGTGTATGTGTGCATGCATACATGTGCTTGTACAAACACATGGAATCATCAAGTAGCCTGTTAAAATATAACCTCAGACTGCCACCTCAATCATGCACAAAATGCCAATACAAAATCTCACCAGGACAATGGAAAATCCCTTTCTAAAATGCACTACATCCACTGAGACACCCAATGCAAGATAAGAAGTGATTATTCACAGGTCTTGGTGATACCACACAAATACCAAGGATATGAGGGATCCACTTGTCCCTGGCCCAGAGTTTCTGCATTTTTAATTCAATAAAACCATTCAGCAATTTAAAGATTTGTTAGAGAGAAACTGTTTTGCACTGTGGGGTCACTATGGTGAATAACACAAGGAGCTGAACCAAAGAAGATGACTTAAATAACTTTTTTAAGGAAAATACTAAGGCTAGGTCAAATGCCAAGGGGAACATTTATTTATTTGCCTTACTTTCAGAATATCTTGAGTTTCATTCCACTTGTTAGTCCATTCTTTGGTCAGTTCTTGTACCTATGAAAGAAAACAAATTTTGAAGAAAATCACATCTCTTCCAAAGTTCTTGATAAATGCATTCTCAAAGAAGTATTTGTGTATTCTTGTGAAGTTTAATACTTCAGCAGATAGAAGTGCACCTGATGCTACTGCAATAATTGCCATATCTACAATACTTCTCCCTCAAAACCCAAAATTCTTATTTACACTCTAAGATGAAAAGAAATTCTGGGATAATTACTTCAAATAATTATCTACCTTCAAACAGTTTCATAAGGTGCTTTAATCCTACAAAGTTTACTGATCCCTTAGCTACAACAGGACAGCTCCTTTCCCATGGCACAGGCAGGCATGTTAAGGCAAAAATCCCCTCTAGATGATGGCATGCAGAGGAAGAGCCAGACCAGCAGGCTGCAGGAGTGAAAATCTGCTGCAACTTAGAAACCACCCACTTCATTGTCATCAGCACAGAAGTGAGAAGATGCTTGCAAAGGCATTGCAGACAGGGAGAGTGCTGGATATAAAATCATTTAGGTTGGAAAACAACTTAGATCATCAAGTCCAACTGCTAATCCAGCACTGCCAAGCCCTCTGAACACATCCCTCTGAAGTGCCACATTTACAGGTCTTTTAAATATCTCTGGAGATGGTGAATCAATCCTTTTCCTGGGCAGCTTTTTCCAATATTTGACAACCTTTCCATTAAGGAATTTTTCCTAACATCCAACCTAAACCTCCCCTGAAGAACCTAAGGCCATTTCCTTTAGTCCTATTGCCTTTTATCTGGGAGAAAACTGAGCCCCACCTGGCTACAGCCTCCTTACAGGTAGTTGTAGAAAGTGAGGTTATCCCTGAGCCTCCCTTTTTCCAGGTTAAACAAACCTCTCCCTCCCTCACACCTGTGCCTCAGATACTTCCCCAACTCTCACTGTCCTTCTCTGGACTCACTCCAGTGAGCACCTGAGTGTCCTTTTTGAAATGAGGGGACCAGAACTGAACGCAGCACTCGAGGGGTGGCCCCAGCAGTGCCAAGTACAGAGGAAGAATCACTCCCTGCTCCTGCTGACCACACTATTGCTGGCACAGCCAGGTGCCACTGGCTTTCTTGGCTTCTTGGGCACAAGAACTCATCTTTAGCTGCTGTTAACCAGCACCCCCAGGTGCTTTTCCACTGGGCACATTTCAGTTCCTTTTCCTCCAGGCTCTGGTGCTGCCTGGTGTTGTGAAGCAAGGGCAGGACTGTGGGAACCCAGGAAATTCCTCGGGCTGCCCTGGAGGACTCGAGACCCTGCCCAGGGGCTCAGAGACCTTGGCACAGAGCCCAAGACCCCTGTGCCTTTGATTTAGCCCTTGGAAAAAACAATTACCAACCTTTATATGAAGAACTACGAGTCAAGAAAGTAGAATAATAGTTTGTCACAGGGTGAAAAATAGATTTTTGAAGTTTTTAGAATGGGGGCTCGGGGTCCCAAGATGGAGGAATTTGGGCATGCCTTCTTCCTTTTTCTTTCTTCTTCCTAGCCTCCATCTTCTAGGTGATGGTGGCACTTTTGGATTGGTTAAGAGTAGAGACACACTGTCTAACATAGGTGATAGGTATTGGGAAGTTATTGTAAATAATAGTACACGTAAGTTTTTAGTACGAAAAGATAACACCACCCCAGGGGCAGACAGTGTGCCTCAACCCAACCTGCCAGACACACCTACAGCAGGTCAGAGAAAGAAAGAATGGTATAGATAAGAAACAATAAACAACCTTGAGAACAAGAATAGAACAGTTCTGACTCCTCCTTCGGCTGCCAGGCTGGAAAAAGAGACTTTTAATGCATCTTGAGGTCACTGTGAGCAGCAGAGATTCTGAGACAGGACCTGGCACTTCACCTTACTGAACCCAACGCTGTTGGTCCCTGCTCATCAATCCAGCCTGGCCAGATCCCTCTGCAGAGCCTTCCTACCCTCATGCAGATCAACACCCACACACCTTAGGGCCATCTGCAGCCCCACTGAGGGTGCACTTGTTCCCATCGTGCAGATCAAAGGTATTAAACAGGGCTAGCCCAAATACTGAGCCCTGGGGAACACCACTGGGGACTGGCTGCCAAATGGATTTAACTCCACCACTTTTCTTGGTTCAGCCATGCAGAGATTTTTCTGAAACAATGCACCTGTGCAAACCATGAACAGACAGTTCTACCAAGGGAATGCTGTGGGAGATAGCATCAAAGGCTTTCCTAAAGTCCAGGTAATAGTCACAGCCTTTTCCTCATCCACAAACCAGGTCATCCTCTCATAGAGATGATGTTTGTCACATTCACATTTTCTGAAAAATCCTTTCGCCCAGGATTTCTCTCCTGGGAAGGTGAGAAGCCTCTGAGAAAAAGGAAAACAATTTTTATCTCATTTGCTTCTCCTGTGTTGTGCTCACATGTGGAATGTTGGATTGTTTACCCACAGGTGATTGTTTCACTGGTTTCATGTGAATTGTTTTGACTCAATGGCCAGTCAGGGCCAAGCTGTGTTGGGACTCTGGAAAGAGTCACAAGTTTTCATTATTATCTTTTTAGCATTCAGTAAGTCTCCTTTCTGTATTCTTTAGTATAGTTTAGTTTAGTATTCTTAAATATAATATAGTATCATAAAATAATAAATTAGCCTTCTGAGAACATGGAGTCAGATTCCTCCCTGCCACGAGGGTCCCAGCAAATACAATAATGTTGGTCAAGCAGGATCTGCCTTTCCTGAACCCACACTGATGGGGCCTGATTCCCCTGGCTGTTCTCTACATGCTGTGTGACTGGACTGAAGATGACCCACTCCATGACCTTCCCCAAACTGAGGTCAGAATGCTCAGGATTTGTCCTTCCTTTCCTGATCAAGCACTCATCCACCTCTTTGGGTAACTTTCATATAATGCCATTGCACAAAGAGAAGCCTTCGTTGCAGTTGCTCCAAACATCTCCCTATTTGCCACCTGCAGCTGTTTTTTTTTTTGGTCTGTGCAGATCAGCTCCAAATTAATCCATGACAGCTACAGAAACTTCTCTCATCTCTACCTGCATCTCAAGATTTCAACAAAGACAAGTAGGCACACTTTTCAATGCATTACTGTAATTCCTAGCGCTGCTAACTGGAACATTAAAACGAAATAAATTTCAAAATATTAAAGAAAAACATGAAGGAAGTCTATCACAGCTCTATTCACCATACCAGAACAATTTGTATTGCTCAGAAATACTTCATTTCATTTTTAATTAAATCTTTCAAATGAAGTGTTTTTAAATTAAACTACTCCAAATTATTCTTATATAAAGAAAATCAACTCATTAAAAAAAGTCACCATATACTTGTCAGGCAATATAAATATGGTGATAAAGTTTTTTAATCTGTACAAACAAATTAGTTATTGCACTCATTCAATCATAAAAAAGCTACAACCACTGCAATATCTATCAAGAATTTTTCGTAATTATGTCTGTTGTAATTATCATGAATAGTAATCACATAACCTTTTAACAAGGCTGAGAAAGGTAATAAAATACACTTGATAAACACCCCAAAGAGCAGGGCCAACACTTCTGAGCACCATAAGCAATGGTTACTGTCAGAACATGAATAACATACTCTAATTAGCCCATAGTCAGCAATTTACATTACTGAGCTACTCTTAGATAAAAGCTTTTCGTTTATACTCAAAAAGACTAAGGATATAAGTAAAACAGGATTCTGAAGGCAAGAATAAATGTTCTAATTCTAAAGGTTGAAGCAGTACCAGTGTAAACCTGACCATTTAAACCACCTAAGGAGCTAGTTTTTTTAAGCATCATATCTACATGTGATTGGCATCTTTTTGGCAGTATTCAGAACTAAATATCTGCTGCCAGGTATTTGAATACTTCCAAATATTTCCCTATTGCCTCTTCCAAAGTATGACTTTTACTCTTTTTTTTTAACCAATTTACAACAGCTTTCAAAGCAAGCTAATACACAGGAAAGAATTAACACAGAATGATACAATAAAGAATGAAAGACTGCTAGTCAGAGAAATGATAGTACCATTATATCTAGATTCTTCTGGATCCTATGAGTTATCCAAACTGTCTGGAAATTTTTTCCAGCATCTACATTTGGCTGGATTATTGAAAAAACTTGGTGAAAAGCACACTGTGAAGTACACCTAGACCTAAGACCCTCCAGCAAAAAATAGCTAATTAGGCACTTAATAGATTTGTACACACCAGATTTAAATACTGAAGTTTCTAAAAACCTACCCCACACAAGTTATAAATTACTTCAAAGCATAGAAGAGGTGACCATTCTCCCTATAATATTTTGCTGTTTTTTCTACATCCTGAATATTTCTTACTGTGATTACTTGCTACTTTTTACTGTCATTTAGTGACTTTTCCCTCTCTAGGCTATTTACAAACATACTTTCTTAGCAAGGCAGGCTGTCAGGGAACAAGTCTTTTAATTTCATTTTCATAAACAGAACTACTACATAAACATAAAAGATGTATTTTGTTCTTAGTTACAATGTTATATTAGTAGGATAACAAAATTATTAATTCACACACTTACTTTTTTTTTTAAGCACCAAGGCAATGCTCCTGGTTGGAAAAAGCTTAGTTGCACATAAAAAAAATCCTGAAAATTATGAGTACGTCTGCATCCAGACCACCCACCTTTCCTTTTCTTTGATGTTTAAAAACTGCTTTATGAAATTTTAACTCACCCTTGCTTCATTCTGTTGAAGCTTTTCTTCCATACTTAAAGCTGTTGGAGAATCCAAGAGTGCAATCTAAAACCATGAAGAGTAAACATCAGTTCAAAAAGAAAACAGTCACAATTTCTGGGGGAACCAAATGAAACTGAACTGTTCAACTTTTCTGAGTTCTTAGCATAAACTTCCTTGAACTTTAATATATATCATTTTACCTTGAAATATTGTAAACAGAATAATCAAAATCCTGTCAAAGCAGGTATTTCAAATTGGCTTGAAAGTACTATTTTCACTCACTCATACACATAGCCACACACAGAGAAACCAGACACATTTATAACAGGTAACTCCTAGTACAGCTTTCTTTATATTTTAAAAAACATGACATTTTACTATGCATGAATAGTTGTCCATTTTGCTTTAATATTTATGGATACTGCTTTATCTATAATAACTATATCTTAGCATAACTGGCTTTAGAAGAGGAAAATTACTAAAGAACAAAAACACACAGGCAGTACTCATTGTATGAGCCTTCCACACTGAATCCAGCACCACATTTTGGTAAGCAGTATCTTCAGACCTACAGAAGCATTTGCAATACAGTGCTCTGGTGATACAAAGGAAACAGGAAATAAATTATGCAGAGATTTATACCATTGTGCATATGTAATACACCACCTGCTGTTTTACCAACCATCACAAATTCAATAAACTTAAGTTCTCTACTGTCTCCCACACAGCCATCTACCACATCCTACCACTGAACCAGATTTATTTTGCAATAACCACTATTTTACAGCTTGAAACTATGTCAAAGCATTCAAACTTCAAGGGGGTCCAAATTACACGTACTTTGCTAACTCTAAATCAAATCATATTTTGAAAATAATAGGTTTCCCCTCCTAAAGAATATGAAAAAACCACAAGTAAATCAATCCCATAAAGAGTCTTTTAACTGTTTGTAACAAAGCAGAGCTCTCTGCTCCAATCATCTACAATAGCTATTTCTGCTTCCATCCCCTTTTTCAGCAAATTTTTCATAGCATGAAATCCAGCTGAAGTCCTTCTCTTCTAACAATGGTCCATGCTGAACTGACATTTCACACTGCACAGACCATCTAAAACAGAATTACATAATTCTAGAAACAAATCTGAAGTAGTTCTTCAGATACTTCCAAACTATATTCACTCAAGTATGAAACCTAGCAGATCTAAATGACATTATGCAGAAGAGACAACTGGCCTGAACCAATTGGATATTCTTTATTGTTACTTTGGTTTCACCACCCTGGGAACACAGGAGAAACTAAACTTAATTAAACCTGTGCAGTGACTCTTTCCAGTAGATCATACAGACCAAGGAAGAAAGAATCACGTAAAAGTGAAGCAGAGCATTTTTGTTTTCTTTCTGGAAATATTTTTTACATGTTTAGAATGTTATGTGCCTTCTAAAGAATGTATGTGCCTTCTAATGTACTGCACAGCCAAACACAAATAAAATGTATTGTTTAAATCCATTCATACTCTACAGTTTTATATTTATGCATCTTGAATCCTTTAAACTTTCTTTTAAGATACTACACAAAGTACATCAGGACATTCAGGACAGACCCAGAAGGTTCCTGCTCAGGCTCCTTATGCTACCTGTTCCACAGCACACTACAATCCAGCTCAGATTATATTATAAGAAACCTAAAAGCTTTGGGAAGAGAATTTTTCCTCCCTTATGTTAAAAGAGGCAATCTGCTGGCCATATGGAAAATGATTCCATCAGGAAACTAATATTCATTCGTAGCCTCATCGAGCTTGTTTACTCAAATCAATATAATGAAAGATAATTACATTCTAGAAATAGATGTTATAACTCAAGGAAAATTACACATCAATTCCAAGTCAAGCTAACCTGATTCCCTTGAGCAAGCAGGGCTTTCAGTCGGGCTATTTCAGCTCTCAGCTCACGGATCAGTTTGACGTTGGGATCCTCATTAATTGTGGGCTTGTTGATGATGTTTTTGGCTCTATTTGCATAGCGAAGTGTACTCAAAGTTTCTCCATAATTGACATCAGCAGGTGAAATAGCTAAGGATGTGAAATCAGAAGCAGTTTATCTAGCACCATATGTTGCATTTACTGAAGTTAGTTTATATCTTAAAAGTCAGATAAATTTAATGTGGGTGAAGAGACAGAACTATATCATTTACCAGTATGGACACAATTTGTTCCAACTCTTCACCAATTTCATGCCACTATAACTTTGCATAAGTAAACACTGTATGAGGTAAGTGTATTAGGATAATCAGGTCTAACAACCAAGTGTTGCAAAGAAATCTTGCTGTCAATTTATTTAACATTTACATTTCCCTGGTGAACATAAATGTCCTATATGAATACTTCACAGGTTTTCTTGCAATTTTGTACAAGATCAGTTGAGAAAACAGTGAATATTTTTTCAGTATCAGTGTAATCATTGAAAAGAAAAGACATTCCAGGTAAAACACAGTAGGGAAATTAAACAGCATTAAAACAAAAAATAACCAGACAGGAGAACCAAAACAAGAGAAGAGCTTCTACAATTGACAAACCTAGCTGTTCTCTGGAGCTGTAGGCATCTGGCAGCACAGAGAACTGTCAGCTGTCTGATGCATCAAGAAAAAACAGTATTATTTTTCAAGCAACCTAACCAGGAAAAACAATGCAATTTAAATGCAAGTGCTAATGCTATCCTTCCCTTAATTTTCCTAACAATATATATGATGTTCCAAATTAAAAAGATAATTAAGGCATCCAAATAGATGTGTGGAAACACAGAAGAAAAAAAACATCCAGAAATCTTAATCATCAAACTGAAAAAGAGATCCAGAGAATCAGACAATGAAAACACCTGCAAAACTAATTAAGCAACTAAAATAATCTGTCCTTTCTCATTCTCTCAAAAACAATTTTTTGTTTGGTGGTAGAAAGTCTCTGATCTACAGGAGATGCACTTTGAAACAACCTATAATTCCCCTAGCTCACACTCTCCCTTCCCTGTTTTATCTACACTGTTTCCTCTCCACTACTCAGTAATTCTTTTTCTGGAAGGATGTTAAAATATGTTACAGAAATATGACAAATCCTAATCAGACATATTTTCTACAGCCTTTCCTACAGTTTAAAGTGATCTTCCTGCATTTTTTTTTGTGCTTACCTATAGAAAAGGCAGGACAAATGTGTGTGGACAGCTTGCTGGGCTGTTAGGGACTTCTACCACATTACCAGTAGAGTTACTGCTGAAGAAAAGATCAACCAACAGGGCTCTGCCTAGCAGAAGCATCACTAACAGAAGAGGAAACAGTTGGGAAAGAGCTGGGTACTGTAATCATTAGTACAGGCACTGAAAGCTCACTGTGTTTCTAAAACTTCTCTTCCAAGCCCTCTGTCAAAAAAACAAAAAGCCCAAAAATATGGAACTGCAAGAAAGCAGCAAGAACAAAGCTGCCAGCACAGCTTTACTTAAAGAGCCAGAAAACCAAAGCAGAGTCTGGTCCACAATCATCTACTGGCACTACTATGTATGATTCTCCTGAGGAAAACAAATGGCACGGATTCCAAAAACACCCCCAAAATCCTACAACAAAGGAACTGCTATCCAGAGAATCTGACTGGTTCTGAAGAACCAGAACCTGATCTGATACATTTTATTCCCTCCATTCTGCTATCCCACATTCCCAAAAGGGGAGGGCACCAGTTAAGAACGCATTTCACTTGAGCAGGAAAGAGTGAGAGAAATTTCAGAGCTGCTCTTCTCCTCACATGCAGCTGGACAGGCTTGACAAGAGGGCCCACAGGGACCTACAGAGGGTCAATAAGTCCAGGTGCAAGGTGCTGCACCTGTGTCAGGGCAATCCTACAGAGGAGCACAGACTGGGGAAAAGAACTCATTGCAAGCAGCCCTGCAGAAAAGAACTTAGGGCTTCTTTTTGGTGGGTGAACATGGACCAGCAGTCTGTGCTTAAGGCCCAGAAAGCCTGCCACATGCTGGGCTGGTAGATGGTTTTAAGCTACAAGTGAAGTGATTTAGATCAGATATTAGGACAAAATTCTTTATCCAGTGTCAGAACTCAGGACACCCCTCTGGCTGTCCTGGATGGCCAAGACCCCTGCCAGGGGACTCAGAAACCCTGGCACAGAGCCCAAGATGCCTGTGGTTTTGAATATGACCCATGGAGCAAACTACCAACCTTATATGAAGATCTGCAAGCCACGACAGTTTAAGTAGAATGATAGTGAATTTATTATGGGGTGAAAAAATAGATTTTCAGGCTTTTTAGAATGGGGGTTCAGGGGGCAAGATGGAGGAATCTGGGCATGTCCAGCCTTTCTCCTTCTTCTTGGCCTCCATCTTCTACTGTGATGTTGGCACTTTTAGATTGGTTTAGAGGAGAAGCTCACTGTCTAACATAGGTGATAGGTATTGGAAAGCAATTGTAAATATTGTCCATGTAGTTTTTAGTATAAAAAGATAACACCACCCCCAAGAGCAGGCAGAGTGCCTCAGACTGTCTTGCTGAGCAGATCTCAGCTGGACAGGAGAAAGAATTTTATAGATAAGGAACAATAAACAACCTTGAGACCAAGAACTGAAGAGCTCTGACTCCTTCCTCAAGCACCAGGCTGGGAAAAGAGACTTTCTAACATTTCTCAGGGTCACTGTGAGCAGCGAGAGACCCCGAGAATCCAGAAGGTGGTGAGGCACTGAGACAGGGAAGTGCTAAGGCCTGAACAACAGGCCCTGAGCCAAAGCTGACATAGGGATGAACCTTCCAACCAAATGTCATACATATATTTGGTCATTAGCAGAGTATTGTTATATATATATATGTTCATTTATTGGCAAAACATGTATTCACCTTTACATATCTAGAAACTGGGTAAGGGTACATCTGGCCTAATTAGGGGAGGTATTACAATCAAAGACAACTCCCTTGGTTCCTCCTTGAGCCTATGGCAGTCTTTGAGAAAAAGCCAACAGGAGAATGAAATTAGAAATCACGTCCACTTGTTTGTTTAACAGTATAAAACCTGGGCCACTGCCATAGCAAAGTGGGGGAGCCTCATGGCTTGAGGGGGACACACCACAGGAGCTCCCGATTTCCAGGTGTGGTTCTCCAGTCCTTTGCTGTGACAGCTTCCCCCACAGCTGATGTCTCTCAGACTTGGATGATGCATCTTTTTTAGGGTAACCTGGTGATGTATCTTTCTTAACACTATAGGCATTCTTTCATAGTAATTATTAGGTGCTCTTCTTAGCTTATCTTTTTGTAATTCTTAGCTAATTATTATGTGCTTTGTTTAGCTTATCCTTTTGTGATTGTTTCAGTTTTACATTATAGTAAATATAGTTCCTTGATTTGGTGTCTGTGTCTCTGACCCTACCCGGGGTGGATGGAGCTCTGAGCACCCTGGTCTAGTGAAAGGTGACCCTGTCCATGGCAGGAGGGATGGAGCTAAACAATCTTTAAGGTCCCTTCCAACCCAAACCATTCCATGATTTCCAACTTCCAAAATCCTCACGTCCCCTTAAACATCATCCTGGCTTCACTTCGGTTTTTTTGGGAATGGAATTCCCATTCCAATTTGTTGACAAACTTGCAATACACATGTTAGGGTTTTAAACTAAGTGATCCTTGCAGACCTTCCTATGGGCAAAAAGAAAACCGTGAGAGTTTTCAAGACAACTGATCATACTTAAATTTAGACAAGAAGTTAAAATGTTGTGTGCTTTTAGAAGGTTAGGTAAAAGTGACCATCTTCCCCACAGGATGTCAAAACAGATCAGGTTGCTACTAATGCAACAAAAAAACACCAGCTTGGAACAGCAACTGATTCACACACCATTACAGAGCAGATGCACAAAGCTTTAGTTATGTGTGCAGAGAGTAAGTAAAAACCAGAATGTTATTAGAAAGCTCAGAAAGAAAGAAATCACTAGTATGTTTAAACCATGTTGTGCCTTAACAAAACATCTGGAATCCAAATATTACATCCATCCTATTAAGCATGAACTATTCAGAATTCCAAAAGAGTAAATTAAAAACACTTACTGGCAATCATTATAGTTTTGGAGTTTCCTCCTAGGCTATCTTTCAATAGCCAGGTCAACACTGAGTCCCTGTAAGGCACAAATACTTGTTTCTTCTTTGAAAGAGGATTTGTTGCATCCTGAGATAAATCAGCTGTGATGAGAAGATAGAAAAAAAATTAAAATTAGATCTTTTCATTCATTTTCAAAAATGTGATAGGCCATATTTGTGTAAGTAAACAAAGGTATTTAATGACTAAAAACACTTCAAGACAGACAAGCACAAAAACCAGAGACTCACCTAAGGCAGAAATTACATTTCCCAGAGTAACTAGAGATTTGTTAATATTCCCTCCTTCCTTTAATCTAACCCCTGTGGCACCAGTGGCATCTGCTCTCTCACTTCCAGCAAGATCTACCAAATGAATCTTGCTAACAGTTTCACAAGGCATTTCAGAATCAAATTTAGCCTAAAGAAAAAATAAAGCAAAGAAAAGTATGTTAAGCTAATAAATACTGCACTTTTACTGAATCAAATTTAGTGGCTTTTTTCATGACATGACTGAATTTAACTTGGTTACAATAGGAGATCTTGAGAAGACAAGTGTATTAAAGATGCCACTGAAAGACATTTGATAATGAATAGTTGCCTAACTCCCATATAATTTCTTTAAATTGTAATATTTGCAACTTTTTTAGCCATTTACAGACAAGCTATGACACTGTGAGTTGTAATTTACATGATGCAGTGAACATGTGCTGCACTCATTTCATTAAGCTTACAATATTTAAATTATAATTATATGTTGCTTTCAATAAGTTACAGCATGCCCAGATAAATTTACACTCAATTTCTCCCCCACCTCCAAGTTCTCTTCATCTAGCAGGTCATCCATGGGCTTTCTAAAAAGCCCCTAAAAACAACAACAAAGAGCATTAGAAGTCATTAGAAAAGGAGTTTGCTACATATAAGCAAACAGATCACTATGCTCTAAAGAAACCTAGTGAAACAAAACTGCACCTTAGGTTTAAAAGAACTCTTGGAGGAGTTTTGTTTTGTTACCTGAGTGAAGTTGATTGTGAAAATGGCATGTGACCTGCTACTAACATCATTCATTCCAGTGGCAGCCGTCGTCCTGTTTATATTTCCTGCATCCATAAGTTCCTCAACATCAGTATAATTTTGGACTAAATGTTTAGACAAGTCTGAAGAAAAGCAGAGTGTTACAGTATGCTCATATATGTCCTTAATTTTCTTTACAAAAAGATTCAAATTACCCTCATGACTGCAAAGTATTGCTGCAATTAGTGTTTATTGTTACACTTGTTCATCACCTAAGGAAAGGAATGAGACTTCATATGAACACTGGAGAACTTACACATTTGCA
The DNA here is from genome assembly GCF_012460135.2 of Molothrus ater. Taxonomy (NCBI): domain Eukaryota; kingdom Metazoa; phylum Chordata; class Aves; order Passeriformes; family Icteridae; genus Molothrus; species Molothrus ater. The sequence goes on along the minus strand of NC_050480.2, from coordinate 7,977,093 downwards.
GTAAAAAAGAAAAAAGTACACAATCGTATTAATATTGTTGTTGTTATTATGTGGAATGACATGAGCATAATTGCACAAGAGACATGAATGTTCTCTGGTAGAGAACAGATTAGGACAATTAGATCCTAGTAGGTTTTCATTTCACCTAAATATCTAAGATTTATACATTATAGTCAACTATTAAAACCAATTGAGTCTCTTAACATTACTTAAAAATGTGTTATAAGTTTACTGATAAAAAACCCTGTAATAATATTTGGACTGGGACAGCAAGTAGAGATGCTAAACTAGAAGCTATTCCTTCAATGCTTTTTACTAAAGTAAAGCACTGCATCCATCACAATTAATATTTCAAAAGATAAAATGCCCTATACAATTAGACACTACATTTTAGAACATATAAAGGTAATAAAATATGCAGTGTAAAACAATTGAAGTGTTCTTACCCTCGACATATGGCCCTTCTTTTGGATGCTCTCGTATTCGTAAATTATTTGTTTTTGATGACTTCCGTCGGAGAAGATCTCTCACACGTTCATTATAAATCTCCAAATAACTGAAAGAAAAAGAACAGAAAGCCACTGACTGATTCAAGAGCCTTTTATAAAAGGAAAGCCATACTAACACAAGTATGAAAGCAAAATGCTTGGAGAAAGAACACAGACTCAAAGCTGGCTTAAGATAATAATGACTACAAGGTATTGTATCATAAAGGAAAAAGCCAAAAAGGCAAGAAGGAAGTGGAAAGAAAGCAGACATGAGTAAGATCAAGATCTCCTAATGTTAGTCTGAAATAAAGGGTAAAAAAAGGAGGATGCTGTAGCAAAGGCATTTGCACTATCATTTAAATGACACAATATGCACAGCTTTTGGCTTGAAGGTACAAGTACTGCACAATTCGACTGCAAGTGCCAACAAAAATCAATTCTAGAACTGAGGCCAAGCATAAAAAATTAGTTTTGAAAAATATGCACTCTTCCCAGTGATAAAGTGAAACAGAGTGTTTGTAAATGAAACAAGTTTGATAACCTGCAAAGCCTTAATATACCATGACCTACCTGACTTCTGTTCGAAAGGATGCCTCATTCCGCTTCGTTTTTTCACTTATTTTGCTGAATAATCCTTCACAAATTCGAGGTATCAAACCTGCATCACCCTGCAATAACAACAATTCTTAATTCCAATCCTATATATGCATGCATATATTTGATAATGAATGGTATGCATCCAATCCAATATATTTCGAAAAATAACACCCTAGATGACTAGTGGAGAGTTTAAGACTCCAGAAAGGGGAGAAATCAAAACTTTTCAGCAAACACTCTCTTGCCTTTTATTTAACTGCAGTCACCTTGCCACTTTAAGTCTTTTGTGCGTGGAATGTACAACCAGCTTCATTTCTTTGCTACTGGAGTACATTTTGTCCCTCTCATTCAGGATGAATAATCCCAACTGCTTAAGGCAGAGACTGGCTCCCCAGAGTAAGTCATGAACTGCCTTATCTCACCAGTATCTTTAACTGCTTCAATCTCATTTCACTGTGCACTTGGCAACAACTGCAGAGAACAGAACCACATACAAATAGCCATGGGACATTTTCATTCAAACCCCCAAAATTCCCAGGTCACAATCCTTCCTCTGGTGAAAAGTGCAACAAGTCCTCTGAATTAGTACACAATGACAAAATTAAATCTTCATTCACCATATCCCACAATCCTGCCAAATTTAATTTCATATTAACTACTGAATGTTTGCCTCTGCAGATAAAGAGTTTTTATGCATGAAATGCTTGGTTGGTTTAATAAAGCAAACTGAATAATACCTATCCCACTGAGATACCCAGAAACTTAGCATGCATTTCCTTGCTGGTCCTGGAAGAGCTCTCTCCAGCCAAGCAGTGAGCTGTAGTGAGGGTTTTCCCCACAGCAGAGGAGCAGGAGAATGCCACAGAGGTCTGTGGTGCTTCTGAGGGTCCCCAAGACAAGGTGAGAGATGAGAATTTGACTCCATGTTCTCAGAAGGCTGATCTATTATTTTATGATATTATATTAAAAGAATGCCATACTAAAACTATACTAAAGAAAGAGAAAGGATACATCAGAAGGCTAGAAAAGAATGAATAATAATAAAAATCCATGACTCCTCAGAGTCACTCACAGTTGGCTTTCATTGGACATTAATTAAAAACAATTCACATGGAACCAATCAAATATTCACCTCTTGGTAAACAATGTCCAATTCCAAAGCAGCAAACACAGGCACAGGAGCAGCAATCAGATAATTACTGTTTTCATTCCTCTCTGAAGCTTCTCAGCTTCCCAAGAGAAAATCCTGAGCAAAGAGGATTTTTCTGAAAACATCATGGTAACACAGGTCTGGTCTCATCTGACATAGGGGGGCTTAGTCCCAGCTGCCCCATTCCCACCAAGTAGGATTAGGGAGGTGACACCAAGTCCTGCTGAGGACATCTCCCCACACTTCAGGGAGATAGCAGTTAACCTTCCTCAGAGCCATGGCTCCCTGGAATAACAGGACAGGATATAAACATACAAATGAGCTTGGGGCTAAGAGGTCCAGGCTCAGGAGCAGCTCACAGAACAGTCTGTCAGCTACAATTTCCCTCCAGTCTAAAAAGAGACTCAATGTGATGGACTATTTACTACTGCAAAAAGAAATGTTCTTGTGTTTACAGTCAGGGGCCTTGTAATTAAGCAGGATGCAAATTAGGACCAGCCAGACCACACATTCAATGTGAACATAGACTAGGCACTCCCTGGTGGGATTCTACAGATAACTGGCAGCAGGAAAACACAAAGCCAATGGACTCCCCCTGCACCAAACTCTGACAGAGCCAGTGCTCCATGGGCAAAGATTGCTCTTCTTCTTGGACTCCTACGAAAATCCAACCCTTTCTGCCCCAGCTCACTCAAGTTTGCTCCCATACTGGTCTCTCTGCCCTCAATCTTCAGCTTCCCTCTGCATACTCTGTCACAATCTCATTCCAAGTGCCACCCCCGAGCTTCTCTTCCTCATTCCTTTGCCCAGATAAAATTCCCAATTCATCAGTCACTTCCAGTTTTTTAATTATACTTTATCCATCCATTTTGCCTTTTCCCAACTTCTTCCTCCTCTTAATCAGTCTCTCTTATCCTTCTCAAACCAAGCTTCATTCTTTGAAATAATAATCTATTCTCTGCTCCATTCCTAGTTCTTAACATGACTGCACCTAAAAACCAAAATAAACCCCCAATTAAGGGAAAAACTTGCAGATTAAATCAGGCCTTTTTTTGAGACACTTGCCTCTGGCAACAGAGGAGCAGCCTTTCCCAATATCTGTCAATTATCAATCTCTATTTCCAGGTAAAATTTCATGGGTCAGAGTTGGAAATTCCCACACACACTTTATTTTAATTTTTTTACACAACAGAAGAGGGAAAATACTTTTCTTTCATCTCATGCTTGGAAACACCTGAATAGTTTTAATTAAAGCTTAGGGGAAAAAACCATGGAAGATCTATCACAAAGTTTTAGGCAAATCATTAGTGTCTGACATAATCCAGCAACCACAAAAAGAGGCTTAAAATAGGAAGCATGAGCTCTAAATTAGTAATTTCAAACTTAGCAATAGAATGTTGAGAATGGAAGCACACACAATTCCCAGAGTCTTATGCTAGTAAAATGTACATCTTAAAGAAAGTACACTCTTTATTGGAAACTATATTTAAACACTTTCACCTTCTCACCCCCTAGAGCTGAAGGGCAGGATCAACTACAGCTTTGACTATTTTTTTTCCTGGCCTACAGAGTTTCCAGACACGAAAATCAGATGAACCAAAATAGGTAATTCACTCAAAAGCTGAATTTTCTCATTAAAAGCCTGTTCTTCTTCTGTGCTATCTAACCAGAAAAATCCTTATTGCAATTTAAATGGACTGAGTTTTGCCCATCTACCTTGACCATAAAGAGCAAATTATCCTCTTCCTTTCTGTAGCAGCCTTTCAGGTCTTAGAAGACTTTTAATCCCCCATAGTCCTGCCTTCTCTGCATATCCAGGTCTGAATTCCCTTCTCTGCATATCCAAGTCTGATATTTTATAGATCTCTGCTCATTTCAGTATCTCTGCTCAACATTCTAACTGGCCCACATATTTCTTGAAATGATTGCTGTGCACAGAATTGCAGGAGAAGCCTTCCAGAGCCAAGAACAGCAAATACTGAAAACAAAATGAGAACAGAACCCAGGCTTTTTAAATTGAAGTAGGGAAGAAAGAACACTTATTTCCAATTCAAGTTTTCTTATAGCACTGTAGTCTCTCTGACAGGGCCATCAATTTTGAAGCATTTAACTTGCCAGCTGAGTATACTTTAAATGCACTCTATACAAAGCCAGATTAAAGTATTTATGTATCATGCCAAGAAGATTAGACCTTTATTGCTGAATAGTGTCAAACAAACTCCAGCATCTATTCATTTGCAAACTGTTTTGATAATTACAGTCATTATATATAGTGAGGCAGTCTCATAAAAATGTCACTTTTATAAATTTCTCAAATAGAAATCCACACCTAGGTTGTGAAATCTTTTCTGACTAGAAAAGTCAATTCTGCTTATGATATTGAGGTAAATACAAAGCTACTTATTTTGTGACAACTGAAAGAAAAAGATTTACAGCTAATTTACTCTCCTAAGCTAGAGGAGGTGCAAAGACCCCAATCTTACTACATTTCAGAAGAGTGATCTATCCAAAGAAAGATAAGTGTTAATATTCTCCTTTTCATTTCTACTGGCAGAAGACACAATACATTTCTTTTCCCAAGGATTAAAGAATGAAACCTGCAGAGGCTGCCTGGCTTCATCAGTCAGTCTTTCTAGACTGCTCCATCCCCAAAAGTTTAGTGGGTCCTCTCTGTCCTTAGACAGGCACAGAGGCAACTGTGAGAAACCAAATTCACAAAGTGCCAAATACCTCCTATCACACCTTCCTCTTCCTGCAGTGCTCAATAGGACATAATCCTTAAAATTTCATTTCCTGTATCATCTCATAAGGGTTTGATGAACTACCATCATGCCCAATTTCTGCTTCTTGCCTGACAGCCTTCTCTAAGGACCTATTTTAGTCTTCTCAGTCTCCAAAAGAGGTTTAAAAAGCACATACCTTCAGAAAAAGCTGATGATTAATTTTCTCAAAATCAGTACCTCTTTTTGGTCTCAAGTTGGGCATAAAAAATCAGCAGTAACATTAGAAATTTTTGATTTTGTTACTGAACAAAAATTACTGGTTAGAAGATGTGACACATGGAAGGGTTAGTAGCATACAGACAGAAGCAATATTAAAAATCCCATAACAAACATGCTCCTGCCACAGTGTAATTTTAATCCACTCCAACAAAAATATACACCTGCTCATTCAATGTGGCACAAGAAGTGGACATTGTCTGCCTGGAATTCTCCAAGGCTTTCAACATGGTTTCCCACAGCCTGCTGCTAAAGAAACAAACAAGTTATGGAGGCTACACTCAGAGGGTGGTGGCAAACAGCTCCTTGTAAAACTGGAAACTTGTCACAAGTGGGGTCTCCAGGAATCAATACTGGGCCCAAAGCTGTTTAACTCTTCATAAGTGACCTGAACAATGGCACCAAGAGTAGCACAGCCAAGTCTGATGAAGACACCAAAGCAAGTGGGGAAGTCAAAGCTTCAGAAGGGACAGCCACCCTGAAGTAACACCTGGATAAACTGGAATAGTGGGCTAACAAGAATCTCATGAAGTTCAACAAATGTAAGGTCTTGCACGTGAAAGAACATAATCCAGGAGAGCAGCAAAGGCTGGGATCTATCTGGCTGGAGAGCAGCTCTGTGGAAAGGGACTTGGGGTCCTGTGGACAGCAAGCACAACATGAGCAAACAGTGTGGCAAAGAAAGCCAACAGGATGCTGGACTGCATCACAACAACCAGGGCACAGATAAAAAAGTCATTATCCCACTCTCCTCAGCACTTGTCAGTTCACACCTAGAATACTGCACTCAGTTTTGGTCTCTGCCATAAAAAAAGACGTGACAGGTTGGAAAGGGCCACAAGGATGACCAAAGGACTGGAAGCTGCCACGTGAAGAAAGGTAGAGAGTTGGATTTGTTCAGCCTTGACAATAAAGGAGAGGAGACCTTATAACCATGTTCCAGTATTTAACAAGTGCCTACAGAGAAGATGGAGACTCCTATTTACAAGGAGTCACACGCAAAAGACACTGGTAATAGACAAGAATTACTCCTGCAGAGAATAGGACTGCATACAAGAGGACCATATGCCATGAGAACAACCAGCAACTGGAATTATGTGCCATGGGGAGTGGTGGATTCCCAACAACCAACACTTTCAAGATTCATCTGAACAGGATGCTGGGCCTTGTCTTGACCATGCTTTTGCCAGGAAAAGTTGGACCAAAGGATCCTGGAGGGCCCCTCCAAGGTGGTATTTTAGGGTTCAGTGACAACACAACGTACCGCATTTCCCATCATGGTGTAGGACTTCCCAGAGCCCGTCTGTCCATATGCAAACACAGAAGCATTGTAACCTTCAAAAGCAGATTTAAGCACCTCTGTACCAAGATTTTTGAAAACCTAAAAATAAAATTAAAAAAATGTTTAAGCCAACAGAAGCTTGGGGAAGAAGATTGCCATCAGCCCAGTATGGCAAATATTGAACGATACCACAACACAATGACAAAACACATATTTACTACAGGAGAGGAAATTAATATTTCAAATAAAATACTAAGTGCTTCATATTCATTCACCATCTTTCATTTACAGCACTGCAGTGGTTTGGTTTTTATTTGTTTCTCTGTCACAGAACATTTGACATGTCAAATTGCTACCTTCTTTTCTAAAGCCCCAATGTCTTTCAGCAATCTCAGCTACTCCATTCACTTTTCATTATTGTTATTATCTTTTTGTATCTGATATTATGTATATTATTTGCATCTTATATTATTTGTATTTTATGTTATTATCTTTTGTATTTTCACCAACTCTCCACATTCTGCAAATATCCAGTCCCCACTCAAAAGGAAACATTTCTATGATTCTGTCAGATTCTTTCTTTGTCTTTTTAGAGGGTTTTGTTGGTTGGTTTTGGTTTTTTTGCTTTAATCAAGTGTAAGAACATGACCCATAATCTTCTCTGTATTTTCCCCATAAGTGGCTTTCACATAGCAATGCTTTCTAGGCTGGCAAACATGGAAGCTTGTTTTTAATGCAGTTAGTGACCCTTTTTCATCATTTAACCCCTTCTCTTTTACCCTCACCATGTAATAACTAGCAATGATCCTTCCTCCACATCACATAATATGGGACTCTATTCTCACCTAATAAATTCAGCTCTCACCAGATGCCTTCACCACCTTCCTCTACAATACTGGCTCCCTCCAACATACCTCATAGATTTGCCTGACCTTTCATCATCATCCCCTCATTTCAATCCACACCCCTTATTGTATTTGGGTTGCCTCCAGACATAGGAAGGAAGGAATTAATCCGACTCCATGTTCTCAGAAGGCTAATTTATTATTTTATGATACTATATTATACTTAAGAATACTATACTAAACAGTACAGAAGGGATACTTACAGAAGGCTAAAAAGATAATAATGAAAACTTGTGACTCTCTCCAGAGTCTGACACAGCTTGGCCCCAGTTGGCCAATGACTGAAAACAACTCACAGCCAAAACCAATGAAACAATCACCTGTTGGATAAACAATCTCCAAACACATTCCACATGTGAGCACAACACAGGAGAAGCAAATGAGCTAAGAATTGTTTTCCTTTTTCTCTGAGGCTTCTCAGCTTCCCAGGAGAAAAATCCTGGGCAAAGAGATTTTTCAAAAAATATGAATGTGACAACCCCTCACTGGGCAAGGGGTAACACTTGGTGCAGCATTTCTCCCAATTAAAATATTAACCTGTGTCTCACCATCTAGACATGATTTTCAAAAATCTCATTGATGCTTCACATAGTTTAGCTACTTGTCTGCACTGCATGTGGTTTATATTCTCCAAGGCATAGAAGCCATTTTCAATAGTGAATGGCACAAGCACAGTACAATCTCACAGCTTCTCCCTAGAAGGAGTGCTGGGTAATTTCTTTAATCACTAATCTTCAAATGTGCCTTTGGAATACTTCACTTGACCTTCCCTCCAGCAAAGGAGTTACAGTGCTGTAACCACTTATATCTCTCAAAGAACATAAAGATCAGCCTAAGCTACTTTATTCTTTCCCCTATTTTTCTCAGTGTCCAAGTCTTTATGCACTACTCCTTTGATGGAATTTTCCTTCTTAAAAATGTGTGTATGTCTTGCATGTGATTTGAGGTAGTGCACAGGACAGGTACAGTCAGCCTTGTCTGAACACAAAGGCTTAACACACAGGTTAGAAGCAAAGACTGCTTGGATGGGACACTGGTTTGTCACAAAAGGGCAGTAAGTATCAAAACTATTTTTTTCTCAGTCAGGAATACAAACTAAGAAGCTTGATGGCAAATTGCCATCCCCACTCTAACTTTGGAAATACTAAAGTGTATTATGCATCTACAAGGCATATTAATAAGATATGCAGTATTAGACAGATTTCCACTGCTTATTTTTCTGCCTTTCAAATGGAAAAACAGTAACAATCATGAACAAAGGGCACTAGGCAACCACATCACCAAGAATCAAGATCAATTTTATTCCCTGGCAAGATGAATGCAAAAAAAGAGACCCTTCTATGCCATTGGTGCAGCAAATTGTAATTTCTGCAGGAACTTGATAAGAGCTTAACTACAAAGCCTTCCAATTAAATATGAAATCATTAAGAAAAGCAAACCAGTACATTGTGCAGTGCATGTTTAGGATTTGCACTCCTAGAGTTTAAAAACTCCTTTTGTTCTCAAAGCATTGCACACAGTGTAATTAAAACAACACCTGAGAAACAATATTTTTGTAGCTGAGCAAGAGAAGTCCACACTCCTGCCAGCCCAGATACAGGAGGCGTCCAAGGCTGTGGAACACACTTTAACAGCACAGTACTGAACACACACATTGAAACCAAATTTATGATTTATCCTATCATTACCAATTGTAAAGCTCTCAGCTTTAAAAATTATTGCTCAAGGCTGCTGCAGCCATCAGTATATGGGCATTTTAATTTATTTTTGTTTCTACAGACTCCTGACATGGGCAAGTTATAGTAATCTTGCCTCTACCTGACCCACTCTGAAACAGGCAAATGGCACCAGAAGGAAAAACTTGGAAAAGGGGAACTTATCACTTATATGTGGAAACTGGACATCAACATAGACTACAACTTGGATATCTATTTGTATGCATTCAAATTTACTTTGCAAATGGTTGTTTTGACAAGAATTAACCTAATTTTTTCACAGCAAATTTGGATTCTGGAAATAACCTGCACTGTAACAGCAAGAGCCTACTAAGACCATGAATCTCTTCCTGGGGTTCCTCTAATGTGGTCTTGTCTAACACAGCTTTCCAGAACTATCTAAAGGCAGATATCTAGAAGATCCAAGAATTAAATATCCATAAATTTAAGTCACAACTGGTGCATGACAATAAGCTTCATTTAGAATCAGAGCAGAAAAATACATTATCAAAGCTGCTTTAGTTAAAATAAATAATTAACTGACTCTGTGTGCTCAATTTAAAGCATTTGCTAAAATTCTAGCAAAGCCATATGGCCTGAAACACCTGCCTAAAACCATTCACTAGAATCTCAGGTTCAAATCATTGCTCTCAAATACATTACTACTTCAATTTGCCACAGTAATTAGGGTATTTCTACATTGATGGCCAGATAAAATGTATGTTTCCTGGTATTTCAAAAAACAGCAAAAAAATGTGTTACTTAAAAGAACACCATCAAGAAACAACAGTCTAGAAAGTTTAAGAATATACATTATCAAACCCTAATATATCACTGAAATAAAAGAAGTATTCAGAAAATAAGACGATGTATCACTTACCCTGATGGTTAAATGAAAAATTCCAAGTCTAAATTCCCCATCAATTATAGTCATTTTATAAATATATATATATATATATAGGCAAAACCAGTCATTCTCATAAATATTTAAATGGTTTCAAGTTACTGTTTCTTCTGACTAGTTTTAATTGTGAGGCTTTTTAGGATTAGCCATTACAGCATCCCTGATTTCAAGGGCTCCTGAGCAGATAGGATATATACCAAGAAGGTGTGGATCCAGCTGGCTTACAGGATGGATATTCAGTAAACTGTTGCATTATTTTAAGGGAAAGAACTACTCTCAGTTGAAGCTTACAGCATCAGAAGAGAAGTCAGCAAGCACAACTTACTTGAGATTCACTTAAAAAATTTATTAGGGAATGGGAAAGAAGCAAAAAGTTCAACATTCACATGAAATGCAAGGTCATAAAGGGTCTGTTTATCTGAATAATGCGTATAGCTCCAAGTTTAATCTTCTGTTCTGACTATACAGAAAGAAAAACTGTTTTGTCCTTTCCTAAGGTGAATACTCAGGGGAGGAGGAAAAAAAGAATTTTCTTCAATGTTTGCCAAGGCTTTTGGACCAAGGAAAAAAAAAATTCACACCACACTTCAACCAGGTAAGATTGTTTCTAAGTGAATTAAAGCTTGTTTCTCAAAAGTGACTTTTTTCTAAAAAGCTTTTCAAAACCAATTTCAGTGCTTAGAGAGGTTTTCTAACTTGACCTTATACAACACCAATCAGAAAAAAGAACTTGAAAGAAGGCATTCAGCCTGCTGTTTTAGAAAGCATACCACTTTCACTGTTAGATAAGTTTTAAAAAAAAAGAACAAAGCAAAATTCAAACTCTCAGGTATCTAGAAAATTTCTAAATTACAGAAGAAGCACTTTCAATGGAAAGAAGTTTCATGGAATGCTTCCAAGACAAAAAAAAAAGGGGAAAGGAAAAAGATCAATTATTAACATCAGAAATCCTACCATTTCTTGACAAACAAAGTTGGGACTTTTACTGTCTGCTGAGAAATAGGAAAAATCATAGGTAAATGTTTTTGTTCTTTCTCGTCCTGTGTCTCCAGTAGCACCCTCTGGTATCTATTAAAAAAAAAAAGAAAACGGAGCTGGTACAACACATCCTGATGAAGTAATTAAAAACATTAGACAATAAATAATCAGAATGCAAATCTAACATAATGCTACACACATTTAGAAATGTATGACAGGTGAGATGATGATTCCAACAGCACTGACAAAATTAGGAAGGGGCATGCCCTTCAGTAAGAAAGGCAGCCACCTCATAAAGCAGCACAGCAGGAATTATTTGAATTTTAGCTTACTGCTTCTAACCCCACAGCACATTTTTGTCACAATACTTGGGCTCAGTTAAATGGGTCCATATATGCTGTTATTATAATTAGGAATTATCCTCCACATATAATTTACAGGAGCCAGAGAGGTGTTTGCACCACGAACAGCACTTCACCATGGAGTCATAATTAAAAAGGTGTGACATACCTGCTGTTTAAGGCAATCATCGTGCTCAAGACATGACAGCTGACACTTCAGCAATACTCACCATGCTCCAAATCATTCTGAAGAAACTACACTCTGAAACTCCTTTTCATATATTAGTCATGAGAAACTATCTTGCAAAAACCAATTTGCTGCACATGGCTTCTCTTGCTGAGAGAAATGTTAAAATCTACCATCAAAAGCTTACAGCAAGGGATGGGTACTTTGGGTTTGGTTCATTTTCATGGGGATTTCAGAAGACTTTTACAGATGAAACAGAGATTTAATAGCCATCAGAAACACACCTCTATTCTATTGCTGGCTTTCATCTCCCACCTAAGTAATGACCTGAGTGATAAACCTTTGAAGAAATGATGAGCTAGAGCCTACAGAGTGATCTTCAGAAAACCACAGTGTAGCAAGTTAACAGTGTAACCTGGTTTCCCCAAAACATTACTTTAACACTGAATTTTAACAACTAGGGGCCATTGACCACAGTGCAGCAAGCATCACTGTTTTGTCCAGTCATATTTTGGCAGCTATTGAGTTACAACTTCCTTTTATAAATTGTGTTTACTCACCTTTAAGTTTGTGATTGTTGTTTTATTTTTTTCCATTGAAATAATAAACTTTGCATTAAGATCTTTCTCCCTGAAAAAAAAAAAAACAGAACCAAAAAACCACAGATTTTAGTAGGTTAAATAAAACATACCACAGTTATCCAGAGTCATATTTCCACCCATCAGCCTGCCACAGTCAATCCTCAGCTTAATTAACTTTTATTTTATTTTTTAATTCTTGTGCCCAATGTTTATTTACTTCTATGGCATATATTTGGAGCACTTGGGCTTGCCTCCAAATTCCTTCATCTAGAAACAGAGCAGAAGTGTGAGGAAACCCATTTCAGAAATTTAACTCTGCAAGTCAATTAAGTGGTTTGTTCTTAATTGGAAGTACTCTGATCCAAAACCCAGTTCAGTCAAATACATACATGGCTCTAAGGAAGGGCAAACCAGAACACAACAATACAAGCCCCAGCTTCTCACCAACATTCCAGTAGCAGCAGTTCCCACTTATCCATATAGTCTAACTAACAGGGACAGAATGTTTAAACTTAATATTTTAAAACTCTTTTAGAAATAAGGTACCAAACCTGTCTTTTGAGTTCTGGTGCATCATAGGAGCAAAGGAGAGAGGCTGTACTACCAACAAAGAATTACACAGGTTTGTGGCTTCCCCAATCACAAGGATGCCAGGAAGGAAAAATTCCAGTTCCAAAAAAGTGTTTTCACGCACTTGCATTTATTCCACAATGCTTTCTGACTGTTTTCAAAAACACCATAAAAAACTGTGAGCTTGGTGTCTAAACCCAGCATGTACCAACGTGCTTGCCAGGGGTGCAATTTCACTATTGTTAGTCATGAGAGCAATACAGGCTGCTCCTGAATGACAGCCTGGAGCACAGCACCTCCTGTGCTAATGAAAACATGCACAGGGAAAACAGAACCACAAGGGAAAGATGCAGAGCACACAACAGCTCCCTCTTCAAATGCTGACACGCCTGTCCCACAATCAACTGCAAAGTCACCTGGTGTGCCTGACCAGTGCAGAGCAAAGCAGAGGGGCTTTAAAGCAATACAGTGCTACTTCACACTACTGGATATTCACTTGCACCAGCACAAAATGCAAAAGAGAAACTTCTTCCCAAGACCAGGACAACCGAAGCTCAGGATTTTGGTGCTTTTTCTTCTTTGTGGTGGACTAGATGACCCAAGTCTCTGTCCTGCAGCTACTCTGTTCATATTCAGTTTTCCAGCAGAAATAGTAAAGAAAAGCAAAACCCATTTTAAAATCTACATTCATGAATAAAGATTAGGTAAACAAAAATGCTTAAGTAAATATCAACACATTAGGTTATTTTCTAGAGCTAATGAAAGAGAAAATTGTAATAATTACAACATTAATTATACAACTGAATTTAGATCTAAACATGGAAAACTTTGAGGCATGTCTCATGATTACTAGATCTAGACTTAAGATACTGAAACACCAAAATACAGCTATGGATAATGAAGAGGGAAATGGAGAAAAGTGTCCAATGGTATTACCTTGCAGGAAATAGACCTTGGCATTGCAGTAATGCAGCCTGTGGATGGCTCCCAGACATCCTGTTTCTTCCACACCCTCCACCTGTCTGTAGCTATTTGTTCAGCAAAGATGTAACAAGTAATTTGGCCCAATTAAATGGTCAATCCTACTATAAAAATTTGTTTCAAACCCGAACTGTAATTGCTTCCTCTACGAAGTCTGTGAGGACTCCAGGCAGGAAAAACCTTGGTCCAGAATTATTGCTTTTTCTATTTTTATTTCTTCATGTTTAAGGTATTCAAGGGAAATAATCAAGCATGTCAGTGTTTTCTTTCCCAGGCCTAGCCAGCTCTCCATATTACTCTGCTAAAGCTACTCAATAATGGAATAATGGTACAAAACATTTAAAGTCTAATACCCATATATGAACTACACAAAATTCTGAGAAGCCTAAAGTAATTAATTTTTGTGATAATATTATTAAACATTATTAAAGAATGAGGATTTCAAAGTTTTAAAAAAGGACCTTGGAAAGCACTAGCCAATAATACAATTCATAAATAGAATTTTGCATTTTTGAAGGAGTAGTGAGAGGACAACCTAAAACAGGAATAATAGGATCAGAATAAATAAATCAACCTAAATGAAGTGGAAGAAAAAATTAACAGGAATCAAACACCCAAGCTTCATTTTAATATGAGACAGCTGCATATAATTTATTGTACACATACAGAGTTTAAGAGCATCTCATAAAAAACAATTTCTTGCTTGATGACAGTTCTTTCCAGGCACTCATTTAATGCAGTTCATCAGGGCCAAGTCACTTCCAAAAAGTTTTGATTGCAAGTTCCACCTTAGTTAAAGGTTTGGGACAGGTTTGTTTCCTCTAAAGGGCAGGACTCAGCTACTGCTCCCCAACAGGTTTGGGAGATAATCTCCTTAGAGAAATGTAGAAAAAACTGTTTATTTAACAAGCAAAGTATTCACTTTGAGAATTTTTCACAGTTCCATAAAAACAATTCTGGAAAAACCTTTATTGCCATAGCTAACAAGGAAAACCAGCAAAAAAGCAAGAAAACTCCTGTTTCTCTCTCTGCAGCAGAGAACTCAGAGAGCACTGCCACGAGCTCAGAGAAAGCTGAAACTCTTATCTCTATGTTTTGAATGCAGCATAAAAAAATTCCACTCCTTCTCCCTCTGAGCCTAGCTTAAAGCTGTAGAACCCATTTCTGAGCAAAAAGACAGATGATGGAGACACCAGCATCATGTGTCACCCCAGGATGAGGTTCAGGCTGCCAACAGCTGTGCTGCAGTGCTGGGTAACCTTCAGGGCTAGGAGAACCTCCAGCAGCCAGCAGCTCTACCAGCATCCACAGGAACCACTTGCCCTACCTCATCCAGAGAAGAGCTTCAGCCACTAACCAAAGATTCTGCCCCTGCAAATTCCAGCCTCCATCACAGAATAACACAAAGAGACCAGCTGCCAAAACTGGTTCACAATTAAGGCTTTGATGGTTTAAGCAATCGTGCTTCCCTCCTGAGCCAAATCTGCTCACACAGCAGCACTCAGGGACAGCCTCCAGGATGTTCTCACTGCTCTTTCATGCACCACGTGGAGCTCCAGGATCACAAGGGACGGAAATGTACAACCCGTGATCCCCTGGCCCCTAACCAAATGACAAAGTGATCATGCAGCAGGCGAGTTTCTTGGCACAGACACCAGGAAATACACCAGCCCAGTGCTGTAATTACCCCTCCAGTATTGCTCAATTCAGCTCGCCATCCAGCAATTCACTGCAAGGAGGAAAGGGGAATGGGGAGAGAGGGGGGGAAATCACAGCAGGGCAATAGCACAGCATTTCCTAAACTCCCTGAGACCAACACAGGACAAAGCTGAATGAATCTCTCCAAATCCTAATCTCCAAGTCATGCCATGGTGTTGATAATATGGCTCCAAGGCTGTAATTAAATGGCTGAAGCCACGTTACATGAACATGTTAAAGTTAACACCTGTACACTGTACACCAAGCAGCACAACTACAGTCAGAACTCCTTGAGGCTCAGTTTGAAAGGAGTCCTCAGGGTATCAGTGACAGCTGATAAGGGTGGCAGCCTCCCCCTTGCTCAGGAGAGCTCTGGAGGCTCCTTGACAGCTGCCCATTTTCTCTGACAGCACATCTTCATTTTCTTCAAGACCTTTACTATGCTGTCAAACCCAGCTGACATCAGCCAACAGATTCCAAAGCCCTAAATGAGCCCGAGCTGGCTGACAGATGAGCTGTGCCAGCTCTTCAGTTTCACCTCACTTCCAGCCAGACAAGAAAACAGAAGGAAAAACTCCTGGGAATTGAAATGAAAAGAAACAGCTTCCTTATGATCAGATTGCATTTGTCTCAGTAAGAAACAGAAACTCTGCACCTATCTGGTACTTTAAAAGAGAATTTTGTCATAAAGCACATTTTGTATGGGCATAGGGTTTTCTGTGATCAATAGAATCTTCAACACTTGCTTATGCAGATTTATGATGATACTCCCATTCCCTTCTACTAGATTTTAAAAAAATGGCAAATTTTGAAAGGAATTAAAAGAGGGAGTTTTGCTAGTCCCAGGACTTTGTCCACCGTGCAGCTGAAACCAGAACAATAAATCCAGTGACAGAGAATGCAGACACAAGGGAAATCTTGTACATGACATGAAACAGAAATAATCTCTAAGTCTATACTAGTACACATATATTGATTCTTGTATGAAGGACAGCCTAGATTAAACACTTTCAGCCATAAGAATAAATTTTACCAGCAACACTGAAAACCAGCAGTTTAATATATTGCAGTAATTCTCCCAAAATATGAACATACAGGTGCCTTTGTGCTGTCTTATGTCAAATGATATCCAGTGTTCTTGGGAAAACTATGCACACTTGCAGTAACACATACAGATTGAGCACTATATTAAATCATGTACCTGACCTGCTTCTTAAATTTTTTTGTAATAATACTGTGGTATTCACATTTTCTGGAAAAATCCCTTTGCCCAGGATTTTTCTCCTGGGAAGCTGAGAAGCCTCAGGAAAAAAAAAAAAAGAAAACAATAATTATCTAATTTGCTTCTCTTGTGTTTTGCTCCTTTAGAATGTCTTTGGAGATTGTTTCATTAGTTTCTGCTGTAAATTCTTTTGACTCAATGGCCAATCAAGGTAAAGCTGTGTTGGGACTCTGGAAAAGAGTCAAGTTTTTACTATTATCTTTTTAGCCTTCTGTAAATATCTTTTCTGTATTCTTTAGTATAGTATTCTTTAACATAATATGGTATCATAAAATAATAAAATAGCCTTCTGAGAACATGGAGTCAGATTCATCATTCCTTCCTGCCACAGAACACCCCACAAATACAATATAATATTTTAGGTAGCCCCACCTTCCAAGAACTCCAATTGCAACTGGTGAGTGGCCACATATGCAAATTTTTTAATCATAAGCAGCGGCAAACTTAAAGTTACTGTATCTACATGCGCCATGATCTCCCGACTAATCTGGAACAAGTTGAATATTCAAGTAGAAGACTACCTCAACAGCAGCTTTCCTGCTTTGCCTGCATACTGACCAGGTTCAGTAATGGTCTCACCAGTGGGAACTAGTGCTGCACAGCTAAAGTTTAAGATAGCCCACATGTGAATCCTCTTCTTACACATTTCTGATAGCAGCCTTTAAGGAAGTGTAGCAAAAGCCCATCTTTGGCAGTTGCAATATAAAATATAACCTCAAACACAACCGTTGATATGAATGACATTCTGTAATTCTGTTGTAACTATTATATCACTATGAAGGTTATGGGACTCCTGGATTTCAGCCCATGTGATACTTTGTGTACTTGTTTTTAATGTCTTGTTTCCTCCAATTTGTTCTTTTAGCTCTGCAATCCCAAGTCAAAGACAGTGTTATCTTAACCTCTTGTGTACAGCAAAACATGATTCAGAAATTCACAGCTGCCCTACAGTGCCCTTGTCTTCTGGGGTAGGATGTCTGCAAATTAGAAATTCAGGGGGAAAAAATTGTGCCTGACTTCATGGCTCTTTTAGCTTCTCAAGTAATCCATAAGGCTTTTCTACTGCCATTTTTTCCCTTTACTGACACACACAGAAACAATCTGAACTGAACAATAAATGAGTTCACTTATCTGAGTACAAATATCTTTCCAATGTGTAAGCATACAGAAAAATTATGAGTGTACTCCAAGTTTCTGTATCTCATTATTGCTTTGTATTTCCAGTATAAACTCTTTGGAGAAGAGTCTTCATGAAGCTAATATTTGAAGTATCTGACTCATCAACAATAAGAACTTCAACCCATCAGCAATTAAGATGCTGAGTGCCATCTATGCTCTCCTTTTGTTAAATAACTCTGAAAAACCCTCTCTCAGTAAATAACCCTGGCTTTGTACTCATAGCCTCTGCAAAACAGAGTACTTTGCTCTTCAATCAGCTGTTCTCACCAATAATACCTGCCTTTCAGACACTCAGACTTCTAAGAGTCTTTCAAGTCCAAGGGCTCAGTTAGGTTAGAAGAGCTGAGTGCTAATCCCATTTATTTCATAACTACTCTTAATTTCAAATAAACAAAGCCTGAAAAACAAACAGACTCACTTTTCTCTTACTTCAATTCCTCAGGAAAGCTACAATTCAGAGAGACTTTCCACCTATTTTTCTTCTGGTCTCAGGGAATTCTCAGTAAGAAGCAGGAGATAAACGTATTTTCTTGTTCATCATTTCAGTGATATAACATGCATATGTAACCTGGCAATGTTTGGTAATACTAAAATAAATGACTTGGAAAACACTGTTCTAAAACCAGGCTTTTAAGTTCAAAATGCTTAAGACCAGAAAGTTTTGGGGATTGCAAACCACATGAGGCCACTCCAAATACACTGCCCCACATGTGTCCATGCTACCACTGTTCCAACCCCACTGGCATTGGAAAGTCTTTGTTCTTCAATGCTATGGAGGGAGAAGGACCAAACAAGGTAATGACTGTGACAAATCCACAGGCTTGAAAAACTTCTGAAGTATTTGCATTAAAGAGGATAGAAGAATAAGCACATGTAAGCAGAGGCTCTAACCTGACCTCTGATGGTTTATGGAAAATTAACTGTCACTCCCAGCTATTCACTCTTCAGTAACTGGGAGTCCAGTGCTTGGCTGAAACCCATTGGAGCTTCTTCTGCAGGACAAATCTATCAGAGATATTTTTGCCTGACATCCCAGAGAAATGATGAGGAGGACTCCATCTTATCAGAAGGCTAATTAATTACTTTAACATACTATATTATTCTATATTATATTACATCTAAACTAAACTTGCCAAGCACTCAACTGCACTTCCTGCACAACCTCTTGTCACTGTCAGTGACAGTCCCAAACACACACCTGGATTCCACTGATCAGTGAATCAAAACATTCACACCAGAATCCAATTACTAATTCCCTTCAGGTAAATAATTTTCCACAATGCATTCCACTTCTGAACAATGTGGGAGCAGTAAATGAGATAAGAATTGTTTTTTCTTTCTCTGAGGTTCAGAGAATGTGAATCCCAGAAATATTCTTGGGAAGTTGTGCCTTGCTTTTCTCTGTGAAGGGAAATGCAGCTACACAAGTCCTCTCCAGTTTTGCTGCTCACCAACACAAGGATAAAGCTCTGCACTTGGGAACTCTCCCTCCTGATCCATCTTCTTTGCTACATGAAAAGAGCAAGATCCAATTTTAAAGACTGCATACCCCATTTATTCTCACTTCTGTCTATAAAGCTGTGCAACAGCCACTGAAGAGGAGGTGTGAGACAGAATGGCAAGCACAGGAGCTACTTAACAGTCAGCCAGGTCTAGTCTTACCTTCCCATTGAAGCATGATTTCCTCCAATGACTTTCTTAAAACGTATTAGCTCTATCCAACTGCCTGAGCCTCAGAGATTCTTACACAACCTGCACTATCTCACCAGCAGTAATTCCTTAGGTACTGTTTAAGCTGATCCATTATTAGCTTCATTCCATTACTCCAGAGATATTTAGAAGGAGCCATAACTAAGTATTTAATTTCTCTTTTCAGCATTTAAGCCCTGAAAATAGATTAAGATTTGCATCTCCTAACCTATTCTGGTAGTTATAACACACAGAGTATACACGTAGCTTGATATTCTTTGAATCAAGGACTTCCCATCATTTTTATTGATCTTTTCCAATTTAATTCAGATAATGAGGTTCCAGAAACAGGATTTTAGGAGATATTAACACAGGGGTTTACTGCGGGAAGCACCAACCACAGCTTCAGTGCTTGGCTCTGTATTTGCAAACAAGGATTACACTGAGAGTGCAGCTCACCCCTAAGTTCAGATCCATTGCTTCTAAGCAGAAAACCTCCAAAGATTAACCACTGAGAGAAAGGGCATACAAAGAAGAGGAAAACAAGTCACTAACAATTAAAGACCATGTACTTCAGCACAGGTGAGAAACTGTAGAGAAACAAACACCAGAGAGTGCTGGCATTCTCTAGTGCTAAGCCTGTAACTTTCAGTTAAGTTTCTCTAACCCCTAAGTTTCAGCTCCCTTGAGCACTGCTGACATTTGCTATTGTGGAAAAGCCTAAGGAGAGTCCAACAAGTTTCTCTAGAATATCCTCACCTGTGGCATCCAAATTCCCAGTCACCTCTTATCCTTGCTGATGGCTTCTCTATTTGACTTAACTCCTTATTTTAGCAAAGCCCACCCTCCTCAGACCCTGCTCCTTAACCCAGCTGTCCAGTACTGTGTTCTACCACCCCTTACCAAACACATGCTTAGACCATCTCCAATTTATGATGCTCTTCAGAAGAGCATCTGTTCTGCTTTACACATGCAATGTTCTCCTTAAACTCCTGAGTAAAATAACTTGGGTGTTTTTTCCTCACCTCCCAACTGCTTTTTCCATTCCTACTTAAACAGACCTGAACTATTTAGATATCACTATTTACTCTTACACATACAAAAAAAAAAAAAAAAGCCTTAAAATGTATTGATTGTAAGATTTCTGACAGCTCTTATTCTTATATATGACAACTAACACTTTTCTGTAAGATCACTAGGCTCTGGGGTTTTTTGGGTTTTTTTTTTAATTTTCTAGTCCTTTGAGTCAATGCTCTGCTGTGAGCAAGTTGTTACTTCTACTTCAGTTGCTTCAAGAGCAGGTTCTCCAGCCTTTCCTCATTTTTAATGGTCTGTCTACAGCCTTATAACCCAGCTTACTACACCCCTTTCTCAAATATATGATCTGTCTAGATACCATACCTCACAATATACAACATCTATGATTCCCAGCAAACACTCAATTGCATCTTCATTCCAGAACGACAGACAGCAGCAGCAACAACAGCCAAACTACCATCTCTGAGACTTCTATAATCCTGACAGCATTTTCACCTAATCACAAGTGTTTATGTCATTATTTATTGCTGATATCTGTTCTCAAATAACACATTCTCACCATGTCTGACATCAAGTACCACCAAAACCAGGGAGCAACAGTCCCTGCAGAACAGGTACATCTGCATGTCCTGCTCACCTCTCTTTACTCTCAAGTTTTACATCTTGAATACGTGGCCACACAAAAATCATGTCATTTCACCTACAGGGTAAGACACAGGTCAGATTCCCCACTGTGTAACCCCCAGCTGAAAAAGTACCAGGTAGGGATTATTAAGGAGAGATGACATGGACATTGTCAGGCTGCTGTTCACTCTCTGCTCCTCCCTGCAGTAGAGGATCTATCCTGAGAAGATTCATGACCATACTGTAGAATAAAACTCTTCCTACAGTTCCTTCCTTTTGAAGAGGTGAAAGACAGAAAGTAAAAACATTTCTTGATGTATCTTACAAAACTAAGAACACTTTTCTTTCAGCCTTCAAGCACTCTCAGTACCAAGTTTACATGATCCAAGAGCATGGATCAGTCTACACCGTTATGCACTGATCCAGTGCCAACAACAGCAGCAGCAGCACACTGATGAAGGGATTTACATGTACATGTATTCACAGGATAATTTCAGGGAGAGAAATGTTTCTCCTCTGAAAAAAAGGAAAAATCTGCCAGAGGTTATGAAATATGTTCAAGGTTCTGAACACAAAATGTGGCAAGGTAAAAAAAGCCACATTCAGAACAGTTAGTTCATCTTGCCAACTCAGTATCAAAGTAAATTTTTACTGGATTCAAACTCAACCACATAAAAAGGCAGAGGTAGGACAGATATACATTCACCCCAGGCACACCAGAGCCTCACCTTATGCTTAAGGATCTTTCAACTTCTTTCTATAGTAGAGGAATTGTACACGATTATAAATCAAACACCATTATTAAAATGGAAGTTCAAACAGTTACCAGAGGAAACAGCAAACTCAGCTCGCTGATAAAAGGCTTATCCTCATTGGTACAGTAGTTCAGAAAGTGACAGTATTGCAACACTTGGCCATATCTAAGCTGGGAGTTATGTTATCTGAGATCACTCTGGACACCTCTAAAGAGCAACAACCAGTAGTGAGTGTTTGGAAACAGCTGCAGTAAAAATTTCCCTGCATACTTCAGAGACAGATATGGTATTTAGCTATGAGTCCCTTCCTTCTAATCACTCCATCATTCCTCATTTCACCTGTGATACATTAATGTTATACACATTTTGTCAAAACACTCTCTCTTTATAAGCTTATGAAAATTTAAAATGTACACAGTGACTTGAAAATGAAAAATATACAGTAACTCGTATTTAAAAACTTGTAATTTGAGACCCCAATTCATTCCCTCTTCCCTGCATTAACAATCTCATAATACATTTTCCATGCATGTTTTTTTGCTTCCCTTCTCAATTCTAAAAAGCATGGCTATTTAATTATAAATTTCATACTCCCAGTAAGTTCCTATCTAAACTACTTGTAAACATTTAGAATGGAAACAAAGAATTCAGCTGGCTCTTCCCTGTTTATTTCTTTTTCCTGCTACAAAAACACTCCAGTCACAAGTTCCTTGTGAAACAAAACAGCTTTTTTATATCTCTGTCTTTTGCAATGCTCTATTAATGGCTCATTGCTCGAGCCATTGAAAACTCTGCTGTTGATACTACAGCCTGGATTGTGCAAGCAGATAGTTTTAAAGATAAGATATTGGTTGTAGATTTCCCAAGGCACTCTGCCTCCAGCCCTGCATGCAGAGAAGTTGCTCAGACTTACAGGTGTAACTCAGAGGTTATCCAAGAGGGCCAACCTTACACCTAATGAATAATCACACAGACTGTATTTGTGAATTAAAGGATCAGATCTTAACCCAAACAAATCCCAGAGTCACTCAAAAGCTGTCTCTATGCAATAGAACATACTTCCTCTGTCTCCCCACTACCAAGGAGAAAACCTTTTAATCCTCATGCAATAATTGTGAATGGCTGCATAACCACATAGAGCACTACAGTGTCTGACAGGTACTTCTGCCATTGGTCACCTCTGTTTGGAGAGCAAATCCAAGGAGTGTGTACATCCAGGGGAAAAAAACCTGATCATTTAAACATGAAATCAAATTAGAATTTCTATTTCATCATATTGGCAGTAAGAAGAGAGCTGTAAAAAAGTCTAGGCAACTCATTTAAATGAACATCTAAGCATGCTGAGAGCACTGGGTAAGCACAGAGAAAAACTTACTGCAATGCAGACCCATCTTCTGATGTCAGCTGCACCTCTGCAGGTAAGGACAGCACATGACCCTCACTAAGTTTGTTCACCCAGTTAAGCACAATAATTGGTTTATGCAAATACAAGAAACAGAGGAAACAGGATAAAAATCTGAAAAAGCTTGCATCCCTCTATCATTCCATGAATTAAAAGCCAAACAGAACAGAGCTATCAGGTGTAAGAATTTGAGACCCACAACAATTTAGTGGCAGTATTTAGAAGAATCAAGTTGACATATCCTTTACTAAATATCAAAACAGTTTTTCTTATTTGGCATATTTTAGATGATTTTATTTAACTGACTGTCTTGGGGTGAGTCATAATGATAATGTGTTATCATCTTATTTCAAAAGTCCCATACCTTCTCAGTGGTTTCTCACAGGCAGCTCCTCATAGCACTGACTCCTTCTTCTTCACAGCACAGCCAACAAACTCCAACTCTGCTCTCACCCAGCTAACCCACTCTTTTGTAGCACTCATCATTATTGGACACAGCTGTGGCCTACTAAGGGCAGGCCTGTTCCTCATCTTTGGTGATTTGTACAGCTGCAACTCCTTAGGTGTGAGACTGCCTTCTGCACTATCTTTATTTTCTTACATTCTACCCCTCCACAATAACGTACCCTGTAACCATCTGAGGAGCATACACTCCTCCAATAAATAAATAGACTGCAGTGGGTGGTATATTTATTTATTGGAGGAGTGTAGGCTTCTATACATGTATCTACATTCATCCATCTGTTCCTGGATCTTTAGGGCCCTGCAGCTGGGAATCTCAGTGGGGTGGGGGGCTTAGGAAGTTGGGATTGGGAGTTTTAGGAAGTTGGCTTTTGGAGCAGGTGTTTTTTAAAGCTGCCCACCCAGGTTCATGGCTCTGCACGGCGCGGTGTTTGCTTCACACGCGGTTCAATTTTTGCTCAAGCTAAAGCTTTTTTTATCTTTTTTTCTTAAGTAGTGTGTTAAATATAGTTTTAGGTTATAATAAAAAGTTAAAATAGAAACTATGCTATGTAGGATACTTTTTTTCTAAAGAAAGGATTCACACTGAGATAGCAGCCACAGGACACCTAAATCTTTCAGAGAAAGGGAATTTATTGCTCCATTAGCAGAAGAAACGAACTTCTTCCTGCCTTGCTCAGGCAGGTGATGCCATCAAGATTAAGAGGAAGAAGCTGACACTGACCAGACAGAATCCTGTGTTTGAATGGAATTTATCCATCATGTATGAGGTGTATGAATATGCACCAGGCTGTTGCTTTTAAGGGTTAATCCTCTGTTAACGTGGGTCCTTTTTCGGGCTGATTTTGCCCAGAAAGAGGTACCCAGACTGTCCATAACTCTTTGTTTCTATTGTCTCATATTGTCCTAATCCAAATTGTCCAAATTTTTATTACTCTAATTGTATTACTATTTTTATAACCATTTGATTACTATTAAACTTTTAAAATTTTAAAAACAAGTGATTGGTGTTTTTCACATTCCAGTGGGGTGGTGAGGTCTAGCAGTTTGATATTTAGCAGCTGTTTACTTTTTTTTCCTACTTGTTGGCAACCTGTTTGTAAATAAACCGTGGTTTTTTTAACTTTCCTCTGTTAGTATTCATTTCTTATTGGTGGATAGAGATTATTGGAATCATAAAGGAGATAACTCATTCCAGCATCTTCTTCTTTAAATTGTCTCAAACCAAGATACTGATAACTGAAACACTAATTGAATTCTAGTTTACATAAAGAAGAAACATGACACAAAATGGAAGCAAGAAAATACTACTCTGAGTCTCTCTTTTAAAGACTGTGAACAGATGAAAATAAAGCAGTGCATTTATTTGAACTGTGCAGATGCTATGCATAATAAAAAATAGAGAGCCAGAATTAGGTGAGGCCTATCAGAATCCCAGCTATCACACTATGCAGAAGACAGTGACTAGTAACCAGTCACCCACAGTCATCTGTTCAGTATGTGAGCAAAAAGTGCCTCAAATCTACTTACACTTCTCAACAATCCCATCTTAGGAATGTTTCTAGTGACTGTGTTGGGAAATGAACCTTAGAAATGATGGTGACCAAATCCATTACTTTACCAAAGCAAAATGTACCAAGCACCCCAGCTCCCTCCCCTTCTATCCAATGACAAAAACCAAGGCTTCAGCCAGCTGAAGGTTTTCTGCTGCCTTTACAGAAACTTACAGCAATAAGCACAGACTTAAAGGGCTGTCATGGCAATTCAGTGTTGAATGGGGGAAACCAAGGGACAGATGGAGACTCACCAAGTGACTTTCTAAGCTCATGTTACAGCTGGTTTCAAAGCAGTAACTGTAAAGCCATTAGACACACTTTCATTACATTATGCAGAGATAGAATCAAAATATTTCAGTATAACACAATTTGGGATGTTACTCCAAGAAGAATGGTTAAGGACTGAAATGGTTAAGGACTTGACAGGCCAAGTCAGAGAAAATGAAGACTAAAAATAAATCACAGAAGAAGAAAGCAAAAAGGTTTGTTAGCTAAGCAATAGAACAGTAAGTAATCCTTAAACAACCCTCTCCCCCTCACGTTTCATTCCAAAATCCTTGTTCATGACTTAGCACACAATTAGCAGTGCTGTGACCCCACACAGTGCAACTGCTCCATAATGCAGGAGTCTTCCTATAACCATTCATCAACTGTGCCTTCTCTAATTAAAAATGACTCATAAAATAAGCTGCACTGTATTATTAAACTTCAAACAAACCAAAGCATATTTAACTAAATTAACTCCATGCAGTGTCATGGTAAGGATTTTGAAATGTAGTGCTGGAGAAGGAACACCTGGCTGTAAAGATCCTTTGAATAGGAGGAAAGGCTTTTCCCCTGTAAAATTCTCCAGGGACCCAAAAAGGCAAAGAGAGCAGAGCTGAGAGAAGACACATGCAAGGGAACACTTGCCAAGGTGCCCCTGCCTTGGCAGGGGGCTGGACTAGATGATCTCCAGAGGCCACTTCCAATTCTAACAATTCTGAGAAACCACTAAGAAAAATATGATTACTGCTCCTGGCTTGCAGTTCAGCATGCCTTTCCTACTGCAAGAAGAAAAGCCAGGCTTAGGGTTAGTAGTTTTACAAAACCCAGCCTAAGTCCAGCAGTGACTGACAGGAACACCAGTGACTCCAGTGCTGGGTCCCACACCAAACACCAACTGTGCCTCTAAAAAAAAAAATCAACACTTAAAAGCAACATCCCAGGGCACTAAATCCAGCTTCCTTATAATGCTTCATAAACACCTAACAGCATCCCATAAACTCCAAGGTTTTAGCAGCTTAAACTGGTAGGTTCTTCACAGTTTGCATGGTCAGACACCAGATTTCAGAGCAAGCCTGCCTGCTGCCACACAGCTGTGACAAAAACCATTTTCTCAGCTTGCCCCTTGCACCACACCCAGCCTCTGTCTGCCTTGCTCTTAGGTTTGCCCTATTCCATTGTGTCACAAATCATTTCCATCATTTTCTTGGTATGCTCAGATCCCGTCCCATCCAAGTTATCCTCCCACATGCAACAGAGTCACCATGTCCAGAGCCTTTGTGTGATATTCCTTTACCACAACACTTGCAAATTTACACTCACAGTCCGTGTTTCCACTGCCTATCACAATTACCACCCCTCTCTTCTGCCATGTGCTTTCCATTCCTGCGTCTCTTTTGTCTCTTAGCAGACCACAGGTGCACTCCTCCTGCAAAACTTCTCCATTTTACCAAAACATTGAACATAACAAATCTTATTAATACCCTGAAGACCTATGCTAACTGTTGTCAGAGATTCTTGAAGGAAAAGTGGAGTGTATATATAGAATAATTTTTAAAATTTTTAAAAACCATATGGTTAGACCCAAGAGAGAGGGCAGGGGGAAGCAAAAGGGTGTGACAAAATTATTCACCAACTCAGACCTCCAACCACCTAAATTATTCAAAATCAACCTGCAATATTTTCCACTTCCTACCTTCATCAGCTCTATTCTCATAAGATTTGTCTTTCCCTCGCTGAAAACAACAAGATATGGAGCAGCTTTCAGAATGTGGCAAATTGTGTGTTTTAAACACCTGAATCACATCCAGTGAAAGGAACAGCAGGAGCCTGATGGGCTGCCTGGGCTTTAAACCACTTTTCTTTCGAACTAACTACACAAATTCAGAACAAGGGAAGAGGAAGAGCACTGGCAGTAGAATCAGACAATTTTCCACATAGTATTCCTAAATGAAACCATTAACTCTGTCGTGCATATTATGCACATATTTCATGAAAGAAAACGGTGTTTATTTTCCAGACACATCTCAGGAAGTGGGTAATGAGCTCCTGTCCATACAGTAAATGCAGCAGACTGCCTGGCTTATATATAGATATAGATATAGAAAGATACAGGTAGATACAGATAGATATATAGATATATACATATTTTGAGCATAACCTGATAACTTTTAACCACGATGGCTCCCAAAGAACTAGACAACAATCTCTCTCTCTCAAGCAGCTAGAGAAGGCTGCTGTTTCCAGACAAAGTAGGTCTCTTTCACATTTCAGAAGCCTGACTACACATCCTTGGCAGGTCCCTCCTCTCAGAGTTTTCTATCTTCACCAGAGTAACTTTTCCGTCATTACAGACGGACCAGAGCAATGCAAAAGGACCAAAACAACTTCCCAGGCAAGGACCCGCTGCTCTCCGCTCCACCGGGAGCCACTTCCCAACCTCCCGGGGAGGAGAAGAGCTCCAGCAGCTGCTCCAGCTGGGCAGAGCGGCTCGGCCGAGCTCCGGGAGCCCCTGAATTCCCGGCAGAGCCCTCGAACTCCCGGCAGAGCTCCGCCCCCGGTGCGGCTGTCACCGCCGGGACAGGGAGCCGGGACACGGCGTTCACCCCTTGTCAGCGACACCGGCTCCGGGGCGGCCCCACACTCACCTGCGGTTCATGGGCCGCACTCGCACGGCCACCTTGACGGAGGCCATGGTTCATCCCGGCCGGCCCGAGCCGTCCCTCGGCACCGCCCGCCCGCCTCCACCGAGCGAGGCCACCCCCAGCCTAGGCCCGGTCGCTATGGCGACCGCCAGCCTGCCCCAGCGCGCCGTACGGCGGCCGCGCAGGGACAAAACGCCTCTCGCCGTTGGTGTGCCCGGCCGCGCTGGGGCAGGGGAGGAGGAGGAGGAGGAGCTTTGAGAGGAGGGGCAGAAATAGGAACCGAGGGTGGGCGTAGGGGAATTTCTCCGTAGGGCCACCCACCGCGGTATGTTTATTTATTGGAGGAGTGTATGCTTCTATACATACATACATAGATATACATACGTATACACACAGACATATACACATATATCTACATATATATATATATACACACATATATATATACACACACGTTCATACATATACATACACATATAGTGATATATATGCACATATATCATATATACACACATACATATATACATACATATATATATCACAGAATCACAGATTCGTTTGAAAAAGACCTCTGAGATCATCGAGCCCAACCTTTGTCTAAACACCATCGTGTCAGCTAGACCAGAGCACGTCCAACATTTCCTTAAACACTTCCAGGGACAGTGACTCCACTGTCTAATCACCCCTTCTGTGAAGAAACTTCCTGAAGTCCAACATGAGCCTCCCCTGGTGTGGCTTAAGACCCTAAAGGGGTCAACCTCACCTTGCTACAATCTCTTGGGTTATATATGGAAACCTCTTGGTTATATATGCACATATGCATATACATACACACATATATACATATATGTAAATATATGTATACATATACAGCCCTCTGTATATTTTTATATACATATATATAAAAAAAATTATTTATATTTATATATATATAACTCCCCATTGTACACAGAGAGAATTTTTTATATATATTTAATATAGAGAGCATATATATTATATAATATATATGTATATATTTTTATAATATAAAATATATTTTTTATAGTGTTATATATATTTGATATAGAGAGCATATATATTATATAAAATATATATATACATATATGTATTATATATACCTCTATCTATAGTTGGGGAAGATAGCTATATATTTCTATTTCTATTTATCTCTGTCTCTATCTGTCATTTACATCTATATGTTTCTGCATATATCATGGAATTACTAGGATTGGAAGGGACCTCTGAAGAACACCCAGTTCAACCACCCCATCAAGGCTCAGAGATCACCAACTTGACCTGGGAAAAGGAGGAGAGCAGGAAAGGGAAAGTGAGAGACAGAAAGACCCCATGCTTACAGTCCAGAGGTGTGCAGGAAGAACCAGGGTCAGAGAAACACAGCCAGGATGAAGAAATTTAGAGGATGATTGACTGGTGGAGGTGGTCAAAGAGGATGGGGTGGAAGGCTATCAAACACTGAATGACAGCTGAAAACCAGGACAAAAAGAGATGCCATGGGGCTGGAGAAAGGAGAGGATGAAGAAAGAAGGCATAAAAGTGATGTCCCCAGATCCCAGCAGTGCACAGATTAACTGAGAGTTGAGGTGACATTTGAATAGAAAGGTCAAGTTCAAGAAGTGATTTTATAGCAAACCAGAAACTATGATATGTTCAATTTTCTCAAGAAACAGGAGGAATGAGAACAAGAAGGGGCCAGGAGTTAGAAAGTCTAACTGGTGCGGCAGCTTAGAAGAAGAAATATAGAGCCAAGTAGGAAAGACAGAGAAAGGAACAAAAAGTGAGAGAGAGAGAGAGAGCAGAGCACATTGTTGGAGATCCAGGAGGCTTTCAACAGCCAGACAGGACCTCTGACCTGCAAGTCAGAGATTAAAAACTCTTCCAAAGTTTTGGAGATGGAAAAGAAAGCAGTGAATTTGTAATGTGGATTTTTCCTGAGGTTTTCAGTGATATGAAAGGACAAACACAGGGTAAAGATGCAAGGAGGGAGGAGACAGCTTGTGCTGCTGAGATAAACTCCAAGGGAAAGAGAGGCAAGTCAGAAGTTTTGGCAGCAGTGTGAGAGTACTGTGTACCAGGGATGACAGGAGGAAAGGATCAGCTCTGCCATGTCAGACAGGTGTTACAGTGGGAGAGAAAGAACAGGGGTGTTGGGAAATCACAGAAGTAGCAATATTTGCTTCAAAATCAGCCAAGGACTGAGTCACCCAAGTGAGCAGAGGAGCTGAAACATTGCAGCAGCCAAACATCCAGGCAGGTGAACTCCCACCAATGCACTGGGCAAACTGATTTAAGCCTATTGAAAACTTCATAGAGGACTCTGGGAGATGTGCAATAAGCTGACAAGGAATAGCAAAAACACATTAGAAAAAGATAAAAATAAGCTAAAAATTGTATAATAAAAAGATGCACGTATAAAGCATGCATGTACATCAGTAAAAAGATGTACAGACATGCTTAATAGATAAAAGAATAAAAGCAATGGTAAAAGCTACACATGAAAGCCAACCAAAATGTAGCTTAAGCTCTAGAGCATTTAGTAACTCCTCTCAAACTGTTGTGCTTTCCCTGCTTCTGCTTAGCAAAGTTTTTGAAGAAATACACCTTGTTCAGTAAATACATGTCCACATCCTGTGTTCTGAGACATCCAGCCATCAAGGGCACATGAGCTTCTCCACACTCACAGAAAACACGTCTCCACTTCCACAATGAGTGCCCATTGGAGCTGGACCAGCTAAGGCACCCACAGCACACCTGGCATGAAGCAATAAAATATCCCCAGGCTTTCCCATCTTCCTAAAATTCTCCACGCTTTGCTACTTCAGAAAGTTCTTTCCTTCACCAGGCCAGGACATGAATGCTGTGTGCAGTCTGTGGAGAGTAAAACCCAATCTGGTTTGGTCCAGCAGTGTGGATGAAGCCTTGTCCATGGGATGTAACCAGCACTGAGTGTTCCTCTTTCTCCTGCCCCCGGGCTCAAGAATGAGTTTGCTTGAACTTTGCTTGAAGCTCTCACTGGTTCAATCTTCCCCACGAAATTATTACACACCATCTGCCATTTCAGTCAGGGTCAAGTGAGTTTTACAAAAGGAGGACTCAAAGGAAGGCTGCTTTCCTGGGGTTAAGCTGTTTCCTGTGGTTAAGCTGCTCAGTGGATGTTCTAAAGATTGAGGCTGTAGGAAAGTCACTGTTCTCAGCCTGGCTTCTACAAAACTTGTCAGAAAGGATTATTTTTGAGCCTTCTAGACATAGATCGGTCTCAGTTTAGGAGAAAATGCTCTGGAATGAGTGTTTTCTCTAAAGAAAAGGGTTTCAGCAATCTCTTCCCACGGATCAGAAATGAATGTTAGTGGATGAAAGTGAAAAAACCCCAATCATTTATTGACAAAGTGCCCACACAGCATGGGGGAAAAAAAGAATAAATGCTGAATAGGGAATTGTCAGAACTTTACTCCACACACACATCACAACAAAAGGAAACCTAAACTGCCAGGGAAGAGAAAAATAAAGGCTGGCCACGTGGCAGGGAAGAACAAAATGGCAGCGGCTTCTGTCTCAGGGAAGGAAAAAAAGTTCATGCAGCAGCTCAGGGAAAACACAGGTGGGAATCTGGTGAACCTCTGATGTTGGTCTCCTCTTCACAGCAGGTGAAGCTGCTGAATTTAGGGTCCTTTCTTGGGCTGGGTCAGCTTTTCTGAGGTCAGGCCAGGCCAAGCAGCTTCTCGGGTCTCTAGCGGTCCATGGCCAACGCTTCTTCCATCGATTCTGATCTCAAACCAAAACCAAACCAAACAGTTCAAGGAAAAAAAACAGGGAAAAGGAAAAAAAAAACCTTCTTGCCTGAGCTAACAAAAAACCAAGCTAGCTAAGCAACAAAGTACTGCTGGTCCCAACTGCACCCAGCACACTCAGGAGTGAGGCTTTCGGAAAAACCCCACCAGAGCCCCAAGGCTCAACATCCATCCCCAGAGCCACCTCAACGCCACTACAACCATTTCTGGGCATGGAGCAGATGATTAGTGAATAGAGTACCATCATAAAATCACCCCAAGACAAGGTCAAAGTAGACAGCCTCCCCAAAAAAACAATATAAAGGTATGTAAATATACGTACCCACACAAAGCACCTCAACCTCCTTTCCTTAAAAACCGGGTGAAAAATACAGATCTCAGTTTCTAAATACTAAATGTTTTACACTCTGAAACACCTGGCAGAATTACAAACCCAAATCCTAGCCAAACTCAAGACACATGCCAAATACTCCTCTGCTCCTTTGGTATGACTTTAATAAACCTGTGATTCAGATAAAATTAATAAAGCATTTCAAGTTTTTCTTGAATTGTCACAAAAAAGTCTCTGCTACCCCTCACTAGGAGTTGAGAAAGCAAGTTCCACCTGCAGTAGAAATTATCTTCAGACTCAAAGGTGGGATCTGTGGAGCTGCTGTGAATCTCCAGCCGGCTCACAAGAAGACAAGAAGTGCTGCACTGGACTGGATTCTGACCACCTCCTCCTGCCTTTCCTTCTGGCTCTTATCTGGGCCCTTACAATGCACCTGCACATTCAGAAACACCTTCAGGCACTTTTCATCCTTTCCTGGGATTGCAAAACAGGTCCCAAGCACACAAGATGGATGAAATGCTGGACCTTGCTAATAATGGGTGATGCTAAGTCTTCCATTGAGGCCCTTCTGATGCACACTCCCCTTGACAAGGACCACTTGCCTTTCCTTGCATCCATATGCAAATAGCCTGGAAGGACAGGAATTAATGGCTTGCCATATGGTTAGCTCTTACCTGCTATAATACTCCTGTCCTATCACAGTTTGAAATATGTTTCTAAGGAGGAGACACAGCTCAGGACCTCTGTCTGAGCTTGCTGAGATATTCTTCCAGCTGGCAGAGCAGGGAGGGGACAGAAGGATGGGCATCTCCCCATCCGTGGGATTCACCATTGGGCTGGAGCTTGTCATCAGCCCCACATCAGTTTGTAGAAAGGCAAATTAGCATTTGATAATTTAGTGCAGAAAGGTCAATGCTCACTGCTAGAATGATTAAGAGAGTCCTCCATGGAAGGTATTACCTTGTCATGGATCAATTCATCAGGAAAGTTACTCATCTCTCCAGTCCTGGGAGTTCTTTGGAGAAAACACTTGCTCAGCATCGTCCTCCAACCCTGCTGCTGCAGAGCTTTTTACACCCGAGGTGCCATGAAGACTCACGTGTCATTTCTGCTGTCTCTGCTGAAACAGATTGTAAACTCTTTTATCTCAGCCAGAAGAATCCTCCTTCTTCTTGTGTGGTGTTTGTGAGGTCCCCAGGATGAGGTGAGAGATGAGAATTTGACTCCATGTTCTCAGAAGGCTGATTATATTATATTATATTATATTATATTATATTATATTATATTATATTATATTATATTATATTATATTATATTATATTATATATTAATTATATATTATATTATATTATATTATATTATATTATATTATATTATATTATATTACTATAGAGAAAGAATACATCAGAAGGCTTCACATGAAAGAATAATAAAAACCCATGACAGACTCAGAGAGTCCAAAATAGCTGGCTGTGATTGGTCATTAATTAAAAACAATTCACATGGAACCAATCAAACATTCATCTGTTGGCAAACAATGTCCAAGCCACATTCCAAAGCAGCAAACACAGGAGCAGCAATCAGATAATTATTTTTTTCATTCCTCTCTGAGGCTTCTCAGCTTTCCAGGAGAAAATCCTGGGCAAAGAGGATTTTTCAAAAAATATCATGGTGACATTCTTGGACTGTTCTGATTTTCCAATCTGTCAAAATTATGAGGAACAAACAGTATTGCTGATTTCCAGCAGCACACATACACAGTCCTCCTAGTCCATGCACACAGTCTGCTTTCCTGAGTTCATTCTCAAGCCAGATTTCAGCCTGTATTCCTACCCACTTTGCACAAATCACTTTTGTAGATTTTTGAACTCACACTTGTATTCCAGTAGAGGAGCTTGCCACAGATAACTTCTCAAGGGGATGAGTGGCCCTCTGCCAGGCCTAGTGAAGCCAGGGCTTCACTACAGCTTCCCAGCTGAAAGCTCAAATGCAGCAGCCATCTGATGGATGAAAACTAAAGGATATCCTGGTATTACAAACTCAACAAAGTACTATGGAAATTCACATTAAACAAGTAGAAATATCTCATTTCCAGCAGCTCTCAGCACTCAATTTCAAGTAAATAAGCATAAAGCCATCAGCTTGAAATTCTCATTGGTAGCTGTGTATTTTTAATGAGCTGCCACTAGCGCTGGGATTTGGGTTTTCCCACTTTGATGTTTCTTGCTCTTGTCTTTTTCTTTTTAATGAAATGCCCTGGACATCAAGCCAATCCACCTGCCAGGGTGCTGCCAGAGGATGTGGGTAGGAGTGGGGACTTTGGGGCAGCCCAGGAGGGTCACTTGGAGCTGGCACTGCCAGCACCATCCTTGGGAGTAGCTCAGGGAGAGCAGCAGCAGGAATTGCAGGAGACAAGGCAGGGCCTCAGTGCCCTTGGCAGCAGCAGCAGCAGCACCCACTGCAGTGCCAGTGCTCTGCCTGCCACAGCTGGGGATGTTAGCTTGAACTAAATGGTAACAGGTCTGCTTCCCTCTCTTCTTGACACTCACAATTATAATGGTAATAATAAAATCCAGGATGTGACCGTTCCACCTGTGCCTGGCAGGGAGACCACTCACAGCTCACGATGAGATCTCATGTTGAGAGCAGTGAATGCTGCCTGGCTTCCAGGCCCATCCCTTCCTGGAGAGCCCATCACAAACATTTTGGATACTGCATCATGAGAGGCTGCTATAGGAGACAGTGGCCTGTTCCCAGTGCAGATAGTACTTGTGCAGGGACCCTCCAAATTCCTGGCCAGAGGTACAGGGAGGTGGCTGGCTGTGTTGGAAGCTGTCCTCATGGCATCCCCTTACACAGACTGTCCTTTGAGCTACGAGGGAGGGTGCAAAGGTTTTAGAACCATGCAGGTTTAATGCTGGGGTGAGGAAGCAGACACAACTCCCTGCCCTGCTGTGGAAGGACCCAGAAGCTGCTGAGGTGCAGATGTAGCAGGATTGAGAAACACCAATGTCCACACTAGAAGTTTTCTTTGGTCTGCAGGACCACAGGAAAGGAGAGTTTGTATATAATAACCCAAATAACCTTTGAGTTGGATCAGGGGAATCAACCTAGCAAAGACTCAAACCACTGAGTGTACAATCATCACTTCTAAGCTGTGTTAGGCTTGATCCTGAACTGAACCAGAACAGCTTCAGCCAAAGCTTAGTTAGAACTAAACAGCAAAGTCACCAGCCTGCCTCTGCTGCTTTGATCTCCTGATAATTGCTTTGTTCGCTCTTCTACAGACTAATTTTCCTTTTGCTGTGCTTTCCTCTTCTGTTCAGTTTCAAAGCATTTTAAACATACTTCATGGGGAAATAAGCAAATAAGGTATACAACAGGGAAACAAATGTACTGCCCACATTTAGATATATATTCTAGAGGAGACAACTTACTCCTCTGACACACAACTGTCACCTTGAACTCCAGCTTTGGAAATACAGCCACTCCATTCTCATTGCAAAATATTCATGGGAGATGGCCTTGCACAACAGAATTTTGCCCTACACAGAAACTTTTCTCATTACAAAGAGCACTCTTTGAACTTCACAGAGTACACTCTAGAATTTTAAATGTGTTTCTGACTTCTTAGAAGTGAAGTTGATTTTGTCCCCACTCCTGCTTCACTTTCAAGTTAAGGAGCCTGATAAGGGAAAGCATGCTACAGAGAAGTGGAAATGAAGAATAAGTGGCTGTATTTGACATTTAATTTCTGCACAGTTGGAAAGAGAAATGAGATTGTCTATTGTTCAACTCATTAATTTTCCCATCCAAGAACATCCAATCACCCAAGAACATAGCAGTATGTTGTTTTGTTATTAAATATAATAGGGAGATGTTCTGATAATTTTTTTCTTATCAAGTTCCTATTATTTACAATTCATGGACAGTGTCTGAGCTCTCTCTTTTGCTCTTTTCTGGTGCATCATTCAATTAACACCAAGGCAATCTGTTGTGTCCAAAAGAAAACATGACAAGGCCTGATAAGCAAGCAAGCAAGCTGCAGAAAGATCTAATAATGTTTAATGAATTACTGCAGTGCCATGTTCAGAGATGTTCTCCTGGCAGCACCCTGGGATTTACACAACACATTAACATGTCACTACCAGGGATCAAGAACAGCTGTATTTTTTGAGGCTGTGGCAGGGACACACACACTCTTGGATTTGCCAGTGCAGTTTTATCCATGAGGCCAAGGAAACGCCTTGTGTACAGACAGCCATTTAATCCTGGCTTTTTAAAACACATGCAATGTATTCCCCCTTATTCCTGACTCAAGCACCTCTTTATCACTTTTATTGGCGTTAAGGACAGAGGAAGTTGGAGGCTGCAAAATCTCTTCCAGAGAAATCTCTTACAGATTTCCCAGCCAGACATGAGACTGAGTACCTTCATTGCCATCTTGTATGCCCCAACAAGTCACAGTGCTGGAGGACCAGAGAATTTAGCACTGAGAGCCATTTCTTCATTCTCCATCTGGAAAAGCAAAACAGATAATGCTCGTGGTGACATCCCCAGCAAGAGATAAAGGCTGTGAAGGGCACCTGTCAGGCATGTCAAACCCAGGAACTCAGCTATGTTTGCTGCCAGGGTATCTGGATTTCAGGCAGGAAAATGTTCTTTGGTCTTCATGGATCTTTGAAGACATCAGGCTGCATGAGTGGCATGAACAGAAGCTTTCCTGGAGGCCAAAGAGGGTTTGGTTGATGGCACATGAGAAAATAATAATAATTAACCTTCCTTCTGTATTTCCAATGTTGTGTCTTTTCCTTCTCATGGCAGAAATTTCTTTTTCCTTTGCCAGAGAGGTTGAGGGTAGGAATTAATGAGTTATGTTCACTGTGGGTTTAGTGGACCCAAAAATGAATGTTTGAGGCTGGACACTGGAAATCCATGGGCACAAAATTATCTCTGCATGTATTTTACACCCAGTTTGTTCCCTGGTATTTTTTCCCTCTTTTCATTTTTTATTCCTTTTTTTTCCAATGGAAATGAAGGCAAGTGACATAGGCAAGCTTAGAATAAAATAAGAAGAAACTTGGGAAAATACAAGTTCATGAAAAGCCAAAGGTAAAACACTGAAAAGCACTGAGAAACATTGTACTGACTTCAGTACAATTTGATCAATATCCACAGGAAAAAGAGAGAAATAACATTCTTGGAATAAAGTTCCCTGGATAAAGCAAATTTGGAGAGAAATATAAAGGTTATTCTGAGTCAGTATAGAGCACATTTATGTCCTAATACACTACTATATGAAATCTTGTTGCATTTAATGCTAACATTAGATTCAGCAGAAAAACAGAGTGGAGTAGGGGTCAGCTGCCTTGATGAGATAAGGCTTTATCTGTAATCCCTAGGAAGAAGGATGGTGGAAGACTGAGCTGCTCAATATGGTAATAGCCATAAGAAAACTATTTGAGGAGGTTCTTGAAAGGCAGTCCACACATCTTCAAAAAATCTACAGATTCCTCTTGGCTGAAATGGAAGATTTAGGCAGTCTGGAAAGCCATTTTCCTGACACTTGCTCATGAAAATGAGCATAACTATTTTTCTATTCAGGCCAGTAAGCCAAGCCTAGCACCCAGCATGCCAGCCCAGGAGCTGGGAATTTCAGGGGGCAAAAGACACTGAGATAAGAGGCAGCAGAGGGAGAGATAAGAGATTGCTGCTGGGGATGGGGAGGGCAGGGGGACTCCTGATGGAGAGAGGAGCCCATGGGGAGCATGGGATGAAAGAGAATGACTGACTGATCAACACAGGCTCTGTGTCTGCATGGGGTGGACAAGGAAAGATTCAGCCCATTGAGGGAACAGCATAAAAACCTCACTGCTTCTATCCATCCTTGCTGTTCCTACCTGTTCCCTGGAGCTCTACTGAACTGACTCCACTTTTGTTGCCCAAAAGATAAAATAAGCTTCATCATTGGCTTCAAAGGCCAGCTTTGTCTGAATAAGGAGTCTCAGGATTTTGCCTCCTTTGAAAGGCAGCTGAGTGGGTAGAGTCTGTGTGCTCTCCAAAATTGCTATCAGTTTGCTTCAGCTCCTTTTCTACAGGTACCAAGCCAACGAAACCCCTTCCCAGACCTGGCCCTTGGAAACTGGGTTTAGATCACAGATGACTCTTCATTCAGTGATGCAAAACATACTGTTCATGAGCTGAAAAGGGATGTTCAGGCAAAACCATTGAAGAGCCCACCCAAAAAAACCCCAGATTTGGGCACTGATGTATATTTTACATAGGCTTTGGGGGGAAATTTAGCAAGAAACTAAACAACATCAGAAAGATTTTTTTCTTTCAAGTTTATCAGTGTTACCTAGTCCTGGTAACCCTCACTGTCACTGTGATATTTTATGAAAAATCCTTTTGCCAGGATTTCTTCTCCTGAGAAGATGAGAAGCCTCAGCTTCTCCATGTTTTGCTCCTCTGGGATATAGCTTGCAGATTGTTTATCTAAACATGTGAATTGTTTTTAGTTAATGGCCAATCACAGCCAGCTGTGTCAGACTCTGAGTCTGCTACAAGTTTTTATTATACATTCTTGACTAGCCTTCTGATGTTTCTTTTTTTGTATAGTTTTAATATAGCATTTTCTTTTAATATAATATCATAAAATATTAAATCAGCTTTCTGAGAACTTAGAGTCAAATTCTCCTCTCTCATCTCATCCTGGGGACCCTCACAACACTGCAACACCTCACTAACAAGACAATATTCATTTATTACTTAGTAATCTTTAAACCTGCAACATGAGAAAAGGTTTAGTAGTAGACTTGGAAGCGCTGGGTTAACACTTGGACTCGATCCTAAAGGGCTTCTCCAACCTAAACTATTCTATGAATCTCTGATTTCTTTTTTAATAACATCTGCAAAAGGCATTAGACAATGGTCCCTCAAATTTACACTCAAACCAGGCCAAGT
The DNA here is from genome assembly GCF_012460135.2 of Molothrus ater. Taxonomy (NCBI): domain Eukaryota; kingdom Metazoa; phylum Chordata; class Aves; order Passeriformes; family Icteridae; genus Molothrus; species Molothrus ater. Next base: position 7,937,721 of record NC_050480.2, on the reverse strand, counting down.
GAAGCATTTTAATAAAACTACATCTTGTCAATCTCACCTCATTGCATTTCCTCAGTGACATAAAATCAGATTAGGATCACACAAACCAGAAAAAGAAAAATGGGTTTTCTTTGTCAGTAACTTCACAGAGAAGAAGTATTTAACATGGCTAAAAAGAATGCATGTCCCAAACTAACGCACATTGTATTCTTTTAGTGACCATTGCTCCTCCTTAAAAATAAAATCATGGCATGGAGATTAAATCATACCCCACTGGAAAAGAAAGAAGAGTGAAGCAGACCTGAAGCAGCTTTTAATTTCAAGTGTCCACTTTCCTGCTCAGTGATCTTTCACTGACAGAGCAAACACTGCTGGTCAGAGGCAGCACAGTGCAATCCTGCACATCCTCCTGCCTGAAGCAAGAGGGAAAATCATCTGCTTTCAAACCAGAGCTGAAATGATTCTGTTGGAGAGGCACCAGTTGCCTTTCAACTGCTGAATTACTGATCTAGAAAAAAAAATATTTTAAAAAATTGCAAAATCACACCTGCTATGTGAGGATTACATTAAAAAGTCGCTGCTCTTCACTAGAGTTCAAAATATTCTAAAGATACAAATGTAGTTTTGCTCAATATTTCAAGTGATATCGTTTCCTATATTTGCTATTAAGTATAACAACTAAAACAGTTATTTAAATATCACCTTCTTATTGGCAAAAGTTGTGTGTATAAACACATAAAACACTAATACAGTGCTGCACTGATAGTTGACTGCATAAAAAACCCAATAGCATTTATTTGGGCTGTGAAAAGCATCATTGCTGCTATAACAATAATAGCATATTTACAAAATTTACATGGGATATTGTTGTACACATACTTTAAGATGATGAGTATCACCAGTACGTTTCCCCTCCTTGCCACGGAATTAGAATAGTAATATTAGTGTTGGCAATAACAATTAATATTGCTAATAAAATGTCTGGAGTATCCACTCAGTTGTGGCGTTTGAGAGGTCCCCAGGATGAGGTGAAAGATGAGGAATCTGACTCCATGTTCTCAGAAGGCTGGTTTATTATTTTATGATATATATTATATTAAAGAATGCTATACTAAACTATACTAAAGAATAGAGAAAGGATACAGACAGAAGGTTACAAAGAATGATCATGAAAACTTGTGACTGCTTCCAGAGTCCCAACACAGCTGGACAGGGATTGGTCATTAAGTCAAAACAATTCACAAGAAACAATCAAACATGCACCTGTTGGATAAAGCAGCCAAACACAGGAGAAGTGAGTCAGATAATTATTATTTACATTTTTCTCTGAGGCTTCTCAGCTTCCCAGGAGAAGAAATTCTGGCAGAGGGATTTTTCAGAAAATATCACAGTGACACTCAGTCAAGCCAGAAAGCCCATGGTGGCAGATACTCTGCAGCTCTTTCTCTGCTGAAAATCTACAGCCTGAATAGAGAAGATAGGTAAGAGAACACAGGAGGAAAGAAGGGAAAGGAGATGCACAGCGTCACACAAGAAGTCAGTGGGAACAGAGGTTTTATGAACCATGAGCTTACAGCCCTGGATCACACAGAGTTCAGGGAAAGAGCACAGCCAGAACTCAGTGTCTGTTGTTTTGGAAAACCAGAGAACAGCTCCCAGCATCCCTCATCTAATCCTTCTGCTGCTTCAAAAGAAGCAAAATGCCAACAATGGAATGTTCTGCTTGCATTTTATCTCGTGTACCTGCCTGATATGGCATGCCACAGAGAAACAAGCTCTGACTCCAAACAAAACCCAAACTGCTCATGTATGAAATCCTGTCTAGTAAATCAATGATGCCCTGAAATTTAAGTGGGTGCAATTTTAAGGTACATTTCCCATTCAAAGGCTGAAATGAAATATCTCATAACAGTGTTTAGCCAGAAGACATGCTGCTAATCCCAAATGGAAATGCAGCATTAATCAGCATGTTTCTACATGCTGAAAACAAAGAAGCAGCAGTCCTGGGCAGAGAATGTCTTGCAGGCTAAACACAGATCACAGTTTTCGGCCAGTATGTTTAGAATGTATCCCTAAGCCTCCTGTCAACCAACAGAGTCCCAAAAGACATTCCTCTGAGGGTAATTTGCTTAGTAACTCCATCACAGACATCTTCCAGGTGCCCATCCACCACCAAGCCACCATAAAGTCAGCATTCATCCACCAGGGAAAGGCATCTTGCACTTTCAGGGCAGGTGGCACTTGCCCTGGAGAGAAGCAGAGATCCATGACATCTCTCTTTTTGTTCTGCTTTGGCCTCTTGCAGAAGAGCTCCTCCAAGGAATGAGCTCTGCCTCTTTAATCTCCCCATTTTCATGTCCCATCAGCTGGAAAGGTGTATTGGGTCTGACCAAGGGGAAGTTCACAGCCCTCACATGTAGCCACATTTCTCTTCACGGAGAAAAGCAAGGCACAATTCTTCCCAAGAATATTTCTGAGTTTCACATTCTCTGAACCTCAAGAGAAAGGAAAACCAATTCTTATCTTATTTGCTGTGCCTGTGTTGTGCCAAAGTAAAATACAATATAAAAATTGTTTAGCCAGAGTGATGGTGTTTTGTTTCCTTGGCCTATCAGGGCCAAGTGTGTGCGTGTGTGTGTGTCAGGACTATCAGCTGACAGTCACAAAATTCTGTGCAGTTGTGTGCAAAGTTAAGTACTTAACAAATTCAATTTAAATGTAATTTAATATAGTATAAAATAATATAGTAAGTAATATATATTATTAATTACTATAATTAATATTATCTATTACTTACTATTACTATTAATTACTATTTATTAATATCCAATATTAATATAATATATAATTATAATAGTGTAATAAGAAAGTAATTAATTAACCTTCTGATAAGATGGAGTCAGATGCATCACTCTCTCCCCCTCGTTGTGAGCAAAAATATCCACTCCACTCACAGTGCTGTGCCTTGCCCTGGTAGCTGGCAGGGCATTGTTATCAGAGCAGAGTTTTGGCTGCTGCTGAGCAGCTCTGCCCCCCTAGCATTCCTTCCCCCACCAAAGGGGATGGGAGTGGGCAAGATCCTGGGAGGGGACCAGGCCAGCTGACCCAAATTAGCCAAAGGGCTATTCCATACTGTATGATGTCAGCTCAGATATAAAAGATAAGGGAGAGAGGCAGAAGGGGAGCATTTGTGAATTTTCAGTGTTTGCCTTCCAGAGGAACCATTATGTGTGCTGAAGCCCTGCTTCCCAGGAAGTGTCCAAACATCCCTGCTGATGGGAAATAGAGACTGACTATTTTTTCTCTTTAGCCCATGCACACACAGGTCTCTGCTTATCTCTTCCTTTTACTGTAATAAAACTGCCTTATCTCACCCTGCTGGTTGTTCTCCATCCTATTCTGTGTCCCAGTGGGAAAGGGATAGAGTATTGTATTCGCTGGGAATGTCCTGACGAAGGCAGGAAGGATGCATCTGACTCCATGTTCTCAGAAGGCTAATTTATTATTTTATGATACTATATTATATTAAAGAATACTATACTAAAGTATGCTAAAGAATACAGAAAGGATATTTACAGAAGGCTAAAAAGATAATAATGAAAACTCGTGACTTTTTCCAGAGCCCCAACACAGCTTGGCCCCAGTTGCCCATTGAGTCAAAACAATTCACATAAATCCAATGAAACAATCACCTGTGGGTAACCAATCTCCAAACACATTCCAAAGGAGCAAAACACAGGAGAAACAAATGAGGTAAGAATTGTTTTCCTGTTCTCTGAGGCTTCTCAGCTTCCCAGGAGCAAAATCCCAGGTGAAGGGATTTTTCAGAGAATGTGAATGCCACAATAGAGCAGCTGAGGGGGCACCTGGGACCCAGCCAGGGTCAACCTGCTGCAGAAGGTAAAGCAAGCAACACATTTACCAGAGCTCTTCCTTCAGAAGTTGGGTAATTCCTCCCACAAGATTAATTTTGTTTCTCTCAAAAGACATTTACCAGAAGTTAGAGCACGTTTTTCCCTTAGGAGATGATTGCTATCAGCAATGGAAGAGCTCCTCAAGATTGCTAAAAGGAAATGCCATGTCACGCTATCTAATTTCCAAAACAGCCTCTTGTGCATGCAAGCCCAGAGCAGTGCTCATGAGTTCTGCAGCACTTTCTGTCATGCAAAGTTATGAGCACTATTACAAATTTAAATATTTCCCAAGAAGCGCTGTTTGAATAACTAAGAACGAGATACATGTTTGCTGTTTTCAGGAGGAGGATTGCAATTGAAGACACAGAAATGGCAGCCCAAATATCAGAAAAACAGAGCTTTTTCCAGGGTGACAGGAGCTGGTAATGGCAAGGAGACATGCAGCTGCTGCCAGGGTACATGTTCTTATCCCCACTGCTGTTTCAGCTGAGCTGTACTTCCCACTAAGCATTTGAAAAGTGCATATTGGGTCATTCTAGAATGACCAAGTATAAACAAAGATTGTTTTTCTTGAAGATTAAGGAACAGAAGGGGTAAAAGCAGAGCTGTACTTGCATTATACTCAGCCCCCTGACTTGCAAGAAGTCTCCTGTGTGAGAGTCCAGCAGAACTCCAGTGTAATGAGATGTTTCATGGGGCTTTTCCATGCCTTGGAAATTTCAGCCAAATTGCAAGTGATGAGTCAAAGTGAAAATTACCTCTTGCTTTAAAAAAAAAACAAAAAACAAAACCAAACAAAACAAACAAACAAACCAAAAAAAAACCACCAAAAAACCTGATTGCCCTGAGGTCTTTGCTATAATTCACTGCATTCCTAATATACACAATTGAACAAATTATTCTGAAGGAGTGCTAAAAATCAAGGAAGCAGAATTATAAAACTTTTCAAGGTTCCATTACCCTTACTAGAGATTAATCCCTTGAAAGTCAGCAGGACAGCATAAAGTACCCTGTATGGAACAAACCATTAAAAATTCTATTATTTTATGAATGCATAATCAAACTTATGTCTTTGCCCCTGAGCAAACACTAGAAGATTCTGCACACAAGAAAAAAAAAATTAAAGCCCTCAAATTCACATAAAATCCTGACCACTGCATCCCCACCCTTGGGATTTATCAAAGGCTTGTCTTAATTCTGCTCCCAGGCAAGATTATCTAGAAAAGCCTCATTTTAATTTCTATGCCTCTTGCAGTGAAAATATGAGCATCCCTTGGCTTAATAATTAATGATAACACTCAATGGACCCTGATCCTTGCAGATGCAAGTCACCTTAGCTGTACTCTTCTTACCTAGAAAACAAAAAGCACAAATATTTCATGCATGAGCACAATATACCATAGAGCCATATTCCACAGGGTAGAGAAGGGCTCTCAGAGACCTGAGATGATGCTGTAGTTGGCTTGAGCTCTTCTAGTATTCTACATTTCTATAAATCCATTAGCCAAACAATACTCTGAAAAAAAATGACAGGCTGTCAAACATTCATGTTTGCAAATTATAGAGATCTCATGTCTGCAAAGCATGGGATTAATGCCACTGCCCTGTGTCCCTGTCATCAAACTGGCATCCCTACACTTTCATTGTTGTTTCCTGGCAACAAAGCATGGAGGCTCTTTTAGGAATGCTAACAATCTGTATTCACCCTGCAGACAGACCTTTGTGAAGGGCCCTGCCAAAATGAATGAGTGGATTAGTGCTCCTACAACATCAGACTTAAACACAAAATCTTTTTTTTTTCCTTGCATGAGGGAAGTATAATTTATGTGATTATTTTATCTAAAAATCACTTCTATTTTTTTTTTCTGTGTAGGTTTTTTTGGAGTCATACCATGTGGGTGTCTCATCCCTGAAGTGTTCAAGGTCAGGTTGGATGAGCCTTTGGGCACCCTGCTCTAGTGAAAGGTGCCCCTGCCCATGGTAGGGGGGTTGGAACAAGATGATTTTTAGGGTCCCTTCCAACACAAACCATTCTGTAATTCTATAATACAATCAGATTTTAATAATGAATTTCAGTTTTCGTGTTTGGAAAGAGGCTGAGGACAACCCTTTCCTCTGGGGGAGGCTTGGACCAGGTGGCCACCCAGTGTGCCCACCACAACTATTTGATTCTAGTGATTTGTGACAGCACTTCAAATCCATTTTCCAAGCTTGATTAGCAGCAGCATGATTTATTTTGTGTAGAATGTGATACACAAGCACCATCTAGAGGATATAAAGGAGATGGTGATGGCTGTAGTTGACTACAGCAACAGTTGACTGCTGTATTATAGGAGGAAAAAGTTTTAAGGTTCCCCATGACTCAAATACTGCTGCTGAAGTGGCATTAACCCCTAGGGTTAATAGTTATAACAATTATTCTGACTTTTGTTGCCTCTGGGATTTGCATATTTTTGCCTGGCTCTTCTTGCTTTCCTTTCCCTCTCCCAGTTTCTTGATGATAGCAAGAGGGCGAGGGAGAACAAAGAAGAACCAATTAAACCAGAAAAATGCTTCACCTGAATTTCAAAGAAGAGACTGAAAATCCCATGCAGTCAGGACTGTTCTGTATATGGGGAAATCTTTAGAAGAAGATAACTGCCAACTACCCAGCAGTTTCAGATACCTTTCTGATATAGTGCATTAGAGAGAAATGAGAGGACTCTCCTGTGCTGCATCACTTGGCTGATGAGGATTAAATCTGCTCCCTTGTACTGTAGACCCTGCAGCATGAAAACAGAACAGTTTCATCCTGAGAACTTTTCTTCTCATATTCTAGATGTATGGGCTCCTACCCACCCTGTGAGTAACCCTGTTACTGTGAAAATGGAGTGACTATCAATGGGAAGACCATTAGGAACTATGAAAGTTCCTAAATGTTTGTCTCTAAGATTATTGTTTTAGAGGCTGCAATATTTCATCTGAGTGTTTGGGGAGGGAAAAGCTGCTACAAGCTGCAGCCTGGCAGTTCCCCTGTTGAGAAACACATCTAAAATGAGCTCTGATCCTGCTTGGTTGTTTTATAAAAGCCATGGAAATGCTGCTGCCTGAGGAGGAGGAAGATGATATCCTGCAGAGGTAATGCCTGCACCCCACATGTGAAGCTCCACAACATGAGCTGGGCTGATCCAGAATGCTGGCTCAGCACTGGGAAGGAAGCTGGATTTTGCAGGATGACCCAGGTCCTTCTGACACCTCATAATGAACTGGCCAGGGCTGGAGCCAGCTTGTGATGCTGAGGAAAGGTCAGAACCTCTCCAGACACCAGCCTCAGACAGGACAGCAATTCCCCTCCTGATGAAACATCCCTGCTGCTACTGTGAGCTTCTTCCCCTGGGAAACCACCCTCATTCTAACAAGGGCAGCTCCTGGGAAGGAGAACAGGAGCCCAGAAGGTGCCTGGGCCCTTTCCTCCCTTCCTGAGCTGTTGGCCATTTGCTCCCCAGTATCCATGTGCAGAGAGAGGACAGAGGAGCCAGGAGAGGAGGGATGATGCAAAGCAGAGCAGCTCTGGGGTACTCACAATTGCTGAGTGTAGCCACAGGGAAGGAGAAGCCCATCCTGCCTGAAACTCCATGCTGTGAATGGCAGCTGGATGCTCTTATCAGGAGTGGGAATGAGCTGCTGCAGCAGCAGCTGAAACCACTCACTTGCAAATGTGAGTTGGTGACTTCTTTGGAGAGCTGCAGGTGTGCAGGGAGATTGAGAAGAAATCAGATTTCTTTTTCCTTCTGAAATTGCCTGGGTTTAGGGAGACAGAAGTGGGTAACTGTTGGTGGAACTGCAGCTTTCACTTAAGAGCATCACACTGGTCTCACAGTCAAATGGAAATCACCTCTTTCCTTAAAGAAAATGGGCATGTTGTGTCAGTATGTAGAAAACGAAGGAATTGGCTGGTGTAGTGCTCAAAAGAACTTCCTTCCCTCAAACTGTGAACATCCATCCACATCTGCTGCTGGGCTGGAAGTGGAAGCAGTTGACTCACGTGGCTGCAGAGGACTTTGTGGGCAGGGGCTGCTCAGAGGCTGCTGGGACAGCCAACTTCCCAGATAACAAGAGAAATTCTGTATTACACCCATGTATCCTTGTCCTGTCACCAAACCACATGGGACAGCAAGGTCCCTACACATTTGGGACCAGTCTAACAAGCCTGGCTGGCAAATCTTCCCTGCATTGCTCAGGTAGCTCTCCCCCTGCTTAACTGAATCCTTGCTGGCTCAGGTTCTTTCTGGCTTTGTTCCCTTCTGTTCCTCTGATTTTCTGTTTGGCTCAGTCTCAGCCCTCATTGCACCACAGAGACTCACAGAAAGCTCTGGTGGCTCTGACTGAGCAGAGCAGCCACACAAGAGTCTTGCACACATTTGGTCCTGATGGTTGTCCAGCAGAGGCTCTCAGCAGCCAGCAGATTCCAAAGTGGTCTGTGAGGATCAGCTATGGGGCACATAAGAGATAGCTAGGAAAGCAAAGTAATTATATAACGAATTTTCAACCCAGCTCAAACTTCTGCATCTGCTGGAAAATAGCTGGAGCAGAGGAGTTCACAAACCAAAACTGTGAGTGAAAACCATTGCTTTGAACTGACTCTGGTTTCCTTTAACCCTGACTCCTGTAAAACCAGAGAAGTCTGACCCGTGGCAGCTGTACAGATTCGAGCCACTGCGTGGAGCCAAAGAAACACTTTTGGAGCAGCTTTACAGCTCCCAGATCCCTCCTGTTAGGATGCAACACAGCCAGATGATAAACTCCCAGGTGGTGAGGTGCTGCTGTCTCCTGGTCCAGGAGATGGCCTTGTCTGTGGGATAACCCAGCAGTGCTTAACAAATCTAAACAGCTGAGCAAAACCATCCTCCAATGCCACTCTGTGCCCTGCTCAAGCTTCAGCACAGCCATGCTGGAGACCTTGGCTAAAAACACACCCTCAGCTGAGTGCTGAGTAACACTACTGGATCTGCTTCCAGCTCTCCATGTGTGATTGATTTCCCATGTGCTGCTAAAAACACAATTATTCCCTTCATAAACAGAGCCTTTCTGACCCCCAGGTCCTTCTGACACCTCACCTTTGAAGGTGCCTCCTGCCCCCCTACCTAGGGGACAGGAGGCACCTTCAAAGCACAGCAAAGTTGGGCTGTGCCTCTCCAGGTTTGGACAACCAGGTGGTACCAGGGCTGTTTTCTTGCTTGGCCATGATCTACACAGACATCAGATGCTCAGACCGTTCATGTCTAACTTCCAAAAGCTTTTGGGGGCCCCCCTCTGGTACACTGGGAACTGAATGGGCAATGCTTAGCTCTTTTTCCATTCCAGCCATTCCATTGTTTAATGGCAATGGCTTCCCATGAACTTTGCAAGCAGGACCTGTGCTGAGCCTAGGAAGAGGAATAATAAATGATGAAAGTGCAAAACTAGCAAGCAAACAGGCAGTGGTACACAATGCTTTGGAGTACCATGTAATGAAGGAAAACTTCCCACCACACCTCAGCAAACAGTACTGCCAGTAATTTTTGGTTCTTTAAGCATTTTTCAAGCAGTAATGTTCATTTTAGTCAGCTAGGATGACTCCAAACCACTGTTTCATGCATCCAGGACTTAGAAAACAAAGTGCAAGAAGAGGTGCCTGCCCTTCCAGGGCAGCTGGGCAGCCACTGTGGGTGCAGCACAAAGGGCTCCCAGCCTCTGTGTGCTGCCCAGGGAACACTGCCTGGCTCCAGCACGTCCTGAGTCAGACTTAAAATACGAAACAAATGGTTTGAATTCTCCCTCGGAGAGATGCTGCTCTGCACGGGTGCCAGCAGCAGCATTTCAGCCGTTCTTGGCAGCAGCTCACTGCCAAAACAGAGACATTCCCTCCCCCCACACCGTGTGTATATGTGTGTGTGTGTGTGTTTTGGGGAGGATCGGGGGAATCTCGCTGTTTGTGGTTTGTGGGAGTGCAGCTGGGTCCTGTGTGCTGTGGTGATCACCAGCAAATCGAGCTGTAAGCGATCTCTGTTACTTGCGATGTTCAAAGTTGTAACAAGGTGACAACGAGATGTACCATAGCGGGATTTGAGCCATATTAGGTTTTTCCTTCCTTTGTTTTTGGTTTTTTTTGCTAGTTTTGGGGGGGGGGGGGGGGGGGGGTTTGTTGTGTTTTGGTTACTTTTTTTTTTTTTTTCCTAAACTTAGAGAATTGATATGGATAGTTCTGATTTTCACACGGAAAATACCAACCTTTTCGAACTGATGCCTACACGCGGATCCAGGGCAGCCAGGGACGGCGCAGGTGTGAAGCTGCTGGGGCGCCCGCTGAGGCAGAGATGCTCCCGCCCGGGACGACAGCTGGACAGAGACCGGGAGGGGAAATTTCCCCGGCACGGAGAGGCCGGAGCCGCGCCGGGGGTGCGGCGGGGCCGAGCAGCGGCGTGGCACGGGCGGGAGGGGAGGGCTGACAGGCGGGGCCGGGCCGTGCCGAGCCGGGATGAGCCGTGCCGAGCCGGGGCGGGGCGGCGGCAGCGATGGCGGGGATGGCGGAGGCGCTGGCCAAGGAGCGGGCGGTGGCGCTGGGCGCCGGGCGGCACGACCGGGCTGTGCCCTACCTGGGGCAGCGCTTCGGGGCCCTGCGGCAGCAGTGCCTGCAGGAGGGGCGGCTCTTCCAGGACCCTTCCTTCCCCGCCGGCCCCACCGCCCTCGGCTACCGGGAGCTGGGGCCCCGCTCGCACAAGACACAGGGCGTCGTCTGGCGCAGACCCACGGTAGGGCGGCGGGGGAATGGGGGGATGCTCGGTAGCGTCGTTCCACAGCATCCCCCGGCTTCCCGCTTCCCCCAGCCCCTAAATTGGGGTGGATTGAGCCGTGCGGGGGCGGCGGTCGGGGCGCGGCGCTCTCGTTGCGTGCGGATGCTCCGGGCACCGCAGGGTCCCCTTTGCTCCGGGGACAGGCTGGCAGCGTGGCTGGCTCTGCCTGGGAAACAAACGAGTCACAAAAGTCGTTTTGTGCTCTCCATGCAGAACTCCCCGTGTGGACAGATGGCTTTGGGTAGCGCTTGGGGCTGTCCCTTCCGATAACTCTTTCCTTCAGCAGAGCCAGAGTTGACCACCGTGCGGTTTATTCCCGAAGCAGCCATGGGAGCCATGGGGTCTGGTGGACTCCGGGGTGCCTCCAGGCACTTCTGAAAGACCTTGGTGTGGTCAGTGGTGGGGAGGTAATGGCAGAGCAGTGTGTGCACTGTGCATGTGAAAATGCAGCGCACGTCCTGTGAAGTGAGCTGGCTGCACCCGAGCTTTGGTCACCAGCGTGATTCTCACTGTGCTTGCTGTGTCTGGAGCCCGCACCCGTTCCTGCCCCGCTCCATCTCTGTGGTGCTCGCTGCTGTGGTCAATGGTTTGGTTAATTTGCTGCAAGTGTGGCCTCGTTCCGTGCCTCACCTGCGGCCAGGTGTAATGCCGGGCTTGTTTTGTTGCCAGGAGCTGTGTGCCACCCCCCAGTTCATAGCGGGAGGAGCCACTCGCACGGACATCTGCCAAGGGGCCTTAGGTAAGGTGGGGCTCAAAGCTGAGCTCTCTGTGCAGGCCACCACGGTTTATACACGGCTGTGAATACCTCCTTTTGCATCCTCCCACCTCCCTTCATTTCAAACCAGACCTTTCTCGCCTTTCCTTGGCATTTGCATGTGTGTGGTTACTGAGCACAGCCTCTCTGCGTGCACCAAGCAGGGGCGGCACACGCTGGTTTCCTGATGGATTTTCTGATCATGGCCAGCTCCTTTCATGTTCTCATCCATATCCATGTGCCTGAGAGCAGCCTGGCTCATTTCTGCATTTAACAGTCAGCTGTGTGCATAGCAGGACTTCCCTTTCCCCAGTGGGAGAGAGTTCTGCTAGGCAGGAGGACTCTCCTGAAACCTGGGGAGATGCTGTAGAGAGAAAAGAAGTTGTATGGGGGATTCCCAGCTCTCAGGGAAGACAAAACTGGGGTGTCTCAGGAGGGATGGGCCAGCCTGTGAGCCCTCTGCTTTTGCCAAGGCTTCTGCTCAGTTCGTGCAATGGCAGCCCCTTGGTGGGGCTCTCCAGGGAAGCTCTGGGAGCTGCAGGGAAGTGCCAGGGGACAGTGGGGAGCAAATGGCTTAGCCTGGCTGTGAGGGCACAGCTATCCCAGTGTGGAAGCCTCTCTCCTGCCTTGCCTGACAGGAGGGGTTTTAGCTGGAGGATGTCTGCAGAGGTATGAGGAGAAGAACTAAAGTGAAATGAAAGCAGTAGTGGGCTCCTGCTCCATAGCTGTAGTGAGAGTAGTTTGGATTAGACAGACAGTGTGGTTGAGGGAGAGCTCTCCTGTAGGAAACATGACTAATATGAGCTGTGCTGTGCTCCTGCACTTGGCAAAGGAACCAAATTCTCTTTGTTTGCTTTCAAATATTCACCACACAGCCACTTCTTAGTTTCTAGTCCCACTGCTGCTATTTGCGGGTTCGTGTCCAAAAATGGAACCAGCAGAGAAGTTTATATTTTGTGCTTATGTTTTCATTCAGAAAAATATGGTTTCTAGGTTAGTGCTTTGACAACCAGATGCAATTTGTATAAAAAATCCATTACAGTGAAAACACTTAGATATGAACTTGGTTCTGCCCATGCCCCAATATCACTGGTGGTGTGGGTTTGGCAAAGTTGTTGCCATGTCACCAGCTTCCTTCCTTCCTGCGCTCTCTCCACCCTAGACCATGTCTCCCACCATGACTGCTTTGGCATGAAGCATGTCCCAGTGCTTAAACACATGTGCCAGACATCTGTTATCTCTTTTTATTGTGAAACTTTCTGGTATGAAGGTCTTCAAATTGAAGTTAAAGTTTACTGTAATGCCATTTCAACATCTGGCATTTCTGTAGAGATCTTAGTGGAGTCACTTAGTTGCTTTCTGCCTTCTGCTTTTCCAGCTTTTCTCTGCAGATGCTGTGGCAGCAAGGGCATGGGAATGAAAGATCTGAAGCTTCATTTTCAAGTTGTGAAATTGCTGTTGCTAATACCAAACTCTGTTTTTAAATTGATGAAAGCATTTGCTGCCCTAGTGCTCTTTGGAGCAGTCAGATGTTCTCATGGGGTTTATGGTATCACCAGAGGATATGAAGTGACTCACAGCTGGTATTTTTGTACTCTTGACTGAATCTGATTCAGAGGTTGTCAGTGCTCTTGTTTGTATCCCCTCTTTCACTGTCACTAAGTACTGCAATGACTCTCCTGTCTGTCTCATTAATCTGGGCAGGATTTTGGTCTTGTGTGACACTTGTTGATTAAAAATTAGATGCTTTTGATCTTATCTCTGTGTAGCCACTGAGTTCCAAAGAGCCTGGATGGAATCTCTGCTCTTTCACACAATGGGGCTGGCAGATGCACTGTACAAATGCTTTCTTTTTTTTTTCTTTTTTTCCACTGCCTTATCTGACACCAGCATTTCTATTGAGAAATTTGCTTAAGCTTACATTTACTTGAGGTTTGTATTTACTTTGAATGTTCATGTCCCATCACATTTCAGGATGTTCTAGAGAAGATTGCACTGGAAGATGCCAGGTGCTTTTGGAAACCTGTACTTTTTATTATCCTGCTTCTTTTCTATGGGAAGCTTTTGTAGTCTCATTTATCCCCCAAAAGGCTTGATCAAAAAGCAACAGACCTGTGCCCATGGGGAGTTTCAGTGCTGTTGCTGAGCCCTTCAGAACTTCTGGGAGTGCTGCAGGGACAGATGGGGCATCCAGAGCACATCTGCATGGCAGCTTCTTGGCAGGGAATGTGTCACCAAACAGCTCAGCTAATGAGCAGGGTTTCTTTCAGCTCAGGAGTCTTTGGCCAGGTGCATAAATCTGTTCAATTGCTTTGGACCTGGACTATAAGAAACTGTGATCCATGTAAGGCATAGCTGATCATCAGTGCAGAAAAGGTTCTCCAAACACCAAAGTTCTGCCCCTTGGGATTTGGATTATCCTTTATTCTGGCCTTGTGAGGTTTTTGGGTTTTTTTTTGTTTTGGTGTGTTGTTGTTGGGTTTTGTTGGTTTTTTTGGTTTTTTTTTCCTTAGGAGAGACTTTTGAAGGAGAGGATTTGGAGTTGGTTTTGCAGTATCAGACCTGCAAAGTCAGTGATGGTGTTTGGCTCCAAATGGCAGCACGTGGGATGTGGTGACTCATTACAGCTGAGGGGAGGTTCCAAAGCCAGAGAAGCCTGGTTCACCCTTAGCCACCTTTTTTTGGAGTGGATGTCACCATGGTATCACAACACTGGGGTGTAAACAGCACGGGATCTCCCAGCTGCTGTTTGCATGCAGGTGTCTCCTCCTCACGTAACAAAGGTGTGAAAAAATAACAAATTGAAGAGGTTGAATTTCCCAAATCAGACCCTTGGTTTTCTCATGCTGACAGCTACTCCACTGCCAGTGGGTTGCCACAGCCTCGTGTTTGTAACCAGAAAACATTCTGGAGTGCTGTGGTATTAATTTAATTAATTAATAATTAAATTAATAATAATTATTTTATTAACTGTTGCAATTAAATTAAAATAAAATTAAATATTTTAATTATTTAATACCACAATTAATATTAATTAATTAACATAAATACATTCTGTAGCTGTTAATCTAAGACTGCTTTAAAATAATGATGACTCTGTGATTGGCCGAATGTACATTTTTCCTTTTACCCCATACTCTTACATGAGCTGTGCAGTGACCAGAGGAGCTGCCTTTTGCTTACAGCCCTTCAGGCATTTGATGGTGTGTTTTGTTTGCCTTTTTTTTTTTTCCAGAATAGTTAATTTTAAGCCCTTAGGGCCGTTTATGCTTGCCTTGCAATTACTTTTTTTTTTTCCCCAATGTTCTTCTTAGAGCTGGAGATTAGGTAAATGCAGAGATGGGTATATGGAAATTACAAGTAAAACATTGAAAGCAGGAAAAAGTAAGCATGACAGGACAAAAAATAGCACTTCTTGTTAATAATATATGTTATAGATAAACTCACAGCCTGAGAATATTCCCTTTTGTGATAACCTTGTCCTGCCTACTGTTCACTTACAAAAATTATTTATGATAAATGTAGCCTTGCTAACACTCCTTTCAGGCTCTAAGCAACCTTTCTGTCAGCCTCTCCTTGGACTTTCCTTCCCTATCAAAAGAAAATAACTGTCAAGAACCTTGCAGAAGCACCAGTTCTGGAAGTTCAGGCTATTTGGTAAATACCCTGCTCAAGCTTGCCTGGTGCTAAGGTTCCAGGTAGAATCACAAGATCTGTTCTCATCCAGAGTTGGAATTATCAGGTGTTATTTTAGTGATGGCTGTTCACAAGGTAGAGATGAAATCCTGGCTGTTGGGCACTTTTAACTGTGGAAACCAAAGGATGTTTTCCACATATGCTGCAGCTGCCTTTAAACCTCAGGGCCTTGCCCAGAGCTCTCAAAGTTAAGATTTGTGTTTGATTCCAAATTCTTGTTAGAAACCAGTATAAGCTTCAACAGAGATTTCTACAAAAGGCTGTAATTTCAGTCTGCCTTGATGAGACAGCTGGAAAGTCAAGGAAATTCTTTATAAATTCTGCTTGTGGGCGTGGAGGTGCTCTGGAGGGTGTTTCCCCTGGAATTTCCTTGCTTCTTACCTCCAGGGGAAGCATGACTCAAGGATGTGTTACAGCACTGGAGTGCATGTTCACCATCTGGAGGTCTGATCAGCTTCTTGAGCAAGCCCTCCTGAGCTGCTGTGGCCATTTGGGTTGTTCATTTGCTCTCCCTGTGCTGCTCCCTGCCTGCCCAGCCCCTGCCCTGGCTGTGGAATAGAAATACTAATATTTCTTGGGAAGAATGGTGTGACAGCTGCCCTCTGAGCCAGACTCTTTCCTCCTGGCTCTGTCTTTCCCAGCAAACACCTTTGCAGTGGGTAGTGCTGCCTCTGGATGCAGCTCCCAGGGAGGAGGTCTCAGCTCCTTGAAGGAGGCTGTGAGAGGAGTCCCCACTTTGCAGGGCCAGCTGGATGTGCTGTGACAGAGCAGGGAGAGGAATTTCATCATTGCTTCATGGTCTGTCACAGGAGAGTAGCAAGGTGACTTTCCTGTTGGAAAACTTCTCTGACAGGCTGATTTTTCCATTCCAGTACAAGCAGCCAGAGGTGGGGCTGAAGGGGAAGTTTTATGTTCAGTTCTTCCCCTCCAGGTTGTGAAGCAGTAAAAGCACCTTAGGTTTTGAAATTATTCATTATTATTATGATTATTATTTTTCTTCTGCAATTTCACCTCTTCTACCTTTCCTGAGATGTGAAAAGAAGTGTGGGACAGATGTTGCTGCTGGGGGTCAGCTGTGCCAAGCCTGGAGGGAGCTGCAGGTTGTCCATGCTCCTGCTGGTGTTGTCTGAGCAGTGATGAATTTGGGCCTGAGTGATGCATTTGGACCTCCAGAGCTGCTTTAGAGTTCATTCACCCTGAGACTTTGTCCCATTTGGATCCCAGCTTCTCACCCACAAGCTTTTGAGCCTTTCCCCATGGCAGAGAGGTGGCTGTGTAGGGACTGCTGCTAGCTGACAGCCGTGGCAGGTTCACACATTGAAGCTGCAATGCTGCAGGACTCTCCTGTGGGATCTCTTGTGCAATATCAACTGCCCCCTGTTCACAAAGCAAGGGAACAGCAGATCTGGGGATGGTAACAAGGAGTTTTGTGTTGGGCTGTGGCAGTCAGGGCATCATCTTGTGGCATCCACATTCTCTGAACAGAGAGAGACTTAATTCTCTCTCCAAGGGATTTTCCTGGGGAAGGCAGCACAAGAGGCAGAAGAGAAAACAATTCTTATCTCTACTTGTTGCTCCTGTTGTTTGGCACATGTAGAATGTGTTGTGGGGGTTGTTTACCCAAAGTGATTTGTTAATTGGACTCTGGTGAGAGTTGTTTGGATTGATTGACCAATTGGGTCAAAGCTGTGTCGTGACTGTCTCCAGACAGCCATGGGTTCTCTTTAATTTAGAATAATTTTTATATTATATATATATATATATAATAGAATAAAAAATTAGTGTAATATAGCTCAATAAAGCATTTGTTCAGCCTTCTGAAATCATAGAGTCAGAGCACATGATTCACCACATTGGAGGTGCCCTGCATCAATATCATCTGGCTCTGTAAATCTCTGACCACCTCACCAATGGGCTGCAGGAGGCCCATGGCTGAGCAGAGAGGTGACTGCTCTGGAAAAGTAAAACTGGGCTCTGAAAAGAATTCCAGAAAGTAGAGGTGTAATGTTTACAGAGCTGAGGTCTCTTCCTCCCTCTGTGTGGCAGGAGATGGTGTGGAAAAACACTGTCCAGGCAGCCTGTGGTGTGCAGGGCTGGGCTGGTGGGTGCTGGCTCCATCCCAGGCAGGATGAGGAGGTGTGTGGGGCTGGGAACAGAGCCTGCCTTCAGGCCTTTCCTGGCTCTCTGGTGACTGTGCTGGACACCAGACATGGGACTAAACAGACAGGCCTGGAGCAAGAGCCTCAGAGATGTGTAAGGTGAAAGGAGCTCCTGTTTGCAGGGAGGCTGGCAAGAAACCTTAAAGGGAGCTTGCCTGCAGGACATGTGTCTGGATAACAAGGAACATGTTTATTAAACTTGTTAAAATAAACTTGTTTATTAAACTTTTCCCTTGGAGAAGGGAAAATAATGCAGCCTGTGCCTGAGAAAACACCTCTGAGGAGAAATTACACCCCTAAGTACCAGTGTGTGCCCACAGGCTCTTTGCTTTTTCTCTGTGCTGCTTCCTATCATACAGGCACCCCATTGAATATTAAGTTTTCTTTCAAACGGTGCCAGAATGAGTGATCACTGTGGTGGTAGGTCAGAAAAAGCTTGCTTTGACTTTTTTTTTAATGACTTTGGTCTTGAGGAAACACTTGCCTGGATCTGGAGGATATTTGATCTGAGAGATAAAGTGATGGGATGGATAATCCTATCCCATCTGAGGGAATTATTGGTTATAATGCACAATCCTGATGCAGCGCAAAAACTAAAGTTTGAATAATGAATGCTGTCTGGTTTTTTTTATTTTCCTTTTCTTTTTACAGGAGACTGTTGGCTCTTGGCAGCCATTGCTTCTCTCACCCTGAATGAAGAAATTCTGGCCCGTGTTGTTCCCAAAGACCAGAGCTTCCAGGATAAATATGCAGGAATTTTCCACTTCCAGGTATGTGGAAAACAGCCTTTTCCTCTCAGTGCTATTGGGCAGGAGCCAATGTGGCTGGCTATGTATCCATGTGTGATGTTTCCTGGCATGGCTTTGTGGGATGTCGAAAAGCCAGACAGAAAAAAGGAGACATCTAAAAAGGGTGGTGGAAGGAACAAGGCCATTAAGCAAAGATCTGGGAGCAGGGGCTGCCTTTGTGGTCCTTCCTCCCTGAGGAAGGGTATGTGAGTATGTGCATCCCTGAACAGGGTGGGGTGAAGCTGGCTGGGGCGGGGGCATTGCTTTTCTCCAGAGACATCGACGTTCAAAGACAAATATGCCGGAGATGGGATGGTGATCATGCATCAGCATGGGATGGTGATGGATGTTTGTGCTCTCTTCCCTCAGTTCTGGCAGTATGGGGAGTGGGTGGACGTGGTGGTGGATGACAGGCTGCCCACCAAGAACGGGGAGCTGCTCTTCGTGCACTCGGCCGAGGGCGGCGAGTTCTGGAGCGCGCTGCTGGAGAAGGCCTATGCCAAGTGAGTCAGGGGCCAGGCTTCCCCCCACTCACATCCCCCACAGCACCCCCAGCTGCATGGTGACTGTGCATTCAGAGTGTCAGTCTGCTTGTTAGCCTTTGCAGCTCTGGGGTATCTCAGGAAATGGCTCTCTGCTGGGGTATCCCACAATGGCTCCTTTGGTACCGCTCTGTTGACAGATGCCTGAGACAAGGAGCCAAAAGCATTGGGTTTGTTGCTAGCCAAGAAAAGCAGCTCTTGCATCTCATGGTGAGGCTGTTCTGGAGCAGCCTGCTGTCACTAGAGCCTGGGAAGCTCCATTTTGTGTGCTCTATGCACCTCTGAGGGCTTGGCAGCCGCCAGTGCTTCAGTGTGCAGAGCACATCAGTCCGTGTGCCCAGGTCTGTGCTCAGTGCTCATATCTGAATCTCCATTTTTGGGATGGCCAGAGAGGAGTTATGTCCTCCAACTCTATTATTTTGAATTGATTTAAGAAATTTAGATCTGTTGAAGTTCAGACCCTTAACTGTTAAAGGGATTTAAAGACTGTGGAACTAGAGAGGCAAATTGTTTGGTCTTAATTTTTTTTTAACATATTATTTTTTCTTCAGATATTGTTCATTATTCCTGTCATTGATACGACTGAACCTGCAAGGTGTATGCATGATTGTTTAATATTTTGTGCTGGGTTTTCCAAGTACAGAGGTCTAAGAAGCAAAGCTGAATGAGCAGCAATGCTGTGACAGCTGGCACATTGAGTGCCTCTCCTGAAGGAAGGGGAGAGCAGGGAGCCTGATGGTTGTGTGTGTGTGAGAAGAAGAGAGCAGGGAGCCTGATGGTTGTGTCTGTCCTCCGTTTTGTGCAGGCTGAATGGCTCCTATGAGTCCCTCTCTGGTGGCACCACCACCGAAGGCTTCGAGGACTTCACTGGTGGCATTGCAGAGTGGTACGAGCTGCAGAAGCCACCCCCCAACCTCTTCAAGATCATCCAGAAGGCACTCCAGAAAGGCTCTCTCCTTGGCTGCTCCATTGATGTGAGTTAGCAGGTTTATTTCTGGGCTCTTGCTGCGCACACAGGCTGGGGGTGGAGCTGTGCTGCACCTGCAGGAGCTGCACACAGCATGCCAGCCCCCTCTGCCTGTGGCTCCTTGCTCTGCCTTGTGCCTGAAGAATCTCACCCACAGCTGTGACTCAGACATGTGCCCTCGTGGGGGATAGGCTGAAACTAAACTTAATTAGCTGATGTAAAAAATTCATTCCCTCCCTTGTGCTTCTTCCATGAGACCTTCTGCTGTGTGGCAGGTTGAGGGTAATGAATCACACAGGGAACTTGTCAGGGGTGCTGATGGGTATCTGTGTTCCTAAGAAAGCCTGGCAGCAGGATGGCACAGGCTGAGAGAGCTGCTGCTAATGGCTCCTGCAGTCAGGTGCTCAGAGGTGACAATGTCCATCCTTGCTGCAGCCTTTTTGTTGCACAAGTTGTACCTGAAATGTTCCCAAAAACTCTGGGCTCTGTTCTTGAAGCAGAGAAGCTCGGACTGTTGCCAGACCTTTGAAAGGTTTTATGGGAAGACACGTTGTCAGAAGCTGGACCCACATGGGAAAGAAAAGAGGAGTTTTGGCCCTGCCTTCAAGGACTCAGCATTGCTTTTAGCCTTACTGAAATGAGTCTAGGTATTGTTATTGTGATAATCACCCTCCTCCCAAATGAGATTGCATCTTAGTTATGTCTAAAGGGAAGGTAAATTGTTTACAAAAACTCCATTCATGATATAAATGTAAATGTTTCCTCCCATTTTTCAAGTTAAATCAGAGTCCCAGGAGAGGGAAGCTTCACAGCAGGAAAAGTGCTTGGTTAATGTCAATTTGACTTCATGGTATTTTCAAGGCCTGTTTTACTCGTTTGCATTTAGATAAGAATCTGACATCTGGGTTTTTGCCCCAGACTTAAACAAATCCCTTGGGTGGGTGGGGGGGAGAGTAAATATATTATGTTGTTGATAAGTGCTGCCACTTTCTGGAGTGTAAATTAACTGTTGCTGAGTTTATCCTTGGCAAAAAATAAAAAGCTTGCAAAATCTTTCCTTCTCTTCTGTAAGAGAAATAGAGACACAGAGATTAAGCATTAAATGGAGAGTATGCTGTTGGGTAGTAATTGACAGCAGGAATCCTGCCTGCTCCATCCAATCCTCTCTGTTTGTTTAAGCTTCAAATATGCTTGTTTAGAGGTCACACACTTCTGAAATGGTGGAAAGACAGTGACAGCCAGATGTTTCATAGGTGGTTAAACATTCACTGTCTGGCAAGAAGTGACTTTTCTCTGCAGTGTTTAAAGGCTGGACTACCCAAGCAGTGGCTCTGAAAAATTGAGAGGGATGTGCCCTCAGGTAGGAATGGCATCCAAAGTTCAGCCTCTTCCCTTGCTGCCCTGCAGGGCAGATCCCAGGGCTGGGGAAAGGGACAGGAACGTCCCGCCCTGCTTTGGAGCTGCAGGGGTTGTCTTGACCCTGAAATTTGCTGGAGCTGGGTGTGATCCCAGTGGAGCCTCACGCCAGTCACTCCCTGTTTTTCTGCTGGTTCTTTGAGAATTTGGAGTTTATGGTGTGCATCCCCTTTGGAGGTGCACAAGAGTGGCTGCACCACATTGAGTGTTCTGGAGCCAGGAGGGAACTTTGCTGCAGTGCCAGGCTTCTGGTGTGCACCCCACGCCACAAACATGGCATATTCCCTGGGATCCCAGCACCACCCCACGTGCTGCTGTCCCCTCTCCCTGCTCTGTCGCTCTTGTGGCTGTGGTGCAGCAGCCAAGCCACTCCTGCAGCCTCCCAGCGAGCTGACAGCTCTGTTGGAGGGGGAAGCTTTGCTCTGCTGGATCCCCTGCCCATGGGAAGCTGCAGTCAGTGATGTCCTTTGCCCTGCAGATCACCAGTGCTGCAGAAACAGAAGCAGTCACCTCCCAGAAGCTGGTGAAGGGACACGCGTACTCGGTCACCGGGGCAGAGCAGGTAGGTGTGCCACCCCAGGCTGCAGCAGGGTCTGTGTGGGGCAGCCACAAACCCATCTTCAACACTGCAAATTCCCAAGTGTCACCCATTTTGCTGGATTGGGTTGTGAGTCTCTTCTTTCTGAAGGAATGCTTGATTAGTTGGCATGTTTTGGATAAACACAGATTTGCCTTCTTGGGTGTTTGACCAAAAAACAATCCCCTCTTATTCCATGAGCATGGCTATTTCCCAGTGAGCAGCTCTGTGCAGAAGGCATTCTGTCCTCTTCAGTGAACTTCTGTACAGCAGGCCACACTTTTTTTTTTACCTCAGAAGCACAGCAAGAAGTGTCCTGAGCAAAAAAAAAAAAAAAAAGTATTATTGTCCCCAGAGTGGCTGCTGAGCAGCACATTTCAGCTGGGCTTGGTGTCCAAGCACAAGAGGCCTGCCCAAGAGTGGGTGACTGGTGAAGACAAAACAAAGGAAGCAGATCATGGCATCCTTCCATGTGTGCAGCAGGTTTTTGCTTAGTTCACTGGTAATTGTTTCTGAAATACTTTTTGAAAGTTCAGGGTGAGGTATAGAAAGCTGCTGACATGCTGTGCTGGTTTGTGGGTGTGCATTTGGTCTTCTTCTCACAGCAAAAGCAGGGAAGAGGGAGTTTGTTCACCTTAGTTCACAAGTGGGCATGATTTATCCAGGCTGCTCCTTTGGAGATCTGTGCAGACTCTGTAAGGATATTTCATCTGGGGTGTCATCTCTGGACTGCAGAGACCTGCAGGTAACAAGAGGGGGGCTGAGGCTGCTGCTCTGTGGGGCACTGGTGTGGTCAGAGGAGTTGTGGCCAGTCTCAGTGTCCTGGCTCCTCTAACATATAAACACGGAGGTAAAAAGGCATTTGAATGTGAAGAGACAATTTGTATCTTAGTGATGTCTTTGAGAAATATCTCTGTACCTGCTTTTTTAGCTTTTGTATAGCAGTTTTACACTCCCTTTGCTTGTAAGCCTATCAAAGGTGATTTTTTAGCAGCACACATCAGACATTTTGGTTTTCATGGGCTTTGGTTTGTGCATGCTGTAAAACTTCTCTGGACAAGCCTGGCTGTGTGAAGCTCACTCAGAACCAGTTGCACTTTTGTCTTTTGGACCAAACGTGTGCATGTTGTCATGCCCAGCACCGAGATACTTGCTCTGTCACGTTTTTAATTACTGGAGAGGATGAGGGAGGGAATGTGGTGCTGAGTCCCTGGTGCCTCTCCATCCACTTCTGACCCCATCAGGTGAACTTCCGAGGAACCGTGCAGAAGCTGATCAGAATCCGAAATCCCTGGGGAGAAGTGGAGTGGACTGGGAAATGGAATGACAAGTGAGTCAATGGCTTCCTTGTTGCCAGTAGCCCTTTCCTGCAGGGTTGCAGTTGTGTTTTTGTGCTTTTCTGTCTGTTCCCTTCCTGAAATTCCTCTGTAAGTCCTGTCTGGATGTGGTGTTCACATGGAACTGTTTCAGAGAGAAGCATCCCCTTGCTGTCATCTCCCTGGTAGCCATCACAGTGTGTGGTGCCTTTCATGTAAATTCCAGCCTTTGTGTAAGATGCAGAGATTTGGTTGGTGTATCCTAGAAAGCTCCCTGTAGTTTCTGCTTATTTAAAAGCCTGGATTCAGTGGTGAGCTTCTGAAAACTCACTTTCTAAAAGGGCTTTAAAAGTCCATTTCTGCTGTTAGCCATGAAAGCTGGAGTTTAGTCACTTCTGTGGCTGGGCAGTTTTTATTCTGACTCTTCCTTTTTCTGTCTTAGTCCAGACACTTTCTCAAAATAACACTCTGTTTCTCATCCTTTACCTTGGATATTTGAGAAGTGAAGTATTTTATGTGCCAAGTGCATCTATTTTTAGTTCTGCAGTGATTTGAGAATTCTGGAACTACTAAAAGTCAGATCTTGTGCCAGAACAGCCACATGAGAGTTTCACCTTTCCCATGGGCTGTAGTTGTTGTGGGGTTCTCTTCCAGCTGCCCAAACTGGAGTGGTGTTGACCCTGAGGTGCGGGAGCGACTGACCAGGAGACACGAGGATGGGGAATTTTGGTGAGTGTCACATTCCAGCAGAAGGGAATTGTTGTATTTGTGGGGTGCCCTGTGGCATCTGACTCCATGTTCTTAGAAGGCTAATTTGTTACTTTATGATACTATATTATATTAAAGAATACTATACTAAAGTATGCTAAAGAATACAGAAAGGATATTTACAGAAGGCTAAAAAGATAATAATGAAAACTCGTGACTCTTTCCAGAGTCCCAACACAGCTTGGAATTGATTGGTCATTAAGTCAAAACAATTCACATCAGAATCCAATGAAACAATCACCTGTTGGATAAACAATCTCCAAACATGTTCCAAAGCAGCAAAACACAGGAGAAGCAAATCAGATAATTATTGTTTTCATTTTTCTCTGAGGCTTCTCAGCTTCCCAGGAGAAAAATCCTGGGCCAAGAGATTTTTCAGAAAATAGGATGGTGACAGGGAATGTCAGCTGCTCTGCTTTTATTCATGCAAAACAACCTCTCCCAGTTTGTGTGCAAATTCACCCCAAGCCCTGGTGCTGAATCCCAGTGGAGGGAGGGAGGATGGACAAGGTGATGGAATGGGATGAAAAACCCTGCTGAGGAGAGGTTGCCAGTGGCATTTCTCCCACAGGATGGCGTTCAATGACTTCCTGAGGCATTACTCCCGCCTGGAGATCTGCAACCTGACTCCAGACACCCTGGCAAGTGACAAGTACAAAAAGTGGAGCCTGCAGAAGCTGGATGGCAACTGGAGGAGAGGAGCCACTGCAGGGGGCTGCAGGAACTACCCAAGTAAGAAAATGTGGAAACCTTCTACTTGTGTGCTTGTACTTTCTCTGGGAGCTTCCAGGAGATGGTTTGGGATGGCTTATGGGATATCTAGGACTAACCTCCAAAAAGTGTGGGAAATGTGGCTCCCTGATGAGGGTCTGTTGTGGTTGTAAAGGCTGGGGTGAGATTGGGCAGGGCAGTGCATTGGTTTTCTCTCTAACAGCTGATTTTGGCAGTCAGAGTTACATCTGTCACCTCTGACATGTTTAAATATCATCACGGTTGCTATCAAAGAAGCCTCTGAGTAGTTTGCTTAAATCCACTTCCCAGACACATTCTGGACGAATCCTCAGTATTTGATCAAGCTGGAGGAAGAAGATGAGGACCCTGATGATCCTGAGGGGGGCTGCACTTTCCTCATTGGGCTGATCCAGAAGCACCGTCGGAAGCAGAGGAAGATGGGCGAGGACATGCACACCATTGGCTTTGCCATTTATGAGGCAAGGAAGGCTGACAAGGCTTGGGAGGAAAAGGGAAAATCTAATTTAATCTCTCCCATAAATGGGATAGTGCAGTTCCCAGACTGGGCTTTCCATCAGAACTCAGATGGGCTGAGTTGGACAGCAGCTGCAGCAAGGAGGCTGTAAAGAAACAAAAAGCTGCGTTGTGCTTGCTTAGCCCCTGCCTCCTTTCCTGATGATGGAAAAGTCAGAGAGCCAGGAGTGAGAAAGAGGAGATGGGGAGAAACAGTAGAGAAATTGAGCCTACAATAAAAATCCTGGTGGGCTGCAGGGAGGAGATTCAGCAGGAAGCCACAACCAGCCTGGCTGTGGTTGTGCCCATGCTGCCCCAGGTGAGCCTCACCTGCCTCAGGGATGGAGCTGTGAGCTGAGCCAGCACTTGGCCTTGGGTGATGTGGGCTCAACACCTATCTTCCTCTCAAGCCAAGTCTTTTTTTCTTTTGTTTTGCCTTTTTTTTTTTTTTTTTTTTGCTTTTCCCCCCAAGAATGTGGCTGTCCTTGCTAAATAATGGTGAAAAGAAGATGGAGATGCCATTCACCATTCAACCAGCAAAATAACTCTGTCCTTTTCTCCCTGCAGGTGCCCCCAGAGGTATGTGCCATGGATTGGTGGTCAAGGTGCAGAGCTGGGGCTCAGTGGCTGGTGGGAAGAAGAGGTTCAGAGGATCCTACTTCCCTGCAGGACAACATGACTGCACAGAGTCTACAGTTATAGGCCATTGATTCTGGAAGGGGTCTTGAGATCATGTTGCATTTTTAGAGTGTCCTCTATTGGGATAAGAGTGTTCAGTGCTGCAAAAACTCCCCAAAGCAACTCTTCTGTGGCTCTCCTCTCAGCCCAGCCCTACACTTGCTCCCCCAGAGCTGCTTTTTCCAGGTTTGCACAGAGTTCATGTTTGACTCATGAATAATATCCAAGGAGGTGTTTATATTCATTTCCCTAAGCACCACCGTTTCTTGGTTTCTCTCTATTTCTACCTGCAGGCAGCTAATAGTGCACCCTGGGGGTCACAGAGGGGTGGCAATGCAGCAATGCCTCTGAGCTGCTGTTCCTCAGAGCAAGGACTGAGGCTCAGCAAAACCCCTGAGTAACCCCATTACTGGGTTTTGCTGTCCCTGGGGGGGGTCTGTGTGAAGCAGCTGGGGCATCCTGTGGCTCCTGAGGCTGTGCCCAAACCAGTGGTTTTTATGTAAAGTATGGTTTCATCAGGAAAAGAAATGGTGCTGCTGGTTAATTAAATTTCTTATGTACTTTTTAAATGCCTTAGCAGTACTCTGTCACTCACCCTAGTTGTCCAAATATTTCATTTCCATAAGAAAACTGATTCTCACTGTTCTTTACCCCAGAAGGTGAAGTTTTATCTCCCATTATGCAGCAGGTCTGTCAGGTTTTTCAAATTCTTTCTTCATTCTTAAAAATCTGGGAGGGGAGGAAGGAGGAGGTTTCTGAAAGATGCACATTCCTGAAGCTGGCTTCTAGAGCTGAAGCAGCCCACCTGTAAGACTCTGCAAAAATAGTTCATTCTGGAAGATCACAGAATCACAGAATGATTTGGGTTGGAAAGGACCTTAAAGATCACCCAGTTCCAACTGCCTGCCATGGGCAGGGACACCTTTCACTAGATGTTTCACTCCAAATATCATTTTATTTCATTATTTTGGGGTTTTTTTATCCCTGGAGCCCTCCATGAGCAGGCTCTGCTCTGAGGCAGGCTGGCCTGGGAGGCAGAGCTGAGCTGCAGGTGGCACCAGGTCTGGGGACCAGAGGGACATGGCTCATGTGCCATCTCAATTTAAAGAAAAATGATTGGTGGAAGAATGTGCCCAATGTCTTCAGCCACCCATCATCATCTGCAAAACAAAAGCATGACCCAAATGATTTATTGCAATGATCTGCAAAATACATTTGCAGCCACATCTCAGGAGTGCCACTCCCTTTCTCTTCTTTTTCAGTTCTGACAAGCTGAATATATTGGCTTCAAGGACATCTTTTATATTTCCTTCTCCCCAGACATGTCTAAGCTATTTTAAATTTGTAATCGTGAACACATGCAGACTGCAGTGTTTGGGTTTTTTTTTTCTCCCTTTCTTTGCTTTTCCTAAGTTTTCTGGCCAGACAAATATTCATCTGAGCAAGAACTTCTTCCTCACCAACAAAGCCCGGGAAAAATCCAATACCTTCATCAACCTCCGGGAGGTGCTGAACCGCTTCAAGCTGCCTGCAGGGGAATACATCATCGTGCCCTCCACCTTTGAGCCCGACAAGAATGGAGACTTCTGCCTCAGGGTCTTCTCTGAAAAAAATGCAAACTCCACGTAGGTAGCTTGTGGTGACCATATTACAGCAGTGGGCACGTGGGGGAGATTATTATTATTATTATTATTATTATTATTATTATTATTATTATTATTATTATTATTATTATTATATTTTTTCGTTTTAAAATTTTATTTTTACTGTTTTTGTTATCCCAATTCCTATTCAATTAAAATTTAAAAGGCTTAGACATGTCACATCTTAAAGAGCAGCTGGGCTAAAGCCTGAGGAAGGGCTGTGGGCTCTTTAGGATTGAGTTGCCTTGATTCAAACCAAGCAGAAGCCTTCCTCTGTCCTGTAATATTTTGCTGCATATTCCTGCAGCAGTGGGAAAGCCAGGGTGTTTGTTGGATTGAATAATCCATTATTCAGCTTTTGATGGGCCGTTAGGAGTTCTTGGGTGCCATCTGTAGGTCTGGTGCTCCCTCAGCATGAGACACATCAGAATTACTTTAGGGCTCTCACTTTTTTGCTGTTTTAAAGAAGAAATGACTAGACTAAAGTTTGATTTGTCCCCAAGAACCTGGTCCTGTGCTAAGCAGGCAAAAAAAGACCCAAAGGTTGTGTGAGCCCCAAAATCCTGTCTGTGGCACTACAATTTGTAGTGTCTTTTCAAACTCTTGTTGCCACAGCTGGCAAAATACAACTTTCCCTATGCTATGCTGTGTCCATAGCTAATTAATCCAGTAATTTTTTTGAATGCTCATTGTTATTTCCATATTTTAAAAAACCTCTCTGTAACTGAAGCTTGAAGGAAAAGCATCATAAACATGACTTGTTTTGATTTTAATATTGATTTCTTTCTCTTTCTAGGGTGATAGATGATGAAATTGAAGGCAATTTTGATGAGGTACATCAAATGAAATGTTTTCAATTGAGATAATTTTGTTGTAAGGGGTTGGAGTGCCTGTTCCTTGTGCAAGGTGATGTTTCTATAGGCATTATCAAGAAATGTTGTCCCACTATGGGAAAATGGGAAAAGATCTTTCAATATCCATATCTGGATGTCAGGCAAATGGAAATATCCTCAGGAATATAATGGAAACGAGTGTTGTCCTTTATCTAGAACTTGGACTTCCCAGGCAGAGGTACATCTCAAGAATTAACTGGAGCCCCAGGAAATTCCCTTTGTTCTCCACGACTCCAGGAGTGCAGCTTTCAGCAGCAGGGCCCTTTCTGCATGTCATGCTGCTCCAGCAGTAACTAGTGGCTCACCATATGTTTAGTCTTGCTGGAGCTGGGGATGCTTTGCCTACTAATGCAGCTACCCCATGTGTACTGGGTGTTTTTTCCACCATTTACAATTGCCAGTATTTTGAGGTGCCCCTGAAAATAAAACTGAATAAAATCACAGTAAAAACTACTTTGTACCTTCAACAGTTGAATTTTTCACTAAGGGCAGGGAAATGCATTAAGTCTGTCTCAGGCAGAAACTTTCCCCCTTTTGACATTCTCTGTTTCTGTTTTTCAGACTGAGATCAGTGAAGATGACATTGAACCCAGCTTTAAAAAGCTTTTTGGGCAGCTAGCAGGAAATGTGAGTGTTTTTCTGGTAATATCTTACTGGCATCCTGGTGAGTGGGTGTCACATTCACATTCTCTGAAAAATCCCTTCGCCCAGGATTTTGCTCCTGGGAAGCTGAGAAGCCTCAGAGAAAAAGGAAAACAATTCTTATCTCATTTGCTTCTCCTGTGCTTTGCTCCTTTGGAATATGTTTGGAGATTGTTTCCCCACAGGTGATGGGGAATCCAATTGTTTCATTGGATTCCGGTGTGAGTTGTTTTGACTCTCTGGCCAATTGGGACCAAGCTGTGTCGGGACTCTGGAGAGAGTCACAAGTTTTCATTATTATCTTTTTAGCCTTCTGTAAGTATCTTTTTTGTATTCTTTAGTATAGTATAGCATAGTATTCTTTAATATAATATGGTATAATAAAATAATAAATTAGCCTTCTGAGAGCATGGAGTCAGATTCATCATTCCTTCCTGCCATGGGGGACCCTGCAAATACAATAAGTGGCTAAGAGAGTTGCCTCCCCCAGGACAGAGTTTAGTTCTTGTGCAGAGTCAGCTCTCAAGTGTGGGCATAGTTGTGCATCCCAGAACCTGTGCAGTCACCCACCTGCTCCCACAGAGGATTTGGGAGTGCTCCTGGTGAACAATCTCTGCTCCTTTTGAACTGTGGGCTTGACTTTTATCTCTGCAGGGCCCAAATTTTGTCCTTGGGCAGAGCATATGGCTGGGCTGGGCTTCTCCCCAGGCTGCTCTTGCCTCGGGCACACCTTGCTGCTGGGTGTGCTAATCTCTATTAGATTTGCAGGGATCCCCGTGGCAGGGAGGAGTGATGAATCTGACTCCATGTTCTCAGAAGGCTAATTTATTATTTTATGATACTATATTATATTAAAGAATACTAAACTAAACTATAGTAAAGAATAGAGAAAGGATACTTACTGAATGCTAAAAAGATAATAATGAAAACTCGTGACTCTTTCCAGAGTCCCAACACAGCTTGGCCCTGATTCGCCAAAGAGTCAAAACAACTCACACCAGAATCCAATGGAACAATCACCTGTGGGTAAACAATCTCCAAACACATTCCACATGAGCACAACACAGGAGAAGCAAATGAGATAAGAATTGTTTTCCTTTTTCTCTGAGGCTTCTCAGCTTCCCAGGAGCAAAATCCTGGGTGAAGGGATTTTTCAGAGAATGCCACAAATCTCTGGGAACTGGTGGTGCTCCTGAGAATGGGAGGAGGTGGGGAGAGCTTCCCACTTGCTTCCATTCAAGGGAGCTGAACTCAGAGGGGTGTTAGAAATTGGCCAGCTTACCCAAAGGAGCTCAAGGTGAGAAATTTGTTTTCCTCTTTTCCACAGGATGCAGAGATCTCTGCCTTCGAACTGCGCAGCATCTTGAATAAAATCCTGGCTAAACGTGAGTGCCTTCCTCCACCAGCAGCTTCAGATGCCACCAGCAGGTTTCCACAGTGGCTATGGGGGCACAGAGGGCACTGCTGACCTGGGCAGGGTCAGAGCCTGGGCTCTGCCCCAGACCTGCTGCTTGGTTCTCCATATGGCCACAACCATGTGCTCTCTCTGCTGCTTCAGGGGGGCTGCAGAAACGCTGGGGCTGTGCCAGCCCAGAAGGTGTCTCACAAGATGTGTGCTTTGGCAGGGTACAGATGGGTGTCTTTTATCCCAGCATCTGCCACTGGGAATTGGCTGCCAGGAAGAGGGGTGGATTTGAATAATCCATGACAATAATCAGAAGAGATATTGCTGCTGTTTTGGAATTGAACCACCCAGGAGTGATTCAAGCAGTAGCCCAGCCAATGGTCTGGGGTGTCCCTAAGGAGGACAAGGAGAAAGAGAAGCTTTAAACTCTGGGCTTCTGTTTCTGTGAAGAGATTCCTAGCTTGGCTTTGCATTATTTTCCTTCCTGCTAAACAGTGCTCAAGATACAAGTGCTTGGAGAAATAAGTGTCTCTTTAATTTCCAGAGTGAAATCTTAGCAGGTGGTCAGGGCTGTGGTGCAGCAGCCAGTAACCAGCAATGGGCTGTTGCTGGCTACCAAGCTTGGCTTCATCTTCAGCCTTTGATGAAGCCACCTCCTGCTGATCTTCATAAGCTGGAAGCCCACGTTGCCCACAGAAGTCCACTTTGCAGGCAGACAGTAAGAGCAGCAAAGCTTTTGTCTCTGTCTCTTGCTCCTGCAGCATGCTTACAGACCAGATTACTCAGGCTGTTTGCTTGGGGACACATCCCAGCTCCAAGGATGGCACCATTGGAGCAAATAAAAGCTGGCTGGAGAGCTCATGAGCTATTTAGGAAGGTGTTGTGGTACAGCATGCAGTGATAATCCTGTCTTCTGCTCTTTCTTTACAGGCCAAGATATTAAATCTGATGGCTTTAGTATTGAGACATGCAAAATAATGGTTGACCTGTTAGATGTATCCTTTAAAGCTCTTCCTAGATGACATTCCCCTTCCTGTGCCAGCAGCCCCTGCTCCCTGGTGGGTCCATCCTGGTGTACTAATAGCTCCTGAGGTGGAGGAGCTGGCTTTACCCTGATTCCCCTAGGAAAACCACTCCCTTGTCATTGTAGTTCAGAGGTGTGTTATCCCAGGCAGTGGGAAAATCCACTATCAAAGTCTGCTTGGAAGCCTTCCCAGTTGTTGGGTGTTCTGGTTTAGCTGGGGACAAAGTGATGTCTGTGCTGGGAAAAGGCTCTCAGCATGGTGAGGATGGCCTTGGTTGTTTCACCTCTCTATTATCTGGCTGGAGTTGGTAAGAGCATCACAAAGCCACAGGGACTTAGCAAATGGAAAATGAGGGACACAAATACAGTGGTTTGTTTTGACATGCCATACAGGAAGCAGAGACTATGCAGGATTTTAGGAACTGCTACTCCAAAGATACAGGCAGAAGCGTAGGATGAAGGCTCAGGTCTAAGAATAGTTGTGTTCAGCTTCTCTGTGCAGTGGGAGTTGAACCGCAGAGTTGGAAAAAGGGAAAATTACCAGCACAAGGTGATACTTTTCTGTAATTTGGTGTAAAATACAGCAGCCCACAGGCACTCCATGGCAGGTGTTGGAGCAGTGCCATGCCCAGATTCTTTTGTTAGCTGTTTGCTCAAGAGCTGAAGGTCCCCAAATAGCAGGCTTGGCTGTGGCTTTTCCTGTTTAGAACCCAGACCCAGGACTTGTGCGCTCCAGTAACTGTAGGTGTTGAACCCACTATGCAGAACAAAATGGAATCATCCTGGCTCGTTCATATTTGTAGTGGAAAGACAGAGACCTGAAGCAGGGGTGCAGAAAGTGCTTGTGAGCTGGTCATGATTTAAATTAATGATCTTAATGATTTAGAAAGATAGTTTGCACAACAATTGTGTATTCAACAGGATGAGTCCTGGGGAGAGGACAAGTCTTTCAGAGAGGACTTGAATCCCTCTTCTGTTTGCAATTTTTTTTAAGCCATAACTGCCCATGCAAGTAAACCCAGCAGAGGGAGAGGAAACCCCTTTTTCTTCCCTCTGAACAAACTTCCTTAACTCAGAGAAGAATGATGGGAGTGGCAAACTGGGACTGAAGGAGTTCCACACCCTCTGGACAAAGATTCAGAAATACCAGGTAAAGCACAACCCCTCTGGGAGAACAATCACACCTAGAAGTGGCTGTAGACTGATTTGTGCCATACAATGTGCACAGTCACCTTTCCCAGAGCAGAGACTGTGTGTCTGTAGTCCCCCAGGTTTTGTCTTTATCTGCTCTGGCTACTGCATAAAAAAAACTTATATTAATTTCTTTTAAAAGTGACTTTAAAAAGTAAGTACCAAGTCCTTCAGATCAATCTTGTAAAGTGCTTAAAGGCTGCATTTGAAGATGTTTCACTTCTGCCAGAGGCCAAACCACGCTCTGCATTATTATCAAGGTTTCCCTTTGGGTTTTGTGTTTTGCAGAAAATTTACAGAGAAATTGATGTGGATCGATCAGGTACCATGAACTCATATGAGATGAGGAGGGCACTGGAAACAGCAGGTATTTATATTGATCTGTCTATTCTTCTCTTATAGGATTCCATCAGTTTCAAGCAGGGTTGAGAGATGCTCAGAGCCATACAGTCCCATCTTAACTTACTGAATTTTGGGCACTCTGGAGCCTTCCTCTCCTGCCACCACGCAGGATCAGGCATTTCATTTTGTACCTTTGTTTACTCTTTGGAAATAGTCTTTAAAAGTCCTTAATGGTCTTTAAGAGTCTTTTAAATCCTTGGCATTGTATTTCCAGGGTTCAAACTGAACTGTCAGTTACATCAGGTCATCGTGGCTCGTTTTGCTGATGAGGATCTCGTCATTGACTTTGACAACTTCGTGCGCTGTTTGATTCGGCTCGAAACCTTGTTCAGTGAGTGCACCCTCAGTAACCAGGCAGGCTCTGCTGCCTCGGGATTCCAGCAGGAAAACTGTCCATGAAGCCCAGGATAAGGTGCTCAAACAAATTCAAAGCTGAGATGTTAATCTGGCTTCTCCTAGATCCAGGAATCAGTCTTTTAGGCCAGGCTGCTGAACCACAGAGAGTCTTCCCTGTAAACAACTCTTCTATTGATTAAAAATTTAAAAATACTAGAGAGCAATTAAAAATGTTCAGTCTTGCTCCTGCACAATGATTTTGTCTGATTTGGAGTGCAAGCCATTGTCAAGTTTTAGATGCTGGGACTAAATTCCTTATTGATCCTGAAGCACAAAGAAAGGGAAGACTTTCAAATTAGTTCCTGTATTTACCCTTGTCTGTCATCTCTCTCCAACCACAGAAATGTTCAGAAAACTGGATACTGAGAAAAGTGGGACAATAGAATTGAACCTTGTTAATGTAAGTTCATTTAGCTCTAAAACATTTGTTTTAATTTGGGGGGGGGGAAATGTAGAGTCTGACTGAGGATGGCTGGTTTTAAGTACTCACATTTGTGCTGGCTTTATCTACACAAGCAGCCTCAGAGAGGTTAACTTTTAAAAATGTACCTGCATCACAACATATTCTCTAACAGACACAGTTACTTGCACCAGAAGCCCTTTATCCCTTTGCTGGCTGTAATTTTGGCTTCTTCCCTGCTTTTTCTGTCCACAAACCAAAATGTAGGTGCAGCTGTGTAGGCAAGACTGACAGTCTTGCTCACATCTGTTTTTCTTTCTGCCTTTCATGTGTGCCCTGTAGAAAGGACTAAGTTTGGAGAAAAGTACCCTCCTACATGTGTCTGACTTGCTTATTACCTGAACATAACTTTATTTCTGAACCTAAGAATCCCAAAACTCTGACTTAAGTGAAATATAAATTTCAAACACTCAGGAAAGATTCTAAAATTACTTCTGTAACAACAGGCTGACTGTATGCTAGAAATGCCACTATGCATGCTTGCTACAGGTCTTTTCACTAAATTTAACCTTGTTTTCCTCTCTCTCTTGTTACAGTGGCTGTGCTTCACTGTCATTTGAGCCACGGGCATCAGCCTGAGACCTCAACCAGAGCATGGTCAGGTGAAGATAATCAAGCTACATACAAGTAATATGCAACATGAATGTGCCTTAACTTACACAAAGCAAGCAGATTTTGCATGCAATTGCAAGAAGAAACGCATTCTACTTCCACAGAAGAACCTGCAACCTCATTTTTATGGGTTTGACAGTCTGTGCCTAATATCATACAGCCTCTGGACAAAGGCTTTAATTTAGTATCAATCCTCAGTGCAAGTTTTGAAAACACTGCTTTGCTAATATCTTTGTATTTAAGGCATTTTACGGGACTTCGGGAAGAAAAGCTCATTATAGCTTGACAATATGGTTTTAAAAAGTGCTTTTTGAACAACATCCTGCATATCTGAAATTAGTAAAGACATAGAAATGCATATCTAAACACCTGTACTCAGAGATAGTGCCCCAGCACTATCCTAGTTAAATATTCTTTAAAGAATTTTAATAGCAAGTACATCTGTTACCAAAGTGAGCATTGATGTGCCTGGAGCAGGGGGCTGTTGGCAACAAGATTTTTCCAAGAGAAAGCCCATGCTTTCAGGTGGCATCTTGAGTTCCTGTATCTTATTATCTTCCTTTGCAATACAAGAAAGTATTTAAATTAAAAAAAAAAAAGTAGAAATAAAATTTGCCAGACTGTTATTTCTGCTGAAAATAAGCACTTTTTAGTTTTTTCTTAGAGATAGATCCTCACAGTGCACATGCAGAGCCTTTTGCTTTGAGGAACAGAAGTTGCTGCCCTTTAAAGGGGAAAACCAGCATGCTGGAGCTGATTGTGGATGTGTGGCAGTTAATGAAATGTTAAATAAGCTGGTAATTTTACAGACTCATGCTTGAACAGCCAAAGGTCTCTAAGATAGATAACTGATACTATATACCCCACACTCAATGCTGCTGCCTTTAGCTTCCCCACCTGAGGAACTGTGGGGAAATTTCTTCCTTAGAAACTAATTGTTCCTTATGGGCACCTTTTCAGAAAGCAGTAGGACTTACCTAGAAGGCACTTTCTAAATACCCTTAAGGAATTATTTGCTCCTCTGTTAAATACTGTTCACTATCAAATTATTGCCAAATAGAAAGATAGAAAGGACAGCTCTGTAGGAAAGGCTTTACTTGGAAAATACTTGTGCCAAATTGGGTTTTTTCCTTGAGTATGTCCCTTAGCTTTGAAGTTTAACAATGTGTCACTAACAGCTTCATCTCAATATTAAATGCACAATTAAACCTACCTTGAATGGCTGGGGGAGGAGGGGTTCAGATTAATAGAGAAAGTAGCTGAAAATTAATGTAATGTACAACAACAGTGTGTCTTACTAGTAACATTTCTAATAAAAATCACTATTAAAATACCCAGAGTTAAAGCATAAGAGGAGACAAAAGTTTAATGGTGAAGTAAACAAGAAGAATAAAAACAAGTACATTGTCAAGGACTACAGAAAGTTTCTACACTTAGTCTTCAAAGTACAAAATACAATAAATACATGAGGCTCTTTGTAAAAAGAGGAATCTAAAACTACATTTCTGTTACAGCACATGATATTTTGAATACATAAAATTTCTAAGATGCTACAGCTTTTTTAAAAGTTATTGCTTAATGGATTGGTCATGTGGTTGTCACTCTTCAGATGTACTTCAGTTTTTTTAGCTTCTTTTAACAAACATTCTGCTTCCAGCAATAAGCAGTTGGGTGCTGTGCACACACTTCAATTTCTCCCATCTGGAAAAAGCCTCGGGACAAATTTGGACAAAGCCAAGTTGTCTGTTTCATGATGATTCCTTCAATGGCAATTTCAAAAGGTCCTTGTATTTAATGCAGAAAAGAAGTGAAACTCTCTTCTGCCATGTTTGAAGACAGCTGGGTGGGTACTTGAACATAATGGCTTGATTTGACCAAAGGCAGCAGAATTTCATTTGCTTGTAAGCATTATTTCATCTTGTACAATGCCCTCATCCATTTGCTAATGCATCAATCCTTCATTTGTTTTCAGAGCACATTTTTCATAGCTTTCAAATTACATTGTCATTGAAATAAGTCTCATGATATTGGAACCAACACAAAATCGACTTTTTTTCCTGTAAGTTATCCATGATTAGTACTTCAAGAATCTGGCTTCTGTACTATTTCATGCCAAGCTTCTTTGTCTAGGTTTAATCCTTGGATACAGCTGAGGGTAAAACAGAAATGAGATTTAAAATTTTAGTACTTTAAAAGGTTGCTTTTTTAAAAAGAAAAATAAAGGAACAAAAAACCCCTCTCTTTGGTGCTACAGTTCTAATGTAACCCATAGTAGCAAAAGCATGGTTATAAAAAACACCCAGGGCACTGACAAATATGAATTTAGCAGTCTTAGACAAGCTTAAAAAATACTAACAGTGTCAGTACAAAAGGAAGGTATTGAACAGCACATAATTGAGTACTTCCAGCTCTACCCACATGGGTGGGCCAGGAAAAACACGTGGCTTTGTAAGTAAAGAGACTTCTGTGTTCAGTGAACTGTGGGATTGTTCCCTGTTTTATAAAAGGGACCAGAGAGGTGAAGTCTGGTTTGCTTTCTCTCACCTCTCAGCTTTTATGGCAGTATTGCTTTGGGCAAGCTGGAAACATCTGTCTGCAGAAGGATTATGGAAGTGGAGGACTTTTAGAGAGTGGAGGAGGGTGTGTGGCCAATTCCATGAATGACCTGCCCAGCAGGAAACTGGTCCGTGCCAGCCTGTGGTCCCTGGGCCATGTGCTGGTCACACACACACACACAGGGGTGCAGGGGAAATCTCACAGGACACAGCCTGGGACAGCACACAGCAGGGACAAGTGTGGCATTCACATTCTCTGAAAAAAAATCCCTTCACCCAGGATTTTTCTCTGGGAAGCTGAGAAGCCTCAGAAAAAAGGAAAACAATTCTTATCTCATTTGCTCCTCCTGTGTTGTGCTCCTTTGGAATGTGTTTGGAGATTGTTTACCCACAGGTGATTGTTTCATTGGATTCTGGTGTGAGTTGTTTTGACTCTTTGGCCAAGCAGGGCCAAGCTCTGTCCAGACTGGAGAGAGTCCCCAATTTTCATTATTATGTTTTTAGCATTCAGTAAGTACCTTTTCTATATTCTTTAGTTTAGTATAGTATTCTTTAATATAATACAGTATTATAAAGTAATAAATTAGCCTTCTGAGAATATGGAGTCAAATGCATCATTCCTGCCTTCATGGGGACATTCCCAGCAAATACAATGGACAAGCTGCCTGGGAAGCTGTTGGCTCCCACTTGGAAGGGCTTAGGGAACAGCTGCTGTTCTGCAAAGCATGGCCACTGGCATGTGAAAATAGGAGGAGACACTTCACCCAGTTAGGAGAGATGAATCCTCTGTGCTCTAACTGAAGCATGTTTACAGCCCAAAGCTCTCCTCAAAGCTGCCCCCTTCTCTCTTTAGCCAGACTGACTTTCTTCTTTTCTCAGGGACTAAGACAAGGCCAGTGACTTCACCACAAGGTCTGGCTCAGCCTGCTGTGATTTCACCACTCACAGAGATGAAGTCAGCCAGTTACAATATCACAGCACCTGACAGTATTATCTTATTAGCATAGGGAGCCAGGGAGTCACCAAGAAGGGTAAAGCACTGATACAGATAATTTAATCCTTGTTTTTATTCAGTATACCTGGCTGCAAAAGGATAAAAGCAACTATGATAAAAATAAGAATATATTAATCTACCAGATCTATTCTAATCATAGATTAGAATTCAGCTGCTATATTAAAATGCCAGTGATTGCTTTGGAGAATCACCACAGGATATTTCAGTGGCACAAGTGTCACAGTTAAGAAATACTGTGTAGTTTCTCCCAAAGATTCTGTTGGGATTGTGTTGTGCTTACAAAGGTAAGTTGTGATCTCCTATTTAAGCTGTGCTGCCTTGTGCTTTTTTCCCCTAGAAGCAGAGATGTTCCTTGTGCTCTTACACACTGGTGCTCAGGCTCAAAGCACAAGCTTATGAACAAGCACTACATGCACAATTCACCCCGGGGCAGGCAAAAATCAAAAAGCTGCCATTTTAACCTTACTGTGCAGAGCTAATAGCTGCTCTCAATTTAGAAATGTTTACTCTGGAGAGGAAAAAACTGAGCAGGACTAGTATGTTAGGCAGGATTTTACAGTACATGGTGTTTAGGCCTGACCTGGAAATGATACAGACATGAAAACTGATTTTGCATTAGACAGAGTTGCTCTGGAAAATCCAACCAGTTTAAGAGTAAGGATTATCTGCATGAGGAAGGACTCAGCCTCTTTCAAGCATCATACATCAATCAGCTAAAATTCACAGTAGTTAATCTTGGAGAACCTCTTATCTCCAGCACCAGGGCAACTAGAATTGCAGAAAAAAAGCTTAATGGAGTTTTTATATATGTGTCCATCTGCCATCATTTTCTAGCAACTCAGCTATGAGGAGAAACACAGGGACATAATTGAAAGTATCTTATCTGTACAGTGTTGTTTTTTATAAAAGGCAATACAAAAGACAATGAGAGAAGGAGAGGCCATTCATGTAAGGTTAAATGTTATTTTAAAAGCATAGGAGAAAACAAAGATCTGCCTTTACTGAGCTATGTAATCTGTTTTCCAACACTAGGATAACCTAGATTTTTGCAGTGCTTATCTCCTTGGATCAAAAGGTGCCCTGTGTACACAGGGAAGGACTCATGGCTCACTCCTCATGCAAGTTTCAGTTCTGAAGGCCCTTTGTGCCAGTACATCACTTTTTGGAAACAGGGAAAATTCTCAAAAAGTCATAGAATATCCTGAGTTGGAAGGACCCCCCCAAGGAATCACTGAGTTCAGCTCCTGGCCCTACACAGGACAGCCCTAAAATCACCCCATGTGCCTGAGAACATGTGTGGTATTTTCTGAGACCCCTGTCATTGGAAGGAATGATGAATTTGACTTCATGTTCTCAGAAGGCTAATTTATTATTTTATGATTTATATTTTATTAAAGAATACTAAACTAAACTATACTAAAGAATACAGAAAGGATACAGACAGAAGTCTAAAAGATACTAATGAAAACTCATGACTCTCTTTTCAGAGTCCTAGACAGCTTGGCCATAATTGGCCAATAAGTAAAAACAATTCACATGTTGGATAAACAATCTCCAACTACATTCCAAAGCAGCAAAACACAGGAAAAAACAAATGAGATAATACTGTTTTCCTTTTTCTCTGAGGCTTCTCAGCTTCACAGGAGAGAAATCTTGGGCAAAGAGATTTTTCAGAAAATATGACAGTGACAAACATGCTCAAGAAAGCCTTATTCACATGTCATGTTTGGGTTTTGTTTTTTTTTTTTGTTTTTTTCTCTAAGATGGTGAGACAAGGTTGGTATTAGGGCCTGCTGTGTATAGCAGGGTGGTGATACATGTTGTTCTCATGGGCACCCTGATATCTGGTCTCCTCAAGCCAGGTCTCATAAGCTCTTGGAGATTTCTATCACACCCAAGATAGCTCAGCTACCTTAGAAGGCATAAAATAAGCAGGATGGCTTCTGTTGTGGTCGTGTTAGAAACACAAAAGTTTTAATAAAAGCCAAAATAACAAAGCTCTTTACAGAGAAAATCTGAGCCAGGTGCAGAGGTTCTTGCTCCTGGTAAAACACCTCACAAAAGCCATTGGTTTCTTTGTTCTCTTCTTTTTCTAGTAAATTGCTTAGGTGGGACTTTTTGGCTCCTGTCTAATTGGCTTTCCTTAAGTTTGAGGCAGAGTCCCCAAGATCCTATGAGATGTCTTTTTTGCTAATTGAGGAAAGAAACTTCTGGGCTTTTTTTCCTGTTTTAGGAGACAAAGAATAGTTTTGTCACTCCAGTCAACAGGGGGGCACATTCCTATAGCAGCCATTAATCTGGGTAAGTACCTTAAGTACCTTAAACAGAGGGTGTTAACCCACTCTGCCAAGGCATTCAACTCCCTAAATAAAGATGGAGAATGTCACCTCCTTCCTCTCGACTCTAAAGCTGCACCTCGATGCAAGAGATCCAAGGAGAACACAATGCTGAGTACACTCCACAGCCAGGGGTGGGGTTTTTTTGGCTCTGGAAGCAGCCAGGACTCACCCCTAGCAGGTTTCTGGGCACGTAGCCCTCCTTGTCATTGAGCCGTGCCCACCACCACTCGATCTCCTCCTCATCCTCGCGGCGCAGGATTGTCATGCAGTCTCCTTCCTTCATGGACAGCTCGTCGTCGTTCTGAGCCTCATAGTCCCACAGCCCATAAATCACTCCTTTGTTCATGATCCCCATCTTCTCCTGCACTCCTGCAACATTGCAAACACAGAGCAGCTCAAGTGAGAAGGGAAGATAGAAATAAAAAGGATGACAGGAGGGAAGGCTCCTTTATTTTTACTGGAAGACAGTCCAGGAAAAAAATAAAAAACAAACTTCCTACCTACTTGGCACCATGCTGCCTACTCAGAGTTGGCCCTGGAAGAAGTGGCTTTGTGAAGTTACAGCAGATGGATTCCTTCCTTAAACATGCTCAAAAAATACAAGGCAAATGGGGAGAGCAGCACTGACTGATTAAAGGTTATATTTTTGTGTCCACACCTTCTAGACCTAAGTGATAAGCAAGAAACACTTTCTGTACTCTTAGTGCAATAGCAATCTCTTTCTCTCACAGAGAGATGGCAATACCTGCTTGGGTTGACCACCATTGTCATTTTGATGCTTGTGGTGTCATTTACCACCTGGGTCATGTTATTTCAGAACTTTAAAGCAAGTTGCATCTCAGCCCTGTACCTGAGAGATTTGCCTGCTACTCTGCAGCTGCTTTTGGTTATCTCAGCAGTTCTTAATTTCTAACACTGTTTTTAGGGGTTTTTTTTCTTGTTTTAAACACTGCCTTCAGAAACACAATTCTGATAAATGATTTCTGGACCAAGGTGTTTTGGAGTACACACATGCACCCTGCAGGATTTATTCAGAACTTGCTCATTTTACAGCTGTAGACAGAGATGATACCCTTCTTCTGTACCCATTTCCTCTGGAAAAGGTATCTTAGTTTGTACACCAGCTGATTTTCTCTTAGGTAATTATTTTAAAATACGGAATTCTACCCTGATATTTTTTTTTGCTGGTTTTGGTGTTTTCAGGAGCAGAGAGTACACTGCACACTGTATCACAAAACTCATCCTTTCCCTTTTCATCACGTACCTACAT
Source organism: Molothrus ater (assembly GCF_012460135.2). Classification (NCBI taxonomy): domain Eukaryota; kingdom Metazoa; phylum Chordata; class Aves; order Passeriformes; family Icteridae; genus Molothrus; species Molothrus ater. The sequence goes on along the minus strand of NC_050480.2, from coordinate 7,896,263 downwards.
CTGCTAAAGGAAGCATCTGCTCAAACCAAGTTCTTCACTTCTGCACACCAGCTCAGCACACAACATTAAATTACTCCCAGTGCATGATAAGCTCTGCTCAGAGAAACTCTTCCCTTGCTTTGTATTTGGTACAATCAGAGGTTTTGGCCAAAGCCATGCTCTGCACCCAGGGAAGGGAAGACTGAGCACAGAGCATCAAAGCAGACAAAGAAGATTCACACAATGCATGTGGTGTCCTGAAGGGGTGTTGGTAGTCACACCAGGGTAGTGGGGCAAGCAGAGCCAGCACAGGCATTCCATTTAAGAGAGTGAAAATTTCCATACTTCAGCAGCATCAGACCTGTAATTTAATCAATGCTAAAGGATGGCTGGTTTTATTAAATCTACCTGTACCTCTTACTTGATATTGGACATCATTTGCCTCAAAAAAGATGAGGTGAAACAATGAATTACACCAGGGTTCATTAGCTTAATAATGAGTTTAGAGGGCCAGGTTTTAGTGCAGTTCTGGAACAGATACACATTCCCAAACTTCTTTACAGAAGCAGTTTTAGGCAGGGAATAATTTCTTACAGTAACTACAGGCAAGCAGAACCAGTCTTAGCAATAGGACTAATTTCTGATGAAACACTAAGGAACTTTGGTAGCTGAACAACCAATACCATCAAGAGATAGTTTCAGTGGTTTTAATCTGGAAAAACTGGCCAAACTTAATAGGCCAAAGCCTTACAGTCCTTTCAGGACCCATCAAAAAGTATCTCATAACAGAAGAAGATCCCAAACTCAACAAAAAACAGTATCAAGTGAAATCATCAGATGGCAGTCCATAAAAAACCCCACAAACAAAAAAGAATGGATTTCTTCATGCTGTATATAATGAGATCATGGACCTCCTTTCCACAGGATCTCATGGGCAGTTTATCTGAATCTAAGAATTAGACAAATTCCTGAAAGAAATCCCTCAAGAGCTGTTCAACACAAATATACCATTTTCTTAATTCATGTCTGAGTTAAAACCAGTTTAAAATATTAGACAAGTATTTTTTTATCTAATCCTACATTCTTCCTTGGGTATTTGGTGTTGATGACTTCCCTCAGAGTCTGGATACAAAACCAAATGGAATTTTGCTTAGCCTACAATTTTTGATGCCACTTAAAAAGGCTTCCTCCCTTTACAGAGAAAACTACATATTTGGCTCCAAAGACACAGTTTTCAAGCTTAGTGAGGACAGCTGGACAGACTGTTTTGAAATCTCCTGGCTTAGGAGCAGCTTAGAGAAACTCAGCTCTCAGCTGTGCCACAAAAGCAGAAAGGCAGTTTTACAGCTTTTTCTGCTGTGTTACATTGCTGTTACTCTAACCTCTTGCAGAGAGATGACACACCAGCTGGTGTGTGCCTAGGGGACATGAGCTACATACAAACCAGAGAAAAGTAATTTAAAACCTCATTACACACAAAACATACAGTAAAGTAATGTAAAACCTCACTGCCTAATACTCAGCACACCCTAGGGGGAATTAGTTTTCTCCATTCCAAGATAGAATCTCTGTAGCCTTACTATCTGAATAAAATCTAAACTTAATATGGGATTTCTTTTTAAATGCAAGTGAAGAAAAAAAGAAGGTAAAGTCAAACTCCATCAAGGCAGGAACTTGGCACCACCTTTTCTGCTTCTAAGGTGCACATTAGGAAATACTCATTTCAAGACACCAGGTAACAGCTACAAACTGCCCACTGACATATCCATAGCACTTTTGTTTTCATGTAAAGAAGTTCTTATGTGGCAAGATTCACCTAAGTGGTGCATCTGTCAGTGCACCTGCTTCAGTGAAAGCTTTTTATATAAAGAAACCTTCTGTTCCTCAGCTCTCCTCCACAGGGTATTACAAAGTTAATCTCAATGGAACTGAGGAAGCTGGTGAAAGCCTCTCTTTCCAAGAGGCACAGGCACCTAACCTGAGTGTGTAATTAACCCCTCCTCATGCACCAATGAAGTGAGAGGTGGCACTTCAGGACATTCCTCTGGTTGGCCTGGAGGACTCCAGACCCTGGCAAGGGGCTCAGAGACCTTGGCACGGAGTCCAAGACACCTGTGCCTTTGATTTTAGCCCATGGAAAAAATTACCAACTTTGGGTGAAGATTTACAAGCCCCAAAGGTTTGAGTAGAATGTTAGTGAATTTATCACAGGGTTAAAATGTAGAATTTTGAGGATTTAGAATGGGGGGTTCAAGAGGCAAGATGGAGGAATCTGGGCATGTCCTGTCCTCCTTCTTCTTGCCCTCCATCTTCTGCTGTGATGGTGGCACTTCTGGATTGGTTTAGGGTAGAGACAGAGTGCCTAACACAGGTGATAGGTATTGGAAAATTACTGTAAAAAAAGTACACCTAGTTCTTAGCATAAAAAGATAACACCAGCCTGAGGGTGGTCAGTGTGCCTCAACCCAACCTGCTGGACAGACCTCAGTGGGTCAGAAAAAGAATGTAATAGATAAAATCAACAACCTTGAGAACCAGAGCTGAGGAATCCCAACTTCTTCCTCGACCGCAGGGCTGGCAAAAAAGACTTTTTAATCCCTCAGGAGCCATTCCAACAACACAAAACCCGAGAGCAGGGGAGCCCCTGGGGTGCTGCAGGGCTCAGGATGGCACTCACCATACAGGAACTGGGAGCACTGCGTGTAGCCCTCCTCCATCTCCTCGCACTTGTCCGCAGCCGTCTGCATGTCGCTGTAGGTCATGGCAAACACGGCTGCCCCCGACTCCACCAGGAACTTGCACACCTGCACGTTATTGCAGGATGCTGCACAGTGCAGAGGGGTCCTGCAAGGCAAGCACAGAAGGATGGCACTGCACTCTCAGTGCTCACAGAGCCCTGGGGGCAAACAGCACCCAAGCCTGCAGGTCCTGGGCAATCAGCCCTGCCCAGCACAGCACCTAACTCAGCACGGCAAGAGCAATCACTTTTCACAGGGAACAGGAGCTACTGAGAGCTGCTTGAGCCCTACAGCTAAGTTTCCATACAGATCTCTAGTCATTCTATCTTTCTGTAATCCATTAACATTTTAGGAACATTCATTAAGGCACTAAAAATTCAACAATTAATCAATATTGAGAACCCACTCAGAAATCTTCCTGACATCATGCCTCTTACAATCTAGATAATTACTTGGAGATTTGACTTCGTGACAAGTGCATGTAATTGTGATAACCCCTCAGGTTGAGGGAGTACAAGCATCTTTATTCAGTTTTAGGCCTCAAGCACTTCTGTTACAGGCAAAAATAACAGTAAAATCACTATCCCCTGCATCAGCCTTCCATAAATAATCTCCCTAGTTGTTTGTAAAAAAGATTTGTAACACATTATCAGCTGCAAGCTTGTTTGAAGGTTATGGTTTTCCATTTTATTTTGGTTTCAAGTTGGCTGATTGGACAAAGAACTGGGGAGAGTTTGCAGGACTAGATACTGCCCAGAGCATGAGTAAGTTTTAAGTTATCTCACAGAGAGTATTGGGAATTTCAGCACAGGGCTCATTATGAGCTGTCTTCAACATCTCAAAGAAACAGAGCAATTTCCTGACAACTGTGTCCACCCCTACAATGGTTTTTTCATGCAGGAAATATTGCTTTAATTTCCCATCTGCACAGTCCCATATGATGCCCCACAAAGAACTGCTGTTGCTCTGCTTTGGAAAGAAACTCATGCAAGGGACATTGTGAGGGACCTGCAGCAGCTCCCAAGTCCTGACTCTAGTGGAGAACATCCATAAGGAGGCACTTAATGAAAGTCTCACCATCCATCACTGTCTGCAGCATTCACGTTCACCCCAAACTGCACCAGGAACTTCACGATTTCCGTGTGCCCGGCACACACAGCGTTGTGCAGAGCAGTAATTCCTTCATCATTGGGCATGCTAGGATCTTCCACCTGGCCAGCCAGAAAGGAACAATCACATTCAGGTGAAACTCTTTGGAATAAACATCTCTTCTCATACAAAAATCACTTGTATTATTGTGAAATATGAATTTGTGATGTATTTCTAGGTAGGACATGAGCAAGAAGACTACATTCACTACCAACTTTGCACCAAGATTCATATTTAAGCTTGCAGTCTCCCTTTAGCAGTGTGGTTCAGAGAAACAGGATCTTGATAACTTACTAAAAGTATTTTCAATAAATTTCTGATCTCTGTTTATTTAACTGTGAGCAAAGTTCACATGGATTTTGCCTATCAAATTTTCTGATAACATGCCAGACAGGGAATGAAACACTACATAAAAAATGAGAAAAAGGTGTCCTGCAAATTTATAGTCTTGATGCTAAAAACACACTGTGGATTTAACACACTTAAAATCAGCTTCCAAGTATAATCACTTAGAACCTGTTAGGATTTAATCTCAAGAACAGATCTAGGTTCTGCACTAGTCCAGAAAAGCTATGACTTCCCAGTTTCAACCAGGATTGAAATTCCTTGTCTTACAAATTAGCATTTGTACCTCATAAATTATTCTCTGCACAAGGTCAAACTCCCCCTCCAAAGATGAATCCAGAAGCAATGCCAAGGGATTGAATTTCACTCTCATTCCATGGCCAATCCTTTCGGAGCCAGTCTTACGCAAGTTCGTCCTCTTCCCCTGTGAAAAGGTGACACAAGTTACAGGCACTTTTTTCCTGGCAAGATGATGAATGCAAAAGTGCTTATTTGGGAATGACAGCAGAAATGATCAACTAGAAAAGTGTTTAATAGGAAATTTATAGTGTTTTTTGCCAATCCCCAAACACGTTGTGAATATATTAGATTAAGCATGTTATGACAGATCTCTGCTTTTATCTCTGGACACGGTCATTATTCAACTCTCATACAGAAGTTACTTTGATCAAACACCAACACAGTAGTGAAACCACCAAAGATCAGGAAAAGATGCAATTTTTTGTTTTGTTTGTTTTTTGGGACAATTTCACCATTAACTCTCATAGCTGTTAGACAAACCAAGCAGCACACTCCACAAAGTACACTAATGTAAGCGCTGATCTAAAGTTCCTAACATTTTCTGTAAGTACACCAGAGGTTAGCAGGAGCAAACAGCGATAGAAAATGGTTTTGGGAAAATACAGAACCAAGTGTAGAATTGCTTTAGATGCTCCCATTGATTCCCAAGTATTTCTATAGCTGAGTTTGTACCCACTGCTTTAGGGAACACACTCGCATTAGCTCAGCGCTCGCTCAGCTGCCTGGGCAGCAGCAATAAGACCATTCACGAGGCTATGTAAATTTCTGACAGATGTCCAGGCAAAGATGAATAGAACTGACTCATACTCTGCAAGAGCAGGCATGTGGAGATAAGATATTTAAGTAGAGATTCCCATGAAAATGCTCTTTTGCCTGTAGATTTGTATGTAATATCAAAAGTAGAGGCTTTTCCAAGAGTGGCCCTGGCAGAACAACCCACGGATTTAAATATGAAATCAAGAAGTTGGGCTGGTTTCTTCTCATCATTGCAGAAATACTACAAAACCAAGCAGAAGTGAGTTCTCACAATTCAGGAAATCCTACCACTCAAGTTTCCTTGTAAAAGGGAGCAAGAACAAAATCTTTAAAGCATGAAGACACAAAACGTCTACTCCATGCACAAATTACAAGGTTAAAAAGCACATTTAAATGTTTTAACTCCTCTGCATTGAAGTGACAGAGGAAAAAAACACTTTCATGTATCAGGTTATGAAAACTGTTATCAAAACTCTACTCTTGATAAGTTTTAAAGAAAGTCTTTGAGAAATCGAAAACATTAAGCATTTTTGTTCTGCAACAGTTGAGATAACATCATACCCCACACAGATACAAACTTGCAAAATAAAATAGTCAAAATGCTGCCTCCTCCCAGCCCCAAGAGACTCCATTTTGATGCAACTTGAGAGTAGACTGATGGTAAATCAGATTACAAAGAAGTTCAGGAAACATTCAGAAGAAGAAGTACAAACAGCTGATATCTACAAATGAGTTTTTTAGATAAAAACTAAAGAAGTCTGTTCCTACATATTTTTCAAGAAAGGCACTGTCAGATAAACAAATGCAATCCAGGATTAAGAAAATTAGTCCCCAGCTCATGCTAGCAATAGTGGGAAATGCTTGTGAAATCTGTATCCCTACCTAAAGGGAAAAAAGAAAATCAGCTTTAATTTTTCTTAAAAAGGAAGTAAAATCTGGGTGTAGCCAGACTTCTAGAAGGAAGGATTCTTTACAACTCTGTGGAGTTTTACTATTTGTGTATTCCATTTGAAATTTTTTATTATGTCATTAATTCTAGGGACAAGAGAGACTTTTCATTACTGTCTGGAGATAAGAGCATCACACAAATAGAACAGATACCAACAGAGAGACTTCTAGACTGTGTGACTGTTCTCCCACATCTGCCTGAGCTCTACAACACAATGCACAGGGTTTATGGCAGCACGAGATGATTTATTGACAGGGCACCCCCATTGTAAGCTAATACTTACAGGAGGCAAGGAAAACTGTCCAGTAACTTCAGGAGGTCTCATATTGAATGAGTCCTCTCCCAAACTCTCTGGTTCCCCTGATGGATAGGGAGGTGGTGGGTATGGAGGATACTCTTCCATGTACACCTCCAGTGGCAGTGGAGCTTCTAGGTTTGGCTCTTCTGGTTTGGGCTGAGTGAGTTCATCGCTGTCTGACACAGCTTCAGGTACAGGGTCCAAAGGTACAGGGGGAAGAGCAGCTTCACTCTGCTCTGCTCCTGTGCTTTCTGGCTCCTCAGCAATAGCTGCTTCTGGCACGGAAGCAGCCGTTTCCTTTTCTGCCTCCGTGCTTAGATAAGGATTTGGGATCTCCACTGGGCTTTCAGGACTGGCAGCCGATGCCGTCTGCTTGGAGGGGTGCGAGGGAGCTGAGATAGTCTCCATTGCAGCCAGAGTGGTCCTCTGATAGAGCAGCTTCTGGATGTTGGGGCCATTGGGCCCCTCAGGCTCAGTGATGGAGCTGCGTTTCTTCAGCGGCCGGGGCGCGTTGGACAGCTTCTTGCGCAGCGCCTCCAGGTCGGCGTCGCTCTGGTTGCGGTAGGGGTTGGACAGGAAGGGCAGCAGTTTGGTGGGGCTCAGGGGCCGGGGGATCCTCTCTGGTTCATGGTTCTCATGGGCAGAGGCTGCAGTTTCCATCTCGGGCTCTGGGCTGCCTGGCTTGCCCTGGAGGTTGGAGTAGACGTTGTCCGTCTGCGGCAGCTGGTTCTGCACGCCAGCTCCTGCCATCACGGGCTTGCCGTACACTGTGGAGCAGGTCAGAGAGGGGTCGGGGGAAACAAGTTGGGTATTTGATACAACAACAAATACTCAAGAGAACAATACTCAATAAATGTTCAAGAGAACAACAGCAAAGAAAGGTCAATCAGGTTGTGTATTCTTTCTGTAGAGCAAAAAAGCAGAATACAAAAAACTGAACAGAATCGATCCGGTAAGCAGATCTACCATTAGTTGTATCGCAAACCCAAGACACAAATTCTGCACTTCTTGTTAACACTATTACACAGCATGGAAGATCCACCCAAGATTCTTACACTGCCCTCACCCTCTTACATTGCCCTCACCCACTTAACTCCCCTGAAGAACATCTTCATACCCAAAGACCAGGTGGAAAGAACATCCATCTGAGGTCTATCAGACAGAAGAGAGGGAGAGAGCCACGTGCTTACCACTTGGGAAGTGTGGTCCTCTGGTCTGTGCCCTTGTCAAAGCACTCTGCACTGCCTGCTGGAAGTTCTTCCCAGGAGTCTGCTGCTGGGTGTACATGCTGTAAATGGAACTGGCAGCCACAGTCTGAGGCTTTCGAAATGGTGGCAGCGAAGTCTCTTTGGATGGCTGAGGAGTAAAAGGTCTCACAGCTGCTGCTGGGGGACTCTCCTGTTTGGAGGAAGGAAGAATTTGATCCTGGCTAGAGGAAGAACCTGCAGGAGGTACTGAAATTCTTTGCTGTATCTGCTGAGAAGGATGAGAAGGCTGCTGTGCCACTGGTTTTTGCTTGTTCCCCACAGCTGCAATAGCCAAAGGCAACTTCTGCAGGTTTCCATCCAGCTTCGTATCAGCAGGTTGAAGGTGACTGGCTTGACCAAAGTAAGGCAAGTTTATCTGTTTTGGTTTAGTGGGGACAGGTGGTGGCACCTTGGTTACATTTTTATTGGTTGTCTGAAAGAGAAAAAAATTCATTAAGATAAAACAGTAAAACATGATTTAGGAGTTCTGCTATGAAGGACCAAAGAGCCTCAAAGTATGACACAGTATCTTATGTCTACTACTGCTGTAATAAGGTTTACAACATTTATGTTGTAATAAGGTTTACAACAGGAAGAAACTGCTTGAAACATTTTGTCATCACTGATGTTTTTAAATAATTTGAACCTATTCTCTTTAATTCTTCTGTAACAGCTATGTCTAAAACAAGAGCAATGACAGGGCACAGTAATTTCTCTACAGATATCAGACACTCAGCTGGCAAGAGGCTGCTCTCCAACAAAGCACCTGTCATCCCCAGTTGTAGGCTAGTGTACCTCTACCTGATCAAACTCTGTCCTCATGCCAAAATTGAGGTAGCAAGTTTTATTGCTGTCAAACATCTGAAAGACACAGTTGCATTAAAGAGTGAAAAAAGTACTTAAGATGATTTTGAAAAAAAAAAAAAAACAAACATGCAAATGCCTCCTTGTATCTTTGGGGGGAAAATACACACTTGTACAAGTAATACAGAGATAGATTCCCACCACAGTGACTGCAGAGAATCATTTGGGGTTATCAATTGTCATTAAAAGCCTATGAGGGTTTTTTTCTCAGAAGCAGTCTTTTAAAAGCTGACCTCACTACTTCTAATGTGGCTGGCAGAAAGCTCTGAGAAGAGCTGTGGGTAAGGCCTGGCAGATGGGAAGCAGCAGCCAGGGCTCCCTGCATACCTGTGCCTCCCTCAGGAGATCCTCGCTGCTCTGGTTCTTCCTCAGCGTGCCCAGCCCAGCAGACTGCTCCACAGAGTCAAACATGGAGAATGGACGCACTTTCTTCTCTCTGTCTCGTAAAAGAGCTTCTCCTTCAGCTGCTGTTGAAGAGAGAGGAGACAACTTTCAAAAGGGATGGCACAATTGTAGGGGTGAGAGTCTTGCTGTGTCGCCGCATTTCCCTTCGCAGAGAAATGCAAGGCACAACTTCCCAAAGATATTTCTAGGATTCACATTCATTTACTGCTCCTGTGTTTTGGAACAAGTGGAATGCATTAAAGAAGGTTATTTACCTGAAGGAATTTGCTTGATTGGATTCTGGTGTGTTTTGATTCACTGATCAATTGAATCCATGTGTCAGCTGACAGTCATGAGATTCTGTGTAGTTGAGTGCTTAGCAGATTCAGTGTAATATAATATAGAATAATATAGTATAATAAAGTAATGAATTAGCCTTCTGATAAGATGGATTCCTCCTCATTATTTCTCCCCATCATCAGGGTTGTCCTGCTTTCCTATACTGCTGTGTGCAATATTTATCAGAGTGTATGCAGGGGGTACTTTTTGCATCCTATCTCTGCACTATAGGCCCCTGGGCCTGTCAAATGCTGTATTATGCAAATGCAACAGGGGGATGTAAGAAGGAACTAGGACCTTCTCCACCACCTAATGCAAGTTGTGGGTTTGGTTTCTTTCTTCTTAAAAACCCTGCAACACCATAGTAAAGTGTGGGATTCACATTCTCTGAACCTGAGAGAAGCAGTGACAGAAGCAGAGAAAAGAATGACCAAAACAATTCTTCTCTCATTCACTGCTCCTGTGCTGTGCCAAAGCAGAATGCAATATGGAGATTGTTTACCCAGAGTGATGGTGTTTTGTTTCCTTAGCCTATCAGGGCCAAGCACGTGTGCAGACTGTCAGTCAGCAGACAGTCACAAGATTCTGGGCAGTTGAGTGCTTATGCAGATTCAGTTTAGATGTAATGTAATATAGTGTAATATAATATAGAATAATATAGAATAATAAAGTAATTAATTAGCCTTCTGATACTATGGAGTCCTCCTCATCATTTCTCCCTGTCATGGGAGTCACCCTGTGATTCCAATAGCAAAGCAATGGCAATGTTCTTTGATATTTCTGTTGTGCTTTCAAATGAATTCTCAGTTATTTACTGAAGCATTTAGAAGAGAGGTATCATCAACTAGATTCTCCAAATTTTAAGATTAGCCAAGCACACAAGAACATACCTTGTCCTTCATTTGTCACAATTCCTTTTCCTGAAGTCGAGGCTGATCCTTGATTAATATGATTGTCTGTACTTGAACTGCTCCAGTCAGGAGCAGATGGGGAAGGTTTTGCATTGGGGACCACAGAACCTAGGAGAGATTAAATGGGACAGATTAAGCTAGAATAGTAGTTTTTATTGACTTATTACAATATTACAGTAGTTTTTTTCAGGTCTAGCCAATGTAAAAGTATCACACAGAGGTTAACAGCTATAAAACCTCTCATTAGAGATTTTCATTTGTTTCAAAAAGAGAATGCAAATCAAGTTCAAGAACAACTACCAAAAGCAGTAGCAAAACTCTTTGTTACAGCACACATCTGCATTTAAAGCATTCAAAAAAGAAACTTCTCTAGATTGGCTTATTTCCAGTTAGTAGGAAACTCTCCTTGAGTATCTGTGCTAAAAGTGATACAATGTTAAGTATAAAAAAGATATATTGTGCAAAGAAAAACATGATGCTTGAAAGCATAGACAGACTCTGCCAGGGATAGCCAAAAAAGGAGAAAATTCATCTGTGTGTTTAATGTGCATATAGGGCCTGCATTAAAGATCTATGATCTTTACATTCACTGGAGTTGAGATCTGCAAAAACCACTAAGAAAATGCTTGCAGTCTCCATAATTCACCAAATTCTCTCTATTAAATTCTAAATAACCTAAGTAATGTTAAATTTAAACAATAATAATAAGCAGCAGCAGAAAATTTCATTTTGACAAACTACCAAAAACTCTCTTTAGGAAAGCAGTCCTTTTGTCCAAATGCTAAAAAATAAGAGGTTGAAATAGCTAACCACCATGCATTCCTCTAGCAAAAATTCAAATTTGTGTGGTCTAGAGCTTAAATTCCACTCCAAAAGTTTTAGGATGAGCAACCAAATAAAAAGAAACAATCCTCCATTCTCCAATGCAGCAAGAGACATTTGGAACTGCTTTTGTGCAATGTTCACTGCAGTATCTGCCAGAATTGGAGATGGAAGAAGGGAGATAGAAAATAAACAGAACTATTCTGCAAGCTCAGTCTCCATTCCTTGCTTCAGTGTTTCATTTCTCTCCCAAGTGAAAAGGGAATCTTCTCCCAGAACAGCACAGAAGAGATATTTACAACTCTCTAAAAGTTTCCTGAGACTTCTCTTACTGAACTGAACTGTCTCTCAGAGGAGAAAGCCACAGAGAGAAGCCAACAAATCTCCATTAACTCTCCAAGGAGGAGAGGCCAAACCTCACTCTCCAGCAAGTCAGTAACATCACTGCTATTTCTTTGCTACAAGCAATCAGCTCCTTTGTGAAATTTGTCACGTTGGTTAATCCTTTACAGGTGTCATTTCCAAAATGCACAATCAGAAAACTTGGCACTGCCAGTTTTTAAATCCAGGCACCAGGTATGTACTAGAATTGCCTCTAGAAACACAAACACACACTGTTGGATTGTTCTTAGGAGAACTTTAAAATACATAATTATAGAAAATAATAGAAATTATAGAAAAGTCCTCCTCTAGTCCATGCTGTGTAACAACTCAAAGTGCTCACTGATAGATTCACTTCATTTTTAACATTGAATCGTAGAACCTCAGTGCTTATAAAATATATTCACTGGTACAGAAAACATGGCAAGTAGCAATTCTGGCATCTCAAATAACACTTTGCTTTTCAAAAGACAAAGCATCAAAACAGAGCTGTGAGGTAAGGAAACAAAACATGTCTGGACAAAAAAATATTAATTGTAAGCTATTACCTGCGGGAGCTTTAGCTTGTGAACTGTTCCCAGCTCTCATATTGGGCAGTGTTTGTGTTTTCAGTGGCCCATCAGGTACCTGCAGAGCTTGTGTCCCATCTGAAAATGCTGGCTTCACCAAGAGCTCAGGTCTGGAAGCAATACGTGGCATAGTAGAGGACTGGATATAAGGACCTACTGCTGCCACTCGGCTTGGAGCAGAAGCCACTGGCTGTGGTAAATTCCCATCTGAAGAAACCTTGGGAGGAAAAAAAAAAAAAAAAAGAAGAAAATATAAAGAATTTTATTCTGCAGTATCCATTCACAGAGTTTAAAAAATAAGTAGAAAAGAATAGAACAAGTAGCAAATGATACTCAAATATCAAAAGTGCTTTTTTGAAACAGCTCTGAGAATTATAAAGCTGAGGTAGTAACAGCAAAAAAATAATCTAAAATAGAATTCCACAACAACATAAGACTTCTTGTCTGTAAAGAGTAAGTAGGTTAACACTAATGTACCACGAAAAGCACTTTAATAATACAGGACTTCCAGTACATATGGCTAAAGACAACAAGTCTAGCATCCCCACAGCCTTCCCCCCAAGCAAGTCTTTACTTCAGGCTGTACAGACCAGACACAGAATTAATGTTTTAGTTATGAAATAGCCCCCACTTACTGGCACATTCTCTTTCTGTTGCAGAGCTGCCTTTTTCTTCCAGAGCCGCTCGCGCAGCTCATTAACACGCTTGTCCATGACTGCCACCTCCAAGTTGCGCTTGTTCAAACACTCCCTCTGTTGCTGCAGCTTGGCATTCTGCTCCTGGTTCAGTTTGTTCCTCAACTGAATAAATTCACAAAGCAGTGGGGGAGGAGGGGAAAACAACCAAAATAAAAACAAATTCACTTTCAGGATTGAGGACAGGAAACGGTTGGAAAGAGAAAAGCCTTCTAAAAAGTCAAGTCATGTTTTCCCTCTGGAGAAAACTTTGGTTGGACTCCAAATCTTGCAGAAAGGAAAGGTACAGACAGTGTGTGCTCCTTCCCCTCTTCACCTTAAACCCAGCACAACTATCCAGCATGCAGGCTGTCACACACAGCCCTGGCAGGAACAGGAGCAACGGGATTTCTTTCCAACAAGGTAAGAAACAACCCAACCAACTTTGAGCCCAGAAGAGCTGAGGGTCCCAGGCTGGCCCCCCATTACCTGCAGCTCCTTGTAGAGGCGGTCGAGCTCAGCTACAGCCGACTGGTTGTCATGGTAACCATCAATCCTGCCGTTCTTCAGCATCTCTAGTTGCCTGGTGAGCTCCTCCACTTTGGACACGGCCAGCACCAGCTCGCGCTGCTTTTGCTGGAACAGGCTGTTCATCTGTTCAATCTCCTCCACTGCAAAGAAGGGCAGAGCACAATAGCTGCCCTGAGAAACAGCCCAGCGTGGGCTGCTTCCAAGGCAGCACTTAAGGAGGCAGAGCAGGGCTGCTCAGCCAAAGCCACTGCCCTGTCACACCAGCTCTTCCTCTGAGCTCTGGCAAATGCAGGCTCACTAGAATGGTTATGGAAATTTGGTCTACTTAGAGAGAGCACTGACAGGGAGGGAAAGAGAGCTTTTTTTTTTTAAACTTTCCTAAGTATTGAAATAAACAAAACCACTATGCCAGACTGAATTCATCTGGAGAAGCCTAAATTCACTGAATGCTGAATTCAGCAGGCAGATACTCACTAAACCACAAGGCATATTTATGATACTTGGAACTCTGAATTTAGGTCATAAGAATTCAGTGACAAAACAGCCAAGCTGTCACATTAAACAAAGACTTCAGAGAGCTTTTTCGGGTCTATTACAAACATCTGTCATCAGCTGCTCCCACTGCTGAAACTGTTCTATTGTAGAATGAAGTTTAAGAAATCACTAAGAATTCGAGCAAGTACCAAAATCAGACCTGCTGGGGATGGTGCAGGAAAACAGATTCACATGCTGCAAGACCTTTGATTATTCTACCATCCTTCCAAGCCTTAAAACATGCATTTCTTTTGTGCAACAGAACCCAAGCAGAAAAGGGATTCTCCAACAGCAAAACACTTTTGCTTTCTCTGTCAGCCAAAATGCTTCCTACTAAAACAACATTCATGTTTTCAGTTGAGTCAGGCTGGAAATAACAAGTTCTGCACCATAGAGAGCATGAAAAGGTAGGCAGAAGAATAAATATTTATTTCTGACTTAATGTTGTATCAACATGCTGAACTATAAGCACCCAACCAGTACTATAGCAAGTGAGACCCTGGTCAGATTCATATAACTAAAAAGCAAATATGCAGCTAATTAGGTCATTAGTTACCTCTTGCCTAGAAGGTAACTTGGGTACCAGGCTAAGCTTTGTTAAAGCCAAGAAAATAACACTCTAAATGTGTAGGGTATTGACATCAAGGATGGAAAAAGTTACGGTGGTGCACAAAGGTATTCAAGTAAGGAAGAAAAGTAGACTGTAATTAAAGAGCAGACATGCTAGGCTCAAAATACAGGGTGCTCTTACAGGATGTTTTAAAATATAGTAAGAAAATATATTTTGTTCTAGGTCAGCCATGAGTTCTCTTGGTAAATACAACATGTGAAATTGTTAAGATTACCATCTCCTGGAATGCTGTAAATAACTCCTCTGAATCACTAAAATCACCAGAAATTTTTGACTTCTAAGAACTGCATTTTGTGAAAAATCCCAGGCTACATTCCCTAAGCAGCAACTCACCTAATTTCCCATTGCTGAGTCTTTTTTGTTCCACATGACCTTTCAATGCTCTCACTTTCTTAAGCTTGGCTTCTTGATTCTCAGCAATTTCCTTTAATCTCTTCAGTTTTTCCTGTTCAGCAGCTTGCTGCTGCTGTCGCTGATCTTGCTGCTTCAGGAATTTCAGGCGCTGCTCCTGCAGTCAAGACAAAGATTCTGAAGTCTAAGAAAAATTGAAGCATTCATGTTCCAAGACATTTATAATTTGTTTTAATCAGTCCTCAGCTCTGGAGCTACACTTCTTCCTCTCCACCTTGTCCATGCTGTTTGTACTGTACATATCTCTATCATATTTCATTATATCAGATATATCATTATATCACATTATATCATTATATCACATTATATCACATTTTAAACAACTAAGTCATGCTGGAGAATATTAGACATTCTTTATGTAGAAGGTATTCCATAAATTACTGGTAATTTCCATTACTATTTTGTACCTTTTACTAGTTCTGCTAAAACCTCCTTGAGATGGAGGATGGCTGCACACCAAACCTCTGATAATGATCAGATAGCAGATCGTTATCTCCTGATAATGATCACCACACATCAAGACACTGGAAAATCTTTACAGTGAACTGGCCTTCATTTGAACAACAGATATCACCTTAGTGGAGAGGGTCTTTTAGCATTTAGAGAGTAAAATAGTGTGTTATCAGTTTCTACATACATATGTCTAGTTTAGACTTAGAAGATACCATGAGACCACTAGATCATCTACAAAAAATTCCTTTAAATCACTGGCCATTATGCATGGCTTCCAGCTCTGGAGATCACAGGTGCTCCAGGGGAGTAGAACTAGTGAGACTTTCTCAAGCACTCACTAAAATCCAAGACTACCACTGCTTACTAACATTAGAAATCCACACTTCCTCCAAGAAAACCAAACCCACAAAAGAAAGAAAAAAATCACCAGTCAGATTTAGAAAACAGGGATTCTTGTGCACTTGGAATAAAAAAGGCAGAGCAAAAAAGTGAGCCTGCCTTTTGGAGAAAACCAGGACCAGGCTCAGTGTATGCACTACTTTAGAGTCACTCCCACGCAGGAAAATGTCACAAAAAAAAAAAAAAAAAGAGATTACATCTCGTGTCTAAAAAGAAAGGGTATTTTTCCTCCCTCAGAATCTATTTTTAATATTGCATCTGATTTCAGAAGGCAGGAAAGAGGCAATGGAAAGTCACTCTAAAGAGGCACCTAGGAAAGCAAGTTTGTTCCAGGCAGGCACTGAAATGAAAAAACCTACCAATGGGACACCCACAAGGCTACTCTTCTTCAAACCCACCCAATGGGTAGCTATCCAGACTCAAACTCACGTTTTTATTTTTAAAATCATTTACAGCAAAAATAGTGTTCCTATTTCTTGTGACTACAACAGTGTTATTTATAAGACCAGGGTGTATTGCCATCACCTGAGAGTGAAACAGAAGCTGTGGAAGTTTAGGCCCCTCACATATAAACACATCTCAGCTGGAGCTGAGAAGAGGGCAAAATTATTTGGCCAAGCAAACAAGGCAGTGTGGATATTAATTGTGCTGCTACATTTCAGGTGAAACTTCTCATCACTTGGTTGATTGACCAATTTCCTGCATCATAGTTGCACCTGTTCTTACCACAAGCAGAAAAAGCTTTATTGGCTATTTTGACAGGCCATAATATCACTTAGCATGTGCTCAGAACTATTAGAAAGCCATGGCTTGAAGAATTTCCCTGAGATACAATTATTGAGGGCCAAGGGAACTGAGCAAGGTACTAAACATACAGACACACAAAACTGATCTCAAAGGGAGGGGGAGAGAGGGTGTGTGACACAGGAAAAGTACTCAGAGCAGATGTCCAGAGCAGCCTTCTTCCCCAGCAAAGCACATTCTGAAATCCATGGAACACCCACCCAGACAGATGAGCCCTCTTCAAGACAGGCTCACATTTCACAATTCCCTGCCAAAAGCAGCATTTTCTGTTACATTTTCAAGAGTAATGTGTACCAACAACACTCAAACAAAACATGAGCTCTGTGCCACCCCATTCTGCAGATGCATTCAGAATATTTTTTCCCCTACACAATTCAGGAGCACCCTGTGTGCTTCCATTAGCTTTTCTGTTATTGTTCTGCAAGCATTTTAAAAATCACAGTCCTAGGTTATTTTATCACATACAAGACATCTCTTCCAGCCAGCTGTCCCAGAAAAACAGGCACACTGAACTCTTATCAGGAGAAGACAAGATAGCATGACAGGACAGCAGAGACAAAAGCATTGTTCAGTGATCAAACTGGTGAATTGCTGGTCACCACATGGAGCACAAACAGAGCTGACAGAGCCACCAGGATGAATGACAATACATTAATGTTATGTGCCCTATCCTTTCAGTAAGCTAAATGGTCACTTCTATCACTGGCATTATTTGTATGTTTTACAACTGGATATTTGCATACATTGACTTTCAAATTTAAAAACAGGCAGCCAAAGAAAAGAAGCCCTCTGTTTAGAGGGGGTGAAAAAAAACCCCAATCCTCCCTCCACTTCAGATGACTCTGACTACCTTTGTTTCTGGCTGTAAACAATCTAATCCCAAACTCACCTTGTTAGCCAGCATTTGTTGTTGAGCCTCAATTTGTTGCTGTTGGCGTGATGCCATTTCCTGAAGTTCAGCCAGTGTCATATCCATCCTTGGGGCACTTACCTGTCAAAGAAAACCCAAAGCATGCTAAGTCTAGAATTTTTAATTTGGCTAGCACTTAATAGAGCTACTGGAGAAAAGTATGATAGAAGTCTTTCAAACAAAAAACCCAACTGAATAGCCAATAAAATAATTGGAGAAACATAGTATCTTCTTATGGTAAAACAAATAATTGTAAGCTCATACACAGGTGTAGCACAATCCAGCAACTCACAGAAAATGAAATCTTTTGGAACATTAATGTTTCTAGCAGCAAAATCCCAGCAGCATTTTCAAGAGGCATTTCAGAGCCCTTTATAATTCAGCTCAGCATGAATCAGCTTTGACTGACTGAGCCCAGAATGCTCAGCATGTGGCAGCATGGATCTGTGCTTGTAGGTCTATCATTACAATTTGAAGCACTTCCATGTAATCCGAAGAAAATAGAAAGTTTAAATATGGCTGGGCAGGAGGGAAAACACCACTCTCAAAGACAGCACTGTTCTTGGTTGTCTGTTCAGATATTTCCTGAGTCTAGATTCAATCTTACATCCATAATATTATGGAAAAAGAGTGATAGACAATGGCTTCAATGCTGAAACAGTTACTGGTGTCAAGTTGAAGTCTGGAGTTAGGGATCTTTGACAAAACTGCAAGAGGAAAAAAACCCCAAACTGAAGTAATGAGAAAAGAATTCTGAAGAAAGGAGAGAAGAGGAAATATGGTGCATTTGTGGCTCTGAGATCACCTGTACAAGCACAGCTGGGGCAGCCCACAGATCTGGTGGCATCCTGAAAACTGAAAGCCAGGATGGTGACTGCTAGAGGCTTTGTGTCTATTTTAGAGCAGCCATTACCAGCCTCTCATTTCTTTCCATGGTACTATTTGCACCTGTATCTCCAAAGAGTTTCCCTCCATTTTCACTATAATGGTAATTCTTCCAGAGGCCTGTGAGTGCTAAGTGTCACAATATGTTTGCTCAATGCCATTTTGCTTTTCCCAAGAGTTTATAAGGTTATTTCAAAAATTAGTCCCTTTGTCTGATTCAATTCTCTCCAAGGTGCCATGTCACCACAGAACATGTCTCTCAAGGCCACATGAGACTCTAGCAGTGGCCATTTGGGCTGCTGAAGGGTGAGTGGGTCCTGCTGAGCACTTCTTGGCTCTCCAGTCAATGAATTAGTTCAGGGATGGGAATTACAGAGTCTCAGTTGATGTGATATTGCTGCCAGTGCACTGTCCTGGTAGCAATTGTCACTTGCTGGTCTTCACTTGAAACAATCCCACAGTGAAGGGGCATTTTTGTGCCAGGCAGGGTGGATAACTGATCTTCTCTGTATTCACAGTAGCTACAGCTAAACCCCATCAATACCCTTAGAATCCCTGAAGTACCCTCTCCTGAGGTAACTGAAGCCCAGGGTACCAGGGGCCTCTGGGCCAGTCACATGGGACGCTTTTGCCTTTTGTCCCGTCAAACTCCCCTCAGCCTCTATTACAGACAACACCTGGCATCCCCCAGTCACTCCCTGATGGGTTCTGCACTCCTGTGCCTTGATGGCATCAGTAACACCCATCAGTTATCTACTACAGCTTTGTACTTGTGTGGCTCTGATGTGTCAGGCCATTGAATCCACACAGTCCAGTGTGCCCAGTCACCCTTTCCTCCTCCTGCCAAAGGCAAGGACCCTCTATTCCTGTTCCTGGTCAGAGTGTTCTGGCTGACCTTGGTGATTCCAGAGCAGAAGTCCCCTCACCATGGTTAGATGAGGTGATTTCAGTCCTTTTATGTCTGAAACATAAACAACCAGTTGCGGGTTTCTCTGGGTCTGGATTGAAGGCACCTGAGATGGTATTTCATGTTCTGACTCAGGTGCTTATTATTTCTTACCAGTAAAACGGTCTCATAACCATGAGTTCAGCAGCTTTTCATTAGAAGGCACAAAATGGCCAACAATCTCTTGTTACAAGGTCTTTTAAGACTAAACTATCCAATTAAGAACTGACACCTAGATTATTTTCCCTTTTACCCCAATAACCAATCCCAAAGAGCTGCAATGTGGACTTTTCTGCCCAATTACAGAATGCCACCCAAACCTATAAGAGGAGCAAGAAGAAGCATGAAGAAGCAGCCCAGGACAACATCCTGTGCCCTCCATCCACAATATACTAAAAATCCCAAAAACTGAATTTCTCACCCCAGTGATACACCTACACTACTCTCTATAATCTATTTCACACTTTTGTGGATTCCAGTCTATCTTGAAGTCTGGGAAACTTTCTCATGAGTGAGGGTCAAAGTCAGTGCTGCCCTGGGTGTCAGGGCACCCCAGAGCAGACAGAGAAATATTCCCAGTGCCTGGGTTTCCACAGGAGATCACTGATTGCCTTCCTGTCTCTCTGTGGCAACTACACTGACAGCCTTCTTGGGTGACCCTTTCTGAACAGATCTCTTCCTCTCAGTTCATGGGCCTTCCAGCTTAGAGGGGGGCTCACCATCCCACTGCCTCCTGTCCTCTCCCTGCTCACACAGGAACAACCAGAGCTCCTTACATGGCCTGGTCTTGGGGCTTCCCTTCCTCCTCAGTGGGGCAGGAGAGGACCAATGTCTTGGGCTGCCCCTTAAATCTGGGGTGCTGGCTGTAGGCATGTGGAAGTACCCAGTTTCTTCTGCATGTCAAAGCCAGGAGGATGCCACCTCTACACCTGGTCTATCCAGCTGCAGGTAACACAGTACCACCCAGATGCTGGAATATGATGCAGGGGCACTTTGAACCACCTGCCTCCACATGGACACTGTGTAAAGGACATCTTCTGGATCTTTAGGGACACTGTCACTTTTAAGGTCAGTATAGATGACTTCCAGAACTGCTAGTTCTCTCAGGTACTGGATACCTTCATGCAGTGGTTCACTTTCCTTGGAATTTACAGGATCTTCCTTAAATGGATACCTTGCCCTCACAGTTGAGAGGAGCCATGTCCAGAACCTGCAAATTGCTGTTTTCCAATTCTTACCATTTCCTGATTTCTGGCAAGGGATCCCAGCTGTTGGGACTTCATGACCTTCCAAGTGCTGACTGTCAGCCCCACTACCCCAGCACTGAAGCAGCCAGGCAGAAATCTGCTCACGTGGCTGGCAGCTGTAATCTTTTCACAAGTCTTGAAGAAGTTGTGATGAGGTCAAGGACTGAGTAACTTTGTCTCCTGTTTGATTTGTCTCACTCCTTGCAATTTCTTTTTTGAAGGACTGGCTCCTTTAACTGACCCCCTACCTCTCCCTAATTCTCCTTCTTCCTCCCTTTCCAACCAATGATAGAGCTGCAGCTTACTTTGTCCATTTCCATTTTTCCTTTTTCACTGCTGGGGCAATTATGGTGGTTTGAGTGCCTGTCTCAGCCACAGTGGCCTCAAACACAGTTCGGGTTCCTGCCACAACTACAGTGCTCTGAGCACTGGACTGTGGCTCACAGGCCAGGCCCCAGTACAGGGTGGGACACTGCTGGTTTGCACTGGGGTGGGCAAGGCACCCTTCTCTCAGCTGACATATCAGTTTGCCAGGATTGACTGATTACCTGTTCAGGTGTAAAGTCCCAGGCAATGGGAGGTGAAAACCACCCCAGGCACCTGCCCAAGTCCTTCCACACACCATGCCACCCAGGAACTGGATATGTCAGAGCACATCTCAATATCTCCTCACCTAAAGTTGGTTTTCTCTTACACCCACGTGACACTTGAATTCCACAAACCCCACAGGGTGCCAACAGTATTAGTTAATATTATTAATAGTATTAAACAGCTTATATATGGATGAGCAAAGACCATGGGAGCCTGCATTTTAAAAGCATTCACATCAATCTCAGGCAGGGAGAGGGAGGTGTATTCCCTCATCATCCCCACAAGACAGCTCCCCCAGTGTAGCAAGGCCATCAGTGTGAGGGCAAAGCACAGAGCCATTGTTTATGGAAATATGTTCCCAAACTCAGAAAAAAAGATAAGCAGTGCAGCTGACAAACTCTGTGCCCCACACAGGAGCTTGATGCTTGTCAACTACTAAGTATTTATATGTATAAATATTAATACACACACATATATATAAACTGCCTTTGTCTCACCCCAGTTCAGGGACCAAAAGGGACTATAGCTGATTGACCTTGGCTGGATTCCAGGTGCCCACCAAGCTGCTCTACCACTCCCCTTCCCAGCAGGACAGGGCAGAGAGAATAAGCTGGAAAACAACTCCTAGGCTGAGAAAAGGCAATTTACTAAAGTAAAGGCAAAAAAGTTTGTTAAAGCAAGCAAAGACAAAAACCAGTTTATTCTCTACCTATCAGAGAGCGATGTCCAGCCACTTCCCAGGAAGCAGGGCTTCAGCACAGGAAGCAGTTGCTCCAGGAGGCAAACTTTGGAAAATAACAAATGTTCCCCTGTTCCTCCTCCTTCCCTTGGCTTTTGTATCTCAGCTGACACCACATGCCAGGGAATATCCCTTTGGTCACTTTGGGTCAGCTGCTCTGGCTGTGTCCCCTCCCAGGACCCTGCCCACTGCCAGCCCCTTGATGTGGGGGGAACGTTGAGGCAGTGCTGATGCTGTGCCAGCCCTGCTCAGCAGTAGCCAAAACTCTGGAGTGTTATCAGCACCCTTCTGGCTGCCAAAGCAAAGCACAGCACTGGGAGGGAGGGCTGCTGTGGGAAAATGAACTCCAGCTCAGCCATTGCATCCAGCACTCACCCCATTCTCTATTCTTCGGTCTCCAGGCACTTTCACACCATTTCTTTTGAAGGCTGGATCTTGAGATCTTTGTCCAGTCCCTAGACAGAAACAGTCAAAG
This sequence comes from Molothrus ater, assembly GCF_012460135.2. NCBI lineage: Eukaryota > Metazoa > Chordata > Aves > Passeriformes > Icteridae > Molothrus > Molothrus ater. The sequence continues at coordinate 7,874,002 of NC_050480.2, read as the reverse complement.
ATGGTAAGGTAATGTAAGATTTTTCTTATCCTTTTAGACATAGCTTTCAGTACAAAAGGAGAATCAGCATAATCATTTTAGAGTAGAATCTGAACACTTGTTCTTATGCGTTTACTACCAAGATGAATTTAAGTGATGACACAACACATTTTCTGAAAAGATTCCTGTTTAATTTTATTTTAAAGTATAGTTCTGTTCAAAAATACAGACAAACAAAACCAGCTTAACCAAGAGTAGGCTATTCCAGTATTTATCTAGTGGGAAACAGGCAGTCAGCCCCCACTAAATGTGCATTATAGATGCACAGTTTAAAAGCACATTTTTTTTCTTCTTCCTGACAGTCATTGTGTCAGTGAAGCTGCTGTTGAACTAGAACCCCACTTTATTCCCATCTAACCATGTGCAAATAGTACTCAGATGCCCAATACCAATCTCATTGATTTCCCTGTAGAACATAAGTGTACTACAGGACAAAGCCATGCCTGTTACCTTCTTGTCCATCTGATTCCTATTTCAAGACCATGTTTCTGTGACACTAACTCAGAGTTCAAATGCATTGCTTAGCAATGCTGTGGCCAATAAAATGACAATAATCCTAATATTACAAGCACCCTGAACTTGAAAAAATACATTTTGACAACTAAACTGCTCTGCAAGATCTTCAGCAGGTAGAAATGGCACAGCTTCAGCTTTTCATGCACTCATTCTATCACCAGTATGCATTTCAAATATTGAGATACAGTCAGACATCTAAAATATGCTGGGTACAATGTCACTTAACAAATTCAGTATTTCCAACACTGAGGAATATCACCAAGGACAAAAACAGAAAAGGGGGAGGAAGACGAATCTGGTAGATTGATTTAAAGGTAAAAGTGAAAGATTTTACTGAAGAGATGAATATGGGATACATAAAAAACCCCTGAAAATCTGAAAGTCATTTCCTTTACAGGAAATTTCAATTTACAACGAGAATTATATTCTCAGAGAACTTCAACAGGCGGTTCATTTAATGCTATTCCTAAAACTAACACAAATGTGTAGGAGAAACTTTGAAGAGCTCTATCTTTGCCCAGTGGGCCAAGTCTATCACCCTGGTAAAGTATTATCCAGGTGAATAATGACCCAAATCACAGAGTGAATAATGACCCAAATCACTGGGCAACAGTTTGGTTTGCAGATGAGTGCAAAATTTATATTTATTTCTATATTTATTTTATTTCTATATTTATGAGAGGAGATCACTGCAGATTTCAAGGTATTTTGCTGGAGAAAATATATTTAACACAGTATGCCCTTGGATGCTTTGGTGATAACCAGCTCTAGAAAACCTGCAGAAATTTCAATTGGGATTTACTACTCCCAGCTATAGCAAGGGAAGATGAAGCCTTTACAAAGACTAGCCAACAGTCAGACAAAAAAATGCTGCAACACCTGCTGGCTATGAACATTAGTAAATAACACACACAAGCTGTTTCCTTAACCTTGAAGAATGGAAGGGAACTTGAAGAGATGAAGCAGCTGAGGTCAACACCTACCGGCTTCGCGGCAGGGCGAGCGTTCGTGGCGGAGGAAGAAGCGCACCTCGCTCCTCTGCATCCCAAACCTCTGCAGAACATCCAGCATCCGCTCGTTGTCGCCTATGGGGCGCTCTGGAAAGGTAAAAAAACACCTTTAAGTGTGGCACAGTCATGTCTTCTGAAAAATCCCTTTGCCCAAGATTTTCTCCTGGGAAGCTGAGAAGCCTCAGAGAAAAGGAAAACGATAATTATCTCATTTGCTTCTCCTGTGTTGTGCTCACGTGTGGAGAGTTTGGAGATTGTTTCATTGGTTTCATGTGAGTTGTTTTGACTCTTTGGCCAATCAGGGTCAAGCTGTGTCAGGGCTCTGGAAAGAGTCACGAGTTTTCTTTATTATCGTTAGCCTTCTGTAAGTTTCCTTTCTGTATTCTTGAGGTTTAGTATTCTTTAATATTATATAGTGTCATAAAATAATAAATTACCTTCTGAGAACATGGAGTCAGATTGTTCATTCTTTCCTTCGTCTTGGGGGCAACCCAAATACAGTAACAGTGAACTGCTCCATCCCACCATAGCTTGGGCCCACACCAAACCAAAAATGTCTGTCCATCTTTCACCTGAACACTGAGTGCACAGGTGCAGTGAGTGCACACAACACTTGCCCTCATCCAAGAGATTTCTACTTTTCTCTTAAGAAGCCCCTTGCTTCTGAAACTAAATAAACATCTGTGAACAGCAGCCCTGGAAAAGTCCACCTCTGAAGGGAAAAGCTGAGGCACAACCTGAGGGAAAACAGACAGGGAATTTAGAGCTTTCAGTTCTACTGTCCTCCTTTTGTATGTGAAAAATCACCTTACCCACTCACCAGCAGGAAATGTGCTGTTGTACCTTTCACTCCTCTTCTGTGGCACCTCAGACAAACTCATCCCTTAGTCACTCCCACCCCCTCCTCAAGGCACTGCTGCCACCATTCCTACAGGGACTCATTTACTTCCTAATTCCAATAAGACTGAAGAGAGATGCAAAGACAGGCTCTCAGGGAAGAGGAATTCTTCTCCTAACGCTGGATGGCAGCCCTTGCATTCAAGCTCAGGCAGGAGCACTCAGCAGCCTGGAGAGGCTCCCTGGCAGTACCCAGCAGGCCTGATCCTCAATGTGCCAGCACAGCTCCTGTCACTTCAAGTGTTCTCCCACAGCTCCTGTCAGACACAGATCCAGCTCATTGTTTCGGACAGCAAATTTCATGAACTTCACACGAGATGCATTTTGAAGGCCCTATTTCTGATAAACCTTGAAATGCTGAACTACTTTGGATTCACAGCTCAAAGTAAAAAAAGGATCAGACAGCGAAAAGTGAGCCCAGTAAGAACTTGCCATTTCCTTTCAAATAACTGATGAAAAAGTTACATGCACAAATTCCACTGAATTTCTTTTCCTGCTTTTTTCCCCAAGCTCAGGATTCAGTCATATAAGTAATTTTTAAGCCTTACTTGCTGCCTTTTGATAATAGAAAAACCCAGTGTGAATCTAAATCTATCACTACTTCTCCCTTTTGTATTACCATTCTTTAAAAATTTACATGCATCACAACCAGGCACTCACAGCCAGAATATAACTAGAATTGCTTATTGGCCTCTAAATCTTTACATAAAAGCAATTTCTTTTGTTATTCTAGACGTTTTACCATCAATTTTTCCACCTATTTGAAATGTGATGGCAACAGTGTGGTCAATATATCACAGTAGTGAATTTACATAACCAGGATACTGTCACAGTATCTTCTAACAGCATTGGGGCTCAGGGTCATGTTGGACCCATTTGTGCTGGACGCCAGACAAGCAGAAGATATTGTTCCTGGCCTAAGAAATAAGACAGGCAGACAAAGAATGAAATTAAATGCCACCATTTTTGCACCAGTTTCATTTTTCCTGACGTTGCTTTTGTTGGCAGTTTCTTTTCATTTTTTTAAGCAAGGGGAGGGGAAAGATAGAAAAAAGAAATCAGAGTAGTTCATTCATATTCAATAAAGTCTTTGAAAAAGTCACTGTCTTAATATGAAATCATCTTTTCAGCAGGAAAAATTGTTGGCGTTAAGTATAAATGTTTTCAGTTCCATTAGAAAAGGAGCTGCTAACATGTTTGCAGTATGTGAAAAGCTCTTTTCAACATAAAAGTGTTTCTTTAAATGAAAATGCTGCAGCTGTGCTCAAGCAATCTAGGAAGGAGAATTTCTGGAGTGACTGTCAAAAGAGATTAGCTTTACAGAATAAGCAAGTAGGTCACTGTTACAGAAAAAGCCGTCTCTTGGCGGTTACTTGTCTAGACAGCAAAAAACATTCCTCATCTGCTAAACCTTAATTCAAGGAAAAAAGGGGAAAAAAACACAACAACAACAACAAAAAAAAATCAACAGCATCACTGGCAGATTTTTGTCTTAAAGGCTATACAGCAGGCTTATGAGGCAGATTTCTAGCAGCTCAGCAATACTTCAGCAGAAACTCTATAATCAAGGGAGATGCCCTTTACACAAGGATTCTGTCAATACCACTCACTGGCTTCAAAGGAAGGTCAAAGAGATTTTCAAATACCAAACAAATGTACATCTGGAAAGCTCAAGAAGAATGGACAATCAGTTTTCTTTTTTTTTTCCTCCTATCTGTCTCACAGAGAAAAAAAAAGGAGATCTTTATACATGCACTCCTTTTGGCTGCTTTCCACAGCAGGCAAGGTAACTGTCTAACAGAATTCTGATAATAATAGGAAGGTCAAGAAATTTTGCCTTGATATTCATCAAATTTCAAGCAAAACTAGGAGGACAGGGAGAGTAGTAAACTTGCCCCCTTCAGGGAGCAAAGTACCTCAAGCACACTTGCAGCAATCTTTCAAAGTAGGCTTAAGAAGGTCTGACAACAGAAGCTAAAATTCCTGATCAAGTGTCAAAAAAAAGAAAGAAACAAGTGATGTAAGAAGGATCCCAATAATTGAAGTCTGAGAAGTCACTTTCCAACACAAATCTCGTGTTTTTACCCCTAGAGGTTAGCTGTCCTGCACCATGTTTGTTTTAAAGCAGTTGAATTTGTTCAGTGCAATATGCAAACAAAACAGAAATCGTGGCTAATCCTGGCAGAACAAGATGGAAAACTTTGCTGACATCGAAAATGAGATTAGCAAAAAGCTAAAAGTATTTCTCTCCCTCACTGCCTCCTCCCCTTGCCAAAAAAAAATCCAAAATATACATGAAAACATCTTGCAAGTGCTTGTTGCTGGATGCTACACAAATGGCTCAAGACATATTTTAAGCAAAGCAACATGCATGAATGCAGTACTCAAATCTTTTAATGCTATTGAGATAACTGCATTTCTGTTAACACTGGGAACTGTATTCGGAACTCCAGCAAGGCCAACTGCTGAGCCCTGCCCTTGGGTCACAACAACCCCAAAGATGCTACTGGCTGGGGGCAGAGGGGCTGGAAAGCTGCCCAGTGGAAAAGGACCTGGGGGTGCTGGCCAACAGCAGCTGAACATGAGCCAGGGTGTCCAAGCAGGCCACTGACATGCTGGCCTGTGTCAGCAACAATGAGGGCAGCAGGAGCAGGGCAGGGATTGTCCTCCTGGGCTCAGCACTGCTGAGGCCACACCTCGAGGGTTGGGTCCAGTTCTGGGCCATCACTGCAAGAAGGACACGGAGGAGCTGGAGAGAGAAGGGCCATGGAGCTGAGGAAGGGGCTGGAGCATGAGTCTGATGAGGAGCAACTGAGGTTGTTCAGCCTGGAGGAAAGACTCAGGGGAGACCTTATCACTCTCTACACTTCCCTGAAAGGAGCTTGCAGCCAGGTGGGGGTTGGCCTCTTCTCCCAGGTAACAAGTGACACAAGAGGAAACGGCCTCAAACTGCACCAGGAGAGGTTAAGGTTGGACACCAGGAAGAATTTCTTCACTTGAAGGTTGGTTAAGCATTTGAACAGGCTTCCCAGGGAGGTGGTGGAGTCACCATCTCTGGAAATGCTCAGAAGAGAACTGGACAATGTGCCATGGTCTAGTGGCACGGTGGTGTTTGGGCAAAGGCTGGGCTCAATGATCTTGTTAAAGTTTTCACTGTAAAAATGGACAAAATATTTTTTGTCTTAGGTATCTGTTCTTGTGTGTCTCATGATGTCTCTGCAAAGACTAATCTCAGAAAACATTCTCTGCTTCAGTTTATGTTTCTGTATCCAGATTATTGTCCTACACCTCCAGCCTCAGAAAGGCTGATAATTTGATGCTATAAATAAAACACCACATTTCAGCTTAACCAGAACATTGGGGCCCTAAGTACTGGCAGACTTCACTTGCCTCTTCCTGTAGGTCCTCTCCTTTGATTTCAGGACAATCTCGCTGCCCTTACAGCAAATGCTACATCACCATCTCAAAGCCAAGCAAGAATCCAGGTTCAAGAAACATGAGAGGAGCTGCCCACTCTAGCACAGCCCCAACTTCAGTACCAACAGGAGAACCCTGTCCCTCACCACAACCACTTGTGCTCTTTAACAGGGTGTGGGCATTAAGGCTAACTATAAATTCAGTAGTTGTAGGTAAACCTTTCTTTTACTTCTCTTTCGTTGTGGACTATTGTGTTGACTCAGACAAAGATGTACAATTAAAATACATTCCTAGAATATCTCTTTCCATGATGAATTGTTGATTTTATTTTATTATCATTGATGAAGCAAAGCTTCTTTATTTCTAAGGAGAAGAAAAAAAATCTGCTCCATTTTTTAGACTTAGAAATATTAGAAACATCACATCTCTGTCAGAAGCAAGTAAATATCAAGAGACAACTCAGGTATCTCACAGCATTAAACAAACATCCATCTCACCAAAGACTTCTTTTAACAGATGTGAGCCTGAGATAACAGCAGAGGAAGACAGAAATATAAGCCCTTATCATCTGATTCTTTTATAATCTTGTTGAAGCATCTCAAAAAGGTTGGCTTAGACATAATTATTTGTCATTACTCAAAATCCTGCCAGGGATTCATCTATCTTATGCCTCTGGATGGCTCCCAGTATCCAATGAGTACCACGGAGACAGGAGATAGTCCAGTGCCCTTTCCCATTTAAGCCAAGAGACATTAGTAATATTTTAAGTTTTATTTGTTCATGTATTCTCCAGTTTCAATGGAGCACGGCAAGTTTGGGAGATCTGAACTCTCAAGATCAGAAGAACATAGAAAAAGAAAAAAAAGTTACAATGAGCCACATGCACAAACCCCTTTTCCACAGGCTTGAAAAGATAGCCAGAAGTAGCTTCTCCATCCTCCCTGTCACCCACTTTCTTTAGAGCACTTCACACCAGGTAACTCCCACTTTTCTGCTAACACACTCCTTCCCATCCAAACTCAATGCAATTGGTAACACTGAAGGTGTCATCAGAAAAAGGAAGTTTTATTTTGCCACTGCAAGTGAAGATGGCTGTGGGATTAAAGAAATTCTTTTGAACTAGTCACAGAACTACCAATACTTAGTACCTCAAAACCCCCATAAAGGCTGCTGGGATCTCACTGTGAGGAGGAGGAAGAGAATAATACTCTCTCACACCCCTCAGACTCATCTGAGTCACAGAAGGGCTGCACAGACAAAGAAACATCTGCATGTTCAAGCTCCCTTTTGCTTTTCACACATGAGCCTTCTTGCAGGTGGGTTATCACACAGCCAGCATGATGAAGAAACCAATGAAATGGCAATGCAGAAACTCCCTGGGATAAGATCACATCTGTCAGGTCTCCATGTGCCACCACCTTGGAGCAGAGAACACCCAGCAGTTCAGCAGCTGCCAGCCTGACCTACCTGAGCCACACCACACCTCAGCCAGGTGGCACTCGGTCTCCCCAGGCTCCTTGCACAGCTCCACCACATCCCTGCAGGTTGTCTCGGGGGTCACTGGCACCTCTGTGAAGTGCTGCTCGTTGTTACTGAGGTACACGGTCAGAAACATCTGCAAAGCAAACAGCACGTGGTTACTTCCAACACAAAGGCAGGCTGCACCTTGGAGTCCCAGCCTGCTGTTAAATGCATTCTTTCCCACACAGATAACATCTTATCAACTACAGCGGGTACAATTTTCTAAACAACCCCGAATTTCTTTAAGGTATAAGCAAAAGAGACTCTGCAGAAGTAATCTCCTGCTCAACTAAATTACATTGCTGGAGGATTGTGGAGATTCTCAGTTCAGTCAAAGGGAATTCTCCCAGGCTTCAGGCCTGAGAAACTTAGAGAGGAAGAATGAAAACAATTTTATTATCTCTCTTTTTGTTCATGTTGTTTATAGATATGTAACTTCAGAGTGTGCTGGTCATGTTTCACCAATAGTGTGAAAGGTTTTTACTTTGAGACCAATCAGGTTTCATCTCAGCAATCCTGGTTGTAAAAGGATGCCACCTCTTAATAAAGTCTCTTTTTCACCTTCTGAACCATGGAGTCATTTCACCTGTCCCTGACTCAACAGTGTCAGAGGATTACTGAGTTTTAAATCTGGACCTGGTGCTCCTTCCTTCCCTCTTCAGGTGATGTGTCAGAACTCCTCCCACTTTACTACATGTGTATGTACCCTGCAATCATTTGACACAACAGGAGAAACACTCAACTAGAGTTCAGCAGGAGTGAAAAACAATGGTAATTACATCTGGTATAAGAAACCACCAGAGTTTACCACATAGGTAGTGAAGTGGAAACACAATTTGCATTTCTGTAACACATTTCATAGAAAAGTTCCTAAAAACACAAGTCAGCTTGCTGTGCTCTTAGTCTCAGCCTGACAACAAGGTCACCCCCCAAACCCCATTCCCAGGAAACCAAGGATATTTTGCTTGGTTTCTTCTTCACAGCTGGAGAAGGCTCCTCATCTTTGGTTTTTCTGTTTATACACACACCACACATATGTTCTTGCTCGTGTCTTTCCTGCCATAACTACTAAACAAGCACTCTAAAAAGGCAGTGGCCATATCTGATAGAAAACATTGATGATTACTGCCTCTGAGCATCATCTCACTACATGCTATTAATATTAAACTGCTATCAAAGTTTAGCTGCCAGCTAAAAATTAATGTCAGTTCTCTTGAGACCAATTCTCAACTTCAGTCTCAACTGGCTGTTACTCACACAGCCTCCAGCAAGGCAAAAAAATCAAATATCTCCAGAAAGCAATTGCTCCATTAAGCATTTCAAGCAACAGCTACCTATACAATTCAGGATTTTTCATACAGATGGAAAAGGTGCTTCTCAAGAAAAGACACAAATCCTTGCCTGTCCTCATTTCTAAAGAGTGAAGGGGATATACATCCTTAGGAGCAAGAGTTCAAAAGGTCAAAGAGGAGGAAAAGGAGGCAAAATCAAACAAGAGGGGAAGGAATAAATATCCTTCTAAAAGAATTTAAATAATCATTTTTTAAAGTAACAAAACCATTACCACATGCACTATTTTTGTGATTTTGTGTAAATACTATGGAATTCGAGATTTTTAATGCCTTTGCAAAGAGACATTCAGCCCCATCTGTTTCACAGCTTTAGGGATCTGCTGTTGGAGACTCTCAGGGAATACAACCGTGCACATGCACATTCCTGATGTCTCCAAAGCCTTTCCAGGGCTATTCTGAGTGCCAAGATCCCCCTCAACCCTATATGAGAGACTGCCTTTACTCTTCTAAAAGCTTTGGCAAAAGCACTCCAGACTCTGCACATCTTGCTACACAGACTGCAAGTATTTGGGCCCACTCCTGGCAGTGTAAACACTGGCAAACTGTGTTTTCTGGGCCTCAGCACTACACCAAGAACACAGAATTTCTGACCACTGGTTTCGCCCAGCTCCCCAAGACAAAGGTTCCTGATCAATTCCTGAACACCTTCTAAAAATATTCACAGAGAGGAAAAAGCTGAAAGCGAGATCAAAACTGCCTGATGGCTACATTACCCCACCCATTTCCTTGGCACTTTATGGGGGGGAAAAAAAAACCCCAAGAAATCAACAAGAAAACCAAACAAAAGGCCAAACTTGGAGCTTGTAAGGAGTGAAACTAGGAAAGAGAATGTGGAGGTAGGTAAGATCAGTTTACCACGCACTTATTATATAGTGAAGATGAGCACAATGGGTTCTGCTGTCAACAGCACAAGGAGGTAGTGACCTAAATTAAGGGACAAAGCTTTCCAAGAAGGAACTCTGACACTTGGCTTTAATCTTTTGTCACAGAACATGTTACCTTTCAGAGGCAGTGTTTCTGACTCCCCTAGAGGAGCCTGGCAGTGAAGGATGTCAGGTGCAGCCAGGTAAGAATATCTCTTAACCACAATTACTGGGGCAGAAAAGTATAAAATAAAAAAGAAGTTCCCAAATAGATTTACAGCAGTTCATGTAGGTGTGTAAAGCATTTCAACCTTTCACATTTAATGCTGTACAACCTCATATTCAGAACAGGAATACCATTCAGAAATGGCACAGGCTGTGTGTCTGCAGTAACATTTGTTAATTTAAAAGATGAGCTCACAGATGGGAATTAAGAGAAAATTATACAAACCATGGCATTATACACAAAGCAGACCTAATTTGACCCTAGCTGGGCTGTTCACTCTCAGTGTGCCTGTCTATATCCAGTTGTTAATCCTTAGGATTTAGCAATACAGACAACTACACAGGAAGGATCACGAGTTGCCATTTCCATCCACAATGCTCAGGATAATTACTAATACATTAAGCCAAGAGCACTCAGACCTGCTGTGTGGGGCCATTTCTGGGACTTGGGAGTGTCTGCATCACCTCTAGCCCACATATTCTAGGAACTAAGGAAAGGAAAAGCAACCAAACTGCAAATTCCCTAAAAAACATACCTTCAAGTCCTTAGAGTCTAAAGCAACTAAAATGTTATGATACTGATGTTATCTTATCCTGTGTCACTTCGGCTCCAGGGGCAATGCTGAGATGATCGAGCTCTGTGAGTAGTTGTTCTATTCTTGCACCAAATGGTGTCACATTTGTCACCACCACTTCCTGCTCACCTGCAAGCACTGGAGCTTAGGGCAAGCTGACCAGAGAGTATCCATCACAGAGATGCCTCTTCCCAGAGAGGTGAAGAAGGAAAAGATGAAGAAACTGATGTGAACCAAATGCCTGCTGTGATTTCTCAGCACTGCTCATCACCCTTGGTGGCTTCCTGGGGCTGGCACCACCTCAAACTGGGATCCCCAGGACTCACTCGTGTGTCCCTTGGGAATGGTTCAACTGTGACATTCATTAATCACCCCAACAGTTCGTTTGTACCACTGTTTTATTGCTGTGTGGCAACAAGAAACAAAGGAAATGAGTGCTCTCAGGACACTTGGTTCATAAGCTGCAATCCTTACATTAAACAGTTTCTGGCTCCTCCCTGAAACTGGAGATGTTAAGACAGTTGTATACAAACATCCAGCAATTTCAGAGGGGAAAAAAACCCAACATGCAAAAATTTAGTTTCAAACTAGGCATAAATGAAGCATTTGATTAAAAAAAAAAAAAAAGACAAATTTCAATCAGACTTTGTATTTTTTTTAAAGATAGCATGAAAGCAATTACTGAAACATCTGACAATTGCATATAGCCTTGGGTGAGGGTTTTTCCCTCCTTTACAAATATCGAGTTTTATGAATTCCCAGCACACACACCAAGCATTTTTTGAACAGGACTCAGATGCCCAAATTAAGGTCTAAACTAAAAGATTGCCCTTCTTTTCCCAGCCCAAAACCATGCTCACTATAGGTACTGAAAAGCTTTAAAATATAAAAGCACTGCAGTATTTTGGCATACTTTGGGAGAAGCCAGGGGTGTTGGGAGAAACCAGGGGTGTTGTGCATCTACTGAAGCAGTTCCTTTTAAAATCACATCAGAGATTCCAGCTGACTCTGCTCCAGCTTAGAAAAGAGAAGTTTGCAGTTATGGAGCCACCAAATGAGGCAGTTCGATCGGCTGCACCAAGGACACCAGAGGAAGCCCAAGGTCACAGGAGCTAAAGCAAGGGAGGGTTTTTGCAAGGAATCACTGCAGTGCTTGACTTACAAACAACTGGATGGAAAAGCAGAGTACTGAACGTAAAGGACTTCGTGTCTCACAAAAGCCTGACACTTCAGTCACAAATATTTCAAAAATTCACATTGGTCTGAAGTACAATTTGAGTACTCCCAGCACAAAATGTATCATTTTGCTCCAACTTATTTATGAATGAACTCCAACTACAGCCACTAAGTCAGGATTGTAACACACCCAGGAACACGAAGGGAGCTTAGTAAGGAAAGCAACCAAACAGAAGGACAGAAGAGGGCATCAATTAAAGAAAATCATGGGCCATTTTATAATCCTCCATCTCTCTCCTGCACATCAAACAGCCTTACCTTTGCCTGCAAATCTGACCCATTCATTGCTGAGCTCATCAACTGGATCACTTCATACAATTACACCTATATTAAATACAAAAGGTCTCAACATCTGCAAATACATTTTCAACTGAAAGTAAAATATTTAAGAAAGCCTAGCACTTTAACAGAGCTAGCCAATGACCACACTCTATTCTGGCTCCTGCTTTGTTGCCACACAAAACAAAAATTAAAAACAAAGTAATTTTTTTTTAAATCCAAACCCAGAAGAAACCATTTCCAAACACTAACCTGAGCAAAAACAAATCTTATAATTCCCATCCATCCAACAAGATATCATTTCACATCAAAGGCCTTGAATCACTCTTCTCCTTAGATCAGAAGGCCTCAATTATTGATTAAAGTGGGGGGAATAGAAATGCAATTTACTTTTCAGCTTTGATGGTGTTTCTGCAAGGATCAGACTTCTCTTATTCCTTAGTTATTATAAAGCTGATATCACACATCTTTGGAATTAAAAGGGTGCTAAATTGGATACTTTCTAATTCATACACTAATAGCATTCAAGTATTCAGGTTTCAAATATTCAGAAGAACACTCTTATATGGGGCATGATGTAAATTAAAATACACTTAATTAATTCCCGAAACTACCTGAGTTAAAAGGGACACATTTCCCCCCTCCCCACATTTCTAGGGAAAATCTTAACTCTGATCATAAAATGTCAGCAATGGGCAACAATCAGCAAAACTCAGTCCCTTATAAAACATAATCAAGAATACATTAAAAAATAAGAACTTAACCCTGTTTTTCACTATTGTCTGGATTCCTAACTTTATGGAGGCTTCCTGCACAGCATGCACTATACAACACAAACCATGGCATCTATTCACACAGTATTCTTCAGCTTCAAAGCACTTTATGGCCAGGAAGTCATGACACAAGCAAGCAGTTTCCTACTTTACCGGCAGGGAAACTGAGGCACACAAGGAGAAAACAGCAGAGCCAATCCCATTATTTGATAGCCAAACAAGCAAACTGCCTCTGGAAAATTTGATTCATTTTGTTACTTTGCATCAGAGCTAATAACATCATTCTTTATTAGCTACATTTCAGACTGAAACCTAATCCCTTGGAGCACTCATTACCTGTGTCGAAGATTTTTTTATTTCCATAACACAGCTAAGTAATGGTTTTAGCTTGCATAACAAATTTTCTCAGCTCTCATTTTTAGGAGGCATTAGAAGTCGTTCTTTTAGGGCTTTTCAATTAATTTACATCATTTTCTATGAATTTAAATCCTGAACTAAAATGCAATTTTAGAAGTTAGTTTTAGTTAGCTGAAAAACTAGCAACATAGAAATTTTAGAATTAATAGATGAACTATCACATTTCAAGTACAGGTGAGAGAAATAACTGCTTTTACCCACAGTTTAAACTACTACTAAGCCTTCCCTGATAAATACAACACCCCTCCACACAAAGAGTTTTAAATTTAAAGTCTTGCATCTTACCCAGTGGGAGCAATGATGCTGCACCTTCCCAGATGGCTACAAAGAAATCAGTGGCTAAAACAGAAATTTTTGCTGACTTGATGCAACTTTCTAAACAACAGAAGACAGCCTGCACAGGAGCACATTTTCCTGTTCTGAGAAGCAGCAGTCAGAGCTGGTGCACAGTTACAGCTCTCCATTCAGTGCAAACTACACCACAACAGAGTAATTAAGTGATTCTTCTGCATGAACTTCCTCAGACCCTGAAAACCGTCCTTCCATAGGCAACATCCTCCCTTAAAGATTAAGGTAAGCAAAAGATTAAGGTAAGCAAAAGATTAAGGTAAGCAAAGATAATAATAGACTTACTAGAACACAGGCACATGGGATGACTGCTATCCCTGATCCTGTTCAATGAGGGTTCAAGAGAAATGCAGAGTAAAGTTTAGAGTTTGCCTCCAGCCACACCCAAACGCACGGAGTTCAGCTCTTGCCATCTCCTCACACACCACTCTGTTTATTTTGCACTGGCTTTGGGCCATAAATATGGGAAAGGAAGTTATGATGCAAGGTAGGTGGAGTATAGCAGGAAGCACCATGGGATTGCTCAGATTATTCCCAGTCCATATCAAGCACAGCCCTTTTCCCTTTTCATTGTATCACAGCAGAAAACAAGACTGAGCTTTTACTCTCAATGGCGTGGTAGTTTCTACTTTAAACAATAAGTTTGTTATGCATTTGTATTTTATCTTTAGCAAAAATGTCAATTTTTTCCAGGACTTAAAATACAACATACATCTATGTGCACTTTGCTGCTTTCAGCTCATTTTTCCATTCCTCAAAGAGAAAGCTTTCCCCTTCCTTTTTTTCTTCTCCCTCTTATCCTTAGTGTAGAGAGAACAGAATGAAAGCCATCTGCTTATGATATATGCTAGTTCAAGTGGGCAAAGGCTACAGCACAAATGCCACATTACATCTCACTATCAGGCATCTGAATCATCATGATGGCAAATCTGAAGAGCTGCAAGGGAAACAGCCCAAGTTCTGGTCAAGTATTGTTACTGTCTGAAATTAATGGATGGATGTTTGCTCTCATTCTACTTCATGGGCTGCAACCTCAACAACAGAACTCGGCACTGCAGTTCAGACTTACTAATGAGGAATATGCAATAACAATTTTCCTGCCAAATCTTGTAGAAAATCATTATCTTAGATTAGCAATTTTGATTTTGTGAAGTCTATCAGGACTGGTAAACACAGGATTCCTGACCTACATCCCCCCCCTTCTTTCAGCTGAGCATTATGCACCCAGTCTTTCAGAGCTTTCCAAACAAAGACTTTGACTTTGAACCCAAGTTACGTTTACCAGCTTGACATTTTTCTTCAGGCATTTCCATACACAAGAATGCAAAAGTCCTCCCACAAGCCAGACACCAGAAAGGTCTATGCAAATAAAGCTCACTCAGCACAGGAGCAACTTAACTCTCCATTCCTTGGCTGAGTTATCATGTATCACACAAGGCAAGAAAATCTCAAAGGTGGCTTTTAAAGCCACCCATACTTTTACAATGCAAGTGTCTACTGCAACAACAGCATTTAGTAGGAAAAAAAAAAATCCAGAAGTTTGTAGTGGGTTGACCCTGGCTGGATGCCAGGCTCCCATCAAAGCCTCTCTATCACTCCCCTCTGCAAATGAATGAGGGAGACAAAATATAATGAAGGATTCATACATTGAGATAAGGAGCTGGAGATCACCCCCCAAATAATGTCACAGGCAAAACAGATTCAAATTAGAGATATTAAATGGATTTATGATTAAAAAACTCAGAGCAGGAAAATAAGAAGTACAATAAGACTTTTCCTCCCCCCTTTCCAGCTCTAGTTCTTCCCCCTCCCCTCAGCAGTGAAGGGAGATGGGAATAGGGGTTGTGGTCAGTTCATCACATGTTGTTCCTGCTGCTGCTCAGGGAGAGGAATCCTTTCCCCTGCCACAGTGAGGGGTCCCTCCCATGAGATAAAGATCTCCATGAACTTCTCCAGTGTGAGTCCACCACCCCAGGTAAGAGTTCTCCACAAACTGCTGCAAGGTAGGTCACTCTTCCAGAGCTCAGTGCTTCAGAGGCACAGCCTGCCCCAGTGTGAGTCCCCCACAGGGTCACAGGTCCTACCAGGAAACCTGCTCCAGCATGGGCTCCTCTCTCCACAGGTCTGAAGGTCACTGCCAGGAGCCTCTTCCACCATGGGCCTGCCACAGGCTCAGAGCTCATTCACAGTCTCTTCTTCATCCCCCTGCTCCAGTGGGGGTCTCCTCCATGGGCTGCAGGTGGATCTCTGCATCCCTATGGACCTCCAAGAGCTGCAGGGGCACAGCTGCCTCACCACAGTCTTCACCACAGGCTGCCAGTGAATCTCACTTCCAGTGCCTGGAGCACCTTCTCGCCTCCTCCTCCTGAGCTGACCTTGGTGTTTGCAGAGTGTGACCGTGTTCACAGGGGTTCTTGGATGAGGGAAGAGATGAGAATGTTGACTCCATGATCAGAAGGCTTGATTTATTATTTTATGATATATATATTACATTATAACTATACTAAAAAGAAAAAGGATAGGGTTTCTCAGAAGGTAGCTAAGCCAAGAATAGAAAAGAAAAAATGGTAACAAAGGCAGCTCTCTCAGACTCTGAGATAGCTCAGTCCTTGATTGGCCATTAATTATAAACATCCAACATGGGCCAATCACAGATCCACCTGTTGCATTCCACAGCAGCAGATAACCATTGCTTACATTCTGTCTCTGAGGCCTCTCAGCTTCTCAGGAGGAAAAATCCTAAAGGAAGGATTTTTAGTGAAAAGATGTCTGCGACAGCAGAGTTGTTCCTCTCACATATTCTCACTCTGCTCTTCCCCAGCCATAATTACATCTGCACAATATCTTTTTTTTCCTTCTTGCTAAATATGTTATCCCAGAGGTGCTGCCATGATTTCTGACTGGTCCAGCCTTGGCCAGCAGTGGGTCCATCTTGGAGCTGGCTGGACATGGAGGAAGCTTCTGGAAGTTTCTCACAGAAGCGACCCATGTAACCCTCCCCCACCAAAACCTGGCTATACAAACCCAATACAAGTATAAAAACCAAACAAATTGGCCTGTAAAGTATATAAAATACATTGTTTTCAGTAACACATGTAGGAAACCACAGCCTTTTACTGAGTACCCACATTTGCCAACACCAATCATCTACAGCTCGTTCTGCTCAGACCTGAATCCACTTGAATTTGCACCAATGTAGTTAAACAACTGCAGAAATCTAGAGGAAACAAACCCTGTATATATTCTTCATATTACACCACACAGCAGCACGTTCACAGATCCCTGTCACTGCCATCTGTGTAGCTCCTCTCCTTCAACATATTCCCTTCCACCCCAAAATACTCTTTCCCTTTCTCCCCAAATCCTTCCTCGTGGCTCCTTGCAGACACCACTTTTGCACTGCTGGACACTTTACCATCAACTCCTGCAAGCTGACTGTCAGAAAAGCAAGCCCACGCGTGGTGTTTGGGCTTCTGCTCTTGGCGTCCTACTTGCAGGTTTGCTCCTCCTCCTCCCTCCTGGAGCCAGCAAAGGAGAATTGGATCTTTGGAGGATTGCCCCTTCAGGCAGACTCTGCCTCATCATCTGCATTCAGCACCAAGTTATAAACATTTCATGCACAAGCAGAATGAAATTAATGTTATTTTCAGGCAGATAAAAAAATTATACCATGTAATTGTTACAATAGATACGTACTACAGAAAAGGGGACCAGTCCAACTCATACAACATAATCACAGGGGGGTTCCAGTTGCTCCTCCTCCCATTCTTCAGTATCAAAACATGGGCTGTTCTCAATGATCCTAAAGCCAAGACAACATCCAAGCATAATGAGTGGGGTTATGAACTCAAGCTTAAGCCTGAATCATCTCAATTTTCTGTGCTTACGTCAAACTCAGAGGAAGTCTTCGTACAAAAGAAAAAAAAAGGTAGTAATAACTTCATAAAGGAAAATAAAAAAGAAAGTAGGCTGCTCTTGCTGTAATAGAGCTTCCCCCCATTGGGAATAAGTGTTATGGTTCCTTCAGCCTCCTACATGGCCAGAGGCCAAAAAAGGGCCACAGTAAATGCTCCCTGTGGGGACTTGGGAGAATTACAAGAATTACAAATCTCAAGACAGTCCTTTAAAACGCAGGTACTTTCTCTCAAAGAAAGCCCAGTGTTTTTCCTGGTAATAAAAGATTTTGTACAAGACAAGACTCTTCCTGGCGAAAAGCAAAAATAGATATGCATCAGGGATAAAAGCATATTTAACACCACCTACACCTAAACAACACAGGCTATCACAGGATCTGGCACCTTTCCCACCCACACCACACCTCCCACTGCCTAAGACACCAACTCTTCCTGGGTTTAAAAAACTCTCCTTTTCTGCTTTTCCAGCCAATTTGTAATAATCTACCAATAAAAAGACAATCAGCATTCACACCAGGAAGCAGCTCCACCTCAGCCCACCAGAACACAGAAGGCAAAGTCACATTTATCATACAGCAAGTGCCTACCCATACATCAAGCACATTTATAACTTAAATTCTATTCATTGATACCAGGGGGCTGTGCTGGTGGGAGCACCCATGGGGGACCGCAGGGTATGGAAGCAGAAGAGAGGAATTGCTTTTTTTGTGAGTCAATGTATCTAAAATAGTATTTAAAAAAAAGAACAGAGAGCAGAAGATTTGTGATGTAATAGCAACACAAAACAAATCATGTAGCAAGTCAGGGGGAAAAAAAAAAAGCACAGAACACTTATTTACTCCAAACCCAGCAACTTCACAGAGTTCTGTGCTAAACACGTTTGAAAACACATTGTATTAGTCACTCCTCTAGGAAAACAGCTGTCAAAACCTGTGTCCTACCTCCATAAAATACTCCAAATCAAAACACTCATGACACACACAGGTAGGTCAGAGGACACGCCATTTCTGGCATCTGAAACAATGACATATTTAACCACACAGATTAATTCCAGTGCAGGAAAAGTCACAGGACACACTGGGCTGTTCTGTGATGCAAGGTGGCCAGTCTGGTACCCTAAAATGCATTACTACAATGGCAAAGTCAGAGGCATTTTAGCACATCACAGCCTGTCAACACAGGGTTGACATCTCCTTTATGCTCCAATTCCAGAATGTGCTCTTCAGCCATCTACCTGCAGGACAAGCAAAAAACAAACTAAACTAGGAATTTCAGACCACACAGCACAACAGTGTGCCTATTTATCACTTTCCAAATCTGCTGTCTTCCTACATATTTGCCATTACAATGTAGAGGCTTCCTTGTTCCATCTTCTAAATATCACCACAGTAAATGTTATGTTTTTGTTAGTCCAACGTACTCCTTGCAGTGAGTGACAACACAAAAAGATGGTGCAGAAATTCCCCTGTATTACCAACTCTCAAGGGAGGTTATGCAGCATTCACATTCTCTGAAAAAAATCCCTTCTCCCAGGATTTTGCTCCTGGGAAGCTGAGAAGCTTCAGAAAAAAGGAAAACAATTCTTATCTCATTTGCTTCTCCTGTGTTGTGCTCATGTGGAATGTGTTTGGAGATTGTTTACCCACAGGTGATTGTTTCATTGGATTCTGCTGTGAGTTGTTTTGACTCTTTGGCCAATTGGGGCCAAGCTGTGTCAGGACTCTGGAAAGAGTCACGAGTTTTCATTATTATCTTTTTAGCCTCCTGTAAGTATCTTTTCTGTATTCTTGAGTATAATTTAGAATAGTATTCTTTAATATAATATAGTATAATAAAGTAATACATTAGCCTTCTGAGAACATGGAGTCAGATGTTTCATTCCTGCTTTGTTGGGGCATTCCCTGCAAATACAATAAGGGTAGGAGGATAAGGTATCATCTGACTGCTCCTAAATGGAGAGCTGAGGTACACCATGATCCTCCCAAATCCACATTATTTCTGATTGCACAGCCCCATGACAAATCACTCCCACCATGGAAGTTTTTAGCTCTTTTTTGCCTTTATTTGCTACAAACCATCACTCAAGTCCTTACTAAATTCAAGGGGAAGCTACCAAAGCCACACGGCTTTGGGTGTGGACGGAAACCAAAGGAACAAGACCATCCATTTGAGCAGCATCCTACTATTAAATTCATTAGGTGTAATGTCACACCACACCTTTGCAGAAGAGCAGCCCTTCCCAACTCACCACCAACTCTGGGTGGGTACACACACCTGCTGCATGGCAATGACCTTCACTTCTCACATCCTGCCAGGTGACTGCCAGGACACACAGCACTGCAGACAACCAACACAGCCACCAGCCATGCCAAAGATGGCCAGCACAAAATGCCTGTGCTTGGTGATCAAAACTATTTGACAACAGCTGATATTATTATTATTATTATTCAAAGCCATAAAGGAGGGTTTTTGTCCTACCTCTTCTGGGCTGCAACACACAGGAAGTCATGAGTAACTAAAGCAGCAGCCATTCAGTTGGCAGAGAGGACAGACACACTGAGCATTTGCAACACAACAGATGGATGTTGGTTGTTATTTTGCAGGTTAAAAGGGATCAGTGGGGCTAGTCCAACATGAGAAATGATGAATGGCCAGACAGTCTCAGCCAACCACTTTACAGTAATAGGATATGTAAAACTCCAGCAGAACTGGGAAGGAGAAATCTTGTTCCCTTCAGTCAGCCCATGAGCCCAAGCAACCTGCTTGATCCAACCTTTGCTCCTGTGGAGCTCTACACATTTTAACTTGTATCCCAAACATTCAGGCACTCCACCAGACACTGCAGAAGGGTGGCAGATTGTAGAGCTGATCACTGTCTGACAGGTTTTATTTAAGTGCTGCTCACTCCCCACAGCTCTCTCCAGGCAATAGCAGGCTCTGTGCAGACACACCAGCTGAGAAGTGAAGGGACAACAGTTCAGCAGGGCAAGGCAGCAGAGCTTGCTGGGTGGCTTTTGGCTTTACAGGTTGTCACCAAAGTCATGACAGTAAACAAGACAGTACTGTACAGAATGGTGGTTGCTTAGGTGATGTCACACCTATTTTAAATGAATTAAACAGAGCAGAGTTTAAACAAATAACATTCATATTATGCCAGGCTCCTCTCGCTTCAAGAGCTTCAGAAGTTGTCCCTTTCAGCCTGGTACTACTTGGCTGCTCATTCAGCTTCCCTGGAGGTAGAAAACCTTCTCTGAGCCAACACTGCTAAATACTATTTGCACGAGAAGTACCCTAAATAACAATGTTTTTCATGCAACACTGGTAAATCACTCTGAGAAGGGCCTTGTGGCAAGACCTACAGACAGCACAGAGGGACAAGAGTGCAGAGGCAAGAAGCAGAGTGCTGTGTCCATGGCTTCCCTGCACAGACCTTCCCTTGCAGCAGCAGCTGTTCTCAAAAGGCTGGAAGATGCAGCATGGAGAGGCTACAGGCAGCATGACAGGACTGCAGCACTCTTCAGGAACTCAGCCTGAACATGAGCCATGGCAGAGTCCCTCTGCCACCTCAGTATTTCACAGGAGAGCTCCCTGCCATTCCTCTGGGAGGTCTGGCCCATTTTGCCTGGTCCCTTGCACTCTGCCTTTCACACTCAGTGACACCTCCCTCTCTCCACTATAGCCAGAATTCAGTCATTCCCTGCTGTGTCAGCTTCTCCTGAACACTTGATTGCATTGAGAGACACACAGTTGTACTACAGCTGAGACCAGAGAAGCTCTAACAAATTCTAGGAATGCCATCCTTTAGAGGGCCTCCCCTGGCTTAGGATACCCAAAGATGGCAGGAAAGGGTTTCACTTGTCTGGAGAAATCAGGCAGGAGCTAACAATCACTGTTGTTGTCTTATTTCAAAAGTCCCATACTTTCTCAGTGGTTTCTCATGGGCAACTCCTCACAGCACTGACTCCTCCTTTCTCACAGCACAGCCAACAAACTCCAGCTCTGCTCTCACCCAGCTAACCCACTCTTTTGTAGCACTCATCATTATTGGACACAGCTGTGGCCTACTAAGGGCAGGCCTGTTCCTCATCTTTGGTGATTAGTACAGCTGCAACTCCTCAGGGGTGAGACTACCTTCCACACTATTCCCTTACATTCCATCCCTCCACAAATCACTGCTCTGTGTGATTCAGATACTGACCTAGGTAAGATTCTGCATTCAGGACAGCAAATACTTACTGAGAGAGCAGACTGAACAAAAGGTCTGTGCACACTCCAAAAAAAAAAAAAAAAAAGGAAAAAGTGCACTAGACAAGCCACCACCCTCAGGCAGCAGGGAAATTAGCAAGTTATAACTGTGCACAAGTATGACAGAAACAGCTGAGTAAGAGACCCAGCTACAGGAGCAAAAGCCCTCCTCAAAATGAATATTATTTGCTAGCCCAGCCAAGTTGCACAACTTGAGCTTTGTTCAGCAAAACTAAGGAATAGGAGGGTGAGATTGCTGTGTCTTGCTGAAGAGGCTTGTGGCTACTGAAATTCAGGAAGGGGACAGTCACCTTGTAGAAGGTGAAGCCTCCAACACCTTGAGAATGCAAGAAAGATAAACTACAGCAGTGCTTACGTGGAGACTTCCAGCTCCTTGTTCACACTCACAGGCTGCTGCTACAATGGAGCTACTGTGGTTTGGTGCAGAACAGAGCTCAAATACATAAAAAAAAATATTTTACTCTTTTAAATAACAGAAGGAAAATTAAGTAAGAAAAATAGAAAAATACACAATTCCAGAGACTCTCCCTTAGCTTTCAATTGAAACAAACAATGGGATTTAACACCCTAATGAAATAGAGGAAAACCAGTAATCTAAACTTAGATCTAAATTACTCCTTAAGTAGTTAAGTTTCATAAAGTAGAAGTATCAAATGACAAGGAAAATCTCCTAACTTATTCAACAAAAAAAATAAACAAACCCCACATATTGCTTCTTATCCAAGATACATCCTAAACAGTGAAACAAGAATATTTATTTTATATATTTTAAAGGATTGGTGAAGAAGCATCTCTTTCAGGGCCCATTCTCAAGCATGGAACACAATGAAATACCACCAGAGTTCTCTCCCCATTTGTGATTAACCCTACAAATCATTTAAATGCTGATGTTGGATATGACAGACCTGTATTCCAGCTGCACCACAATGTCCCAGCTGGTTTGACTCTACAGGTCCTCCACATCTCAGGCTGAGTTCACTGCATGACCTCTAACAAATGGCTTGACCTCCCTGCAGCTTCTGCTCACTTTATTCAAGGTTATGATCCACAGCAGTTTGCATTTTACAGATCAAATGTTTGATACAGAATAACTCAATAATGTCAGAACCTTTCAAGTCATCTTCTTGTCAATTCTGAGGGAACATGTCCATGTTTTTACATGAGTTTGGGTATTATCACCCAGGTACACTGCAGATAAAGGAATCAATTTTATTATCAAGAGAACAGAATAAGTGATAACTGCAGCACAAGCTTGATTTTAAAATGTCTATGCTTTACTTTGCAGAAGCATGAAATAAACACATGAAAAGGGTTTTAAAACAATGCAAAACCCTAGACAAATGCACAAAGTTTTGCCCTAATCTTTCTTTTTAAAATAAACACCACTAAAAGGTAGGGCACTGCACACAGCCATCTATCAAAGGTTCATATCAGATTAAGACCAGGAAGCATCACAGCAGTATAGAATAAATTTGTACAGAAACTACATTACCAGCTCAGCAAAAAAAATCTTGGTGCTAACACCACAGAAACAAAACCCAGAGGGTTCATCCTTAAGACACCAGTGGGGTCAATATCCATGTAATACCATCCCTCTGGTGAAATACCCAATGAGTACAAGTGCATGACTAACCCTAAACAGCAGCAGCAAGATCCTGAATATTAATGATTAACTAAATGCAAACAGCAACAGCAGAAGACAACTTTGTGCCCTTTAGCACGTCAGAGTCACAGTTGCTGTTCTGTCCCAGCTCACTATTCCCTCTCCATGAACATCTATCCCAAACTGCAGCAAGTTATCTAACACTGTTTTAAAACAACATTTCAGGTCTTTCATGTTCCACAGAAAAGTCTGAAACCTCTAAACCATTAAAGCAGTGGTGACTAAGATAATTAAGTACACTTCACGTGATGTCCAGGATTTCTGGTGACCTTTACTCACAGTATCATCCCACTGTTTGGGAACTGAACATCAAAAAGACTTTGCCTGACTCACAAGTGACTAAGCTGACAGAAACCAGACCTCAATATAATAAAACTGAGAGCAAAGAGAAGTTTTATCTGCTCGTTACCTCCTGAATAGGAGCATCCTCCAGTTTCCAGAGCACTGAGTACCTCTTACATTTCACAAGACAGTGAAAGCCCAGACATGAAAAGGATCTTGGCTGTTCCTTTGTTGTCAGTGGGAAGGAAGGACAAGGAAGCAAGAAGTCCTTCTTCAGCTGTGCCACCAAGCCATAGGAGGCAGCTCGAGCCCATCTTGTCAGGGTCACCCACCAGGGAGGCTGTGTGGCAGCAAGGCAGGACTGTGCAGTAATTAAACCAACTCCATAACACACACAGGGAGAGAGAGACAGAGAGAGAGAGAGAGAGAGAGAGAGAGCAGTCCCCAAGGCTGCTGACAAGGACAGGGGCCAGGCAAACAGAGCACTTTCAAGACTGTTTCTCCATCAATAATTTGAAAAGAATGCTAGGCACACTGCCATGCCACTAGTTTATTCTGTGGGAATAACCTTTATACCTGCCTCTTTTAAAGTCCAACTTACTTGCATGTAAATTAATCCCACAAAGCAGATCTGCTCACCAAAAAAAGCAGAGATCCCTTCTGACAACACTAGGAAGGAGAAGACAGAACAAAATTCTGTGATTTATCCATCCATCCCAAACTTCATGACAGCATATTAGCCCTCAAAAGTGTAAATGCAAGAGCCCCACAAGGCACTCAGGCCCTGAATTGTTCAACAGATCAGAAGAGGCATAATTAACTATTCCCATGGTCACCACAGCTTGATCTGGTATGAATTTGTAATATTGCCCTTCCCCCATGTCTGATAAAAGCCACACAAAGAAACAAAGATATTAAGACGCTGCTGTGTAATATAACAAAAATTGCAGGTAGAGTGCTAGGATATCAAAAAATACATAGGAGAAAATAAATGCATTTAAAACTACTCCTGGAACAATTATTCACTGAACAGGAAAAAAAAAAAAAAGAAAAAGTAAAAAAATATCTTGTTGTAACAGCACGAAGTAAAGGGAGGGGAAAAAGAAAAAGAGCACTCTGGGAACCTCAAGGCAGTGTTTTCTATTTTGCATAACAACAGGTCAGAGTCTGTAAGGGAAGTCCAAGAGGTTTGAGAAGTTTAGAGCTAGGACAGCACAGCAAAACAATCACCTAAGCTTTATTTAGCATTCTAGACAGAATACTTAAACACTGAGTACCACATTAAAGTGTTTGAATATAGCATTAAAACTTATAAATTATTAACATTAAGTGGACATTCAGTTAAAAGAACACTTAATAAACTAAATCCTCCAATTAGATGAAGATATGTAGCATACTCTTTGAAGAGCTCACAGTCTGAAACCCCATTCCTGCACAGAAATCCATGAAAGGGGCCAAGGAAAACAGTGTTAATGACTGATAAACCTGATCAGAGATAAATTATTAAAAGACCACAGGAACAGCACTGAGATCCTACAGCTCACTTATTCCTCTCATAAACTCTGCTGGGGGTCAGTTTGTTTATAAACTTACAGCTGCTTATATTACAAAGCACAAGAGACTCATTTCTGCTAAAAGTTCTTTAGTTTAACTACCAGAGAAATGCTTCCTACAAAAATTTCCAGAGACAGACTACCTCAGTAACTCAGAATCCATACAGCACCTCCAATTAACTGCAAAACAGCTTTAATTGTAGGGTTTTTTTAAGGTGAAACATAGACATATCCACAAACTAGTGAGCATACTGCATTGAAAATATGTACTTGAAGTGCTCATTGGATGTGGCAACTCCAAGAAGTTCCCTTGGGACAAGATGTTAGACTTCAGAAGGAAAGGATTACTCCTTGTGGTATCAAAGTTGCTGCTTTCAAGTTACACTTGAAAGTTTAACTTGATTAGAAAAGAACACATGGTTATCAAGAACTTGGGTGTCAGACATTTCAGTCATTTCTAATGATAGAAGGCAAAACTTCAAAAGGAATTAAAGTGCTCCCCAGTTTGCCAAGTTAGTCCCTAACAATACAGCTGTGGGTCTGGATCCACCCCAATTTCAAGAGGCCGCCAGGAACCAATGCACATAATTCAAATTGAATAATTAATAATTATCTAGATCAAGGGTGGGTTGATCTAAAAAGTCCTCTGGGTATTAAAGGGTAGCTCAATCTACCACATCCCACATTCTGACAGGAAAAAGATCCCCAAACATTTATCCAGCATGCATAATGACCCAAATTATTTCTCAATACATACTCCTTTTAGGGTAATAATGTAAAATAAAAGGAGAGATACCAATTATGCTGTGGAAAAATATGCTATTTTAGAAAGTGTTTCCAGCTCCTTCTCACTGCTTAACAGTACCAGTCACACTCCCACAAGCCTTCACAGATGAAAGGTGAGACAACCTCACACAGCTTGCCAGCATTAACCCTGTTATTACCTTCAGCAGTACAGCTACACACAAATTACTTCTTAGTACACCCTCGTGCAGACTTTCAGTCCCACTGCCCTGACATATGGTTACAGCAGCAGTTGAGCTCCTATCTGTCATTACCACAAGGAAAACATTCCTATTTCAGGGTAGTCTCCCAAGAGCATGAATAGTTATGCTGCTACAGCAATTTCCCAGCTTTTCCCTGGCAGCTGCTCAGAGGTGAATTCCTGGCTGGGCTCACGTTGCCTGTATTTCCCACTTGGGGAACAAACTGTGTTGTTTAATGCTTTGCCCACACTCTCTTCTGGAGCACAGGAGATGGAATTGGAGCTGAGAGGTAAAACCATAAATAAAAATCATCTGATTTTATTTGTAGGGTGGAGAAAAGAAGGAGGCATTTTAAACTTTTAAGAAACTAAACATTTTGTAGATGGTTTAGGGCCAGCCTACTATTTCCATTCAAGCAATTAAGAAAAAGATATTGAAGTTATGAACGCTGCATTACTGAACAAATAAAATACCCCTCATGTCCTGTTCCCTCCTCCTCTGCCCATCTCAAACTTTTAATTTTTTCTGAAAAAATAAATGAGGAAGTTTTTCTTATTATTACCTAAAAGACAATGAGGAAATCTCGAGAAAATCTTTTTAAGCTGAATTAAAAGTTCCAATACTCAAAATACTTACATTTTTATTCCTTAAGCCACTTATCAACCCTCACAATCCTTTCATTATTCGCAGTAAACACAATGTGAAGAGGCCGTATTCATCCCTTTATTTACGTGTGAAACACCAGAATCCCTAATGAGTTGAGTCATCAACAAAGAGAAGTCGGAGCCACCGGGGCAATGCATACTCTGGAATTTGTCACCTGCGAATGCTGATGGGATAAGACTGCGTCTGTTTGTTTTCTCCTTTATTTGAACTCAGTGACAAGGAACGCAACAGCATCTCTTGAAGATTTCACTGATATATGAGGGCGCTTACCTAACTCAGTTTTGACATGGATCGAATCAACACCTTATTATATTTACTGCTTGTTTTTCTAAGTTTTCACAGGCAGACAACACCACTGTTGACAGACAACACACTGGCTATTTAATCTAGTTGGGCTCATATTCTGTCTGTTCCTCCCTCATTAGCTAGAGCAATCGTCACCCAGCCTTCTCTCGTGTTCTGCGAGATCAAATTATCGCTCATTATTTCCTCCTAATTGCAGAGGAAGAACCTCACACCTATAGCAAAACAAGCTTCCCTGAAACACCCACATCCTTCCAGCACGGGTTCCCAGTTTCACCTTTCAGTACAGCTCCTTTTTTTGATTGCTTCAATCAGTTCCTTGAAGAGTTAAACTAGAAATAATCTTTAATACAAGAATGCTGTTGAAGGAACCACCTATGCGTGCAAAGCTACTCGGTAAGACAGGCCACACCGCCCGGGGGAGGATGGCAGAGAGAACACTTGAAAGCACCCTCAGCTCGGACTAAATAGGTATTAAGCTCGTCGGGATTTTCTGTACATACTCCAGTCTACCAGAACAACAGAATATGGATTTCACAGGGCATCCCTGCCAATAAACCCAGGGATTCAGTGGCAGGTGTACCTTCAAAGGAAACTATTTTACGTCACCGCTTTCGCATTATTGCGCTGGAAACTAAGGAAAAGCTGCCGGGCTTTGCTTTCATCCAGCTACAACTGACAAAAACGGCGCAGTTTTAAAATTCATGGTAAAACTCCTTAGAGGAGGCGGTGCTCCGTGTGCCCTTTGAAAGTGTTAGAACAGAGACACTTCCCAGAGCCGGGCAGGTTTAGCACACACCGCCGCCAGCAGCTCCCGAAACTCTGCCGGCCGAGGTGGGGAATACCTGCCCCGAGAGCTCCGCACCGCAAACAACGCGGGCTCCATCTTCCTCCGGCCGCCCTGTGTCTCCGGGCACCGCAAGGCAAAGCCACCGCACCCCCCCAGAAACAGCACGGCTCAAACCAACTTTAAGAACTTCGTACCATTAAAAACAAAAAAAAAAAACACCCAACCAACCAAACAAAAAAAGAAGAAGAAAGCAGGATACAGGCGAAGTGCCCATTAGCCCGCGGGAGGGCGGGGAAGCCTTATCCCAGCCGTATCCCCCAGCAGTGGGAGAAGGAGAAGCCCCGGGCGCTGCGGGCCCCTCTCCACCCCGCGCCGCTGCCGGGGCCCCGCAGCCCCCCCGGCCCTGGCTCGGCTCCAGCGGGCCCGTCTAACAAGTTGATCCCGGCGTGAAAGAGGAAGAAAAGGAAAACCTGGGAGGGGGAGGGGAAGCCCCTGCGCGGCCCCGGAGCCCGGACCGAGCGGGGGAAGGCGGGCAGGGAACGCCGGAGGGAAGGAGAGTCGCCTCCCGCCCCCCTCCACGGCCGCAGGATCCATTTTCCCTCCCGCTGCCCCGCTCCAACTTTCCGCTCGCCGCGGCCCGGGACTCACCGGCATCATCTTGGAGCCGAACCGCATGGGGGCGGCCGGTGCCGGCCCCGCCACCCGGAGCGGGGAGCGGCGGCCGGGGGGGCGCAGGGGCTGCGCTGCTGCTGCTGCCGCCGCCGCCGGGACGACCTGTTGCGGGAGGCACCCGGCTCGGCCCAGCCTCTGCTTTGTTCCCACCGGGAGCCGCTCTCCCGCCACCGCCTCCACCCCCGGCTCCGCTCCGAAACTAACCCCGGCCCGGCGAGGAGGAGCCGCCGCGCCCCGCCCGCCGCCCACCCCCGGGAGGGGCCGGCCCACCTCCTGCTCCCTCCGGGGCTGCCGGCCCGGAGCGCCACGAGGGAGGTCAGACCGCCCGGGGCTCGGCATTCAGCGGGGGCTGTGACAATACGAGATCCGTGGGAGTCCCCACGGGTCACCCCCTCCGGCACGGCGCTCAAAGCGCGCGGGTTTCGGGGCCCCACGGAGCGCGGCTTGCCCTGGATCGGCAGCGCGGGTGGAAGCCACCGGCCAAGGTCACAGCAGAGCCTCCCCTAGCCTGATCTGCGAGCCCCTGCCGTCCCTGTGCCTCAGACAGACCGTCCTACAGATGCCTTTTAGCTCCTCGTGTACGCAGCCAATGGAGCATCCCTGCCCGAGGCACGTTTTATTTTTTTTTTTGTTATTTTTGGTTGGACCTGGTGAGTAGATCAAGTCAGACCTCACTGAGATGACAAAGCCTCAGTTGGGCTGTCCCAAAAACCATCCCCTCGAATCTTTTGCACCCACTTAAGAGGTGTAGGGAAAAAGTTCTCCCTTCTTTGGAGCAGTGTGCAGGACATCCATTTCAAACCCAGGCACTTTGCTAGCAGCACTTCAGAAACTCACGCAAGGCTTGGGGGAAAAAAGTATATTCATTCAATCGGCACCGTTACAGGGCTCTCTCGCCAGGAAAACCAGCCCCATCTGTTTTACCTACTCGTATTAAAATCTTCGTAGTAATTAGGCAAGATAAAAGCGGAGGGGATTAGAAGTTCCCAGATGAAGGAAGAGCAAAACACGAACTTAATTTGTATAAAAACATCTATTTTTCTAAAGCAGTAAAGAAACTTTGAGAGCATTAAAGGAGCTTTGAGAGCTCCCCCAGGAACTCCTAGGCGGTAAGCAAGCACTGTTTAATACAATATTGCTGCAGGAGGGATAAAATCCCGGCCGAGCCGCGCCGTGTTTGCCCCGATCCCGGGGCCGCTCCCGCATCCCCCCCACTCCCCGCGCTCCTCGCCCCCGCGCCACGGCCGGCCAATGAGGAGGCGCCGCCCCCGGCATGACGTCACCTCCTCGGGCGCCCATTGGGCGTCTCACGAACACAGCGCGGTGTCTCCCGGCAACGCCGTGACGTCACGGCCGCGTCCCGGGCAGCGGCTCCGCCGTTGTCCCGGCGGAAAACGCGCCCGTCCCCGGGGCTGCTGCCTCGGACGGACCGAGCAAAGAGCCGCACTGCTGGGGGATAGGGCTTCCCTTATCCCGAACCCCGCGGGTATCCCGCCGGCTGAGAGGCATCTGTGAATCCCAGCTCTTTCCCCATTTGCGCCCGTTCCGATTCGCTTCTCCAGTGCCCGCATGCATGGGTCAACCTACGCGCAGAAGGTTTACAAAGCCACTTATAAAGCCAAAGTTTCATTTGCTGGATTTTTAAAAACTCAGACTTTAGATTTATATTACAGGATAAAAATGTTACAGGTAAAAGCAAGTGGCACTGGAGAACTGAAATTCTTTGAATCGCGGAGTAATGGAATCACTGAGTTTGGAAGATCATCGAGGTCAATCATTAACCCAACAGTGCCACGTCTGCCACTAAACCACGTCCCTAAGCGCCACATCTCCATGTCCCCTGAACACTGCTAGGGAGGGTGACTCCCTCACTTCCCTGGGCACCCTTTGAGTTAAAGACATTTCAATAAAGACATTTCTCCTAATACCCAATCTAAACCTCTCCTGGTGCACCTTGAGGCCGTGTCCTCTTGCCCTATCTCTTATTACTTGGGAGAAAAGACCGACTCCCAGCTGGCTACAACCTCCTTTCAGTAGAGCACATTGAGGTCTCTCTGATCATCCTTTTCTCCAGGCTAAACACCCCCCAGTCCCACCTCAGAAGCCTTGGTGCTCCAGACCCTTCACCAGCTTTGTTGTCCCTCTTTGGACACACTCCAGCCAACGATTCTGCAAATTCCTGCTGAATTTTTAGAAGCATGTAGTTGGTAAGGGATAAAATCAGGAGTGTGATCTTTTAATGTACTCCCTAAATACAGACACAAATAACTCCAATAATTAGAATATTAAAATAACAATTTTAAGCCTGTAAAATAAACCTGGAAATGGTTAGGTAAAAATCAAGTAGAAAAGGTGTTTCAGATGAGTGTATGTGCGAGGTAGCCACATTTTGCTAGCACAAGCCTTTTGCAGGCCAATCCACAGAAGTCTCTTTTGGCTCAAGCTCTAACTTTGACATCATCCACGCAGAACCCCATCCCTGCTAAGGAAATGAAGCTCCAAGGGGTGCACAGATCTTTATTTCCAGTTCTGTGCAGGCTCTGTGACTCATACACTGCAATGAGGGCTCTCAGTGCCATCTGGCCTGGCACTGAAGATCCCAGCTCCTCTCCAGCAGAGGGGACAGTGCTGGCCAGGTTTGCAGGTAAAACCCTTGTACCCATGCCTATCTCAGCAGCACTGCCCACCCTCCCTAGAGCACCTCTCATTCCTGCCTCTCACAGCTACTCAGACATGATCTCACTAGAGAAGCATGGCATGAATTTCTCACAACAGGTTATTCATTCCAGGACAGACTTTTTGGTTTATCAGCAGAGAGTTGATGTTCCCCTAGAGAGGGCAGAAATATGGGAGGGTTTCTGAGCACAGGTTCAACCTCCAGAGTGTCGACAGTTGGAGATAACTGAGTCATGCACAGCAGCATTGGCAAGGGGCAGCAGTTCCCAGCCCTGCATACACAGAGCTGTCAGAAAAAGGAAGAGGAGATCCACAGGATCTGGAGCCAATGGCATGGACAGCTGAAGCTCTGCACCTCTTCCCTGGCTCCCACTACTTTTGGTGGCCTAAGCAGAGCATGCTGCATTTGACTAAGCCCACATGCAGTTCCCTAGAGGTGATCACAGCAACAGCTCTGATGCCTCAGGTTTTAGCTTTCATATTTTTCAGATTCTGTACTGCTTTAGTGTGTAGATCTGAGCTTCATATTAGGGAATAGTAAGCTCTCTTCACAAAGTAGGTAGTCAAAACAATTCCTTCTCCAGCTGGGGACCAAGGACAACAAATCCAAATGTCAGGCCCAAGAGCATAAACAAGAGTGGAATGAAGAGAGAAAAACAAGAAGGATGGGACTTCATTGGCTGGAGCTGTAATTGGACAATTAACTCCAATATTCCAGTGTGGAATTTACATGCCTTCTGAACAGAGACATCATTCTCTCTCAGGTTTTTTCCTGGAGAAGCACTGAGGGAAAACAAATTTTATCCCTGCTTGCTGCTCCTGTTGTTTTGCACATGTGGAATGTGATAGGAAGATTGTTTACCTGAAGTGATTTGTCAGTTGGATTCTGCTGAGGATTGTTTTGTTTCCTTGGCCAATCACTCAAAGTTGTGTCCTGACTGTTGGGACACAGTCACAAGTTTTCTTTAGTATTCTTTAGTATTCTTTGTAGTATAGTTATAGTATAGTATAATGTAATATAATATAGTTTAATAAAGTGAGAATTCAGCATTCCAAAGCCTTGCAGTCAGATGACAATCATTTCCAGACGTTGGGGTCACCCGATTTCAATAGACCAGAACTTGTAAAAGTGAGAGACCTTGTGACTGGTTCTCCATTTTGTGACCATTTGGGTTCATCTTGGGTGTAGCCCTGGCTGGGCTCTTGTGCTGCCCAAGGTGGATCCATTGAGGCCTTTTAATAAATCCCTACTTTATTCTTTAACTCCACCTAGCCTTTGTTCTAGGTCTTCACAAGGCATCACTTCAAGAGAAGCTCATACTCCTGCAATGACTTGAAAAGTACCCAAGAAAAGGAAAAAAACCCCACAAAACCAATAAACAGAAATGTAGCTGAATTGTTATTCTTTCCACAGGAGATCAGCTTGATCTGAACCACAGAAACCTGCAGTAGCAGAGACATTACAGACACTATTGGTAATGATAATCAGTAAAAATAAACAACATCATCTTTTCTTGTCATTAATCTTCCCATACAATGGGATCTGTAGGACAGGGCTGGAAAAACACTGCTGTATTTCATGCTCTCAGCACACTACTTAGAACTCCAAAACTCCACATAATTCCTTCAGTTCTGTATCCAAGCAATTTTAATAGTAACTTCACATCCTCTGCTCTACCAGACTGCCCAGAACTACTTCCACACCAGACAAGTCCCCTTTTACAGTCCTGACATAAATTTGGAGGATTATCAGGTAACATTCCTTTTGCAAGAACTCATAAGATTTTAAAGGGGGGGGGGGGGAAAAGCTCTACCTTTTGGTTGTTTTTAATAAACCCTTCAATTCTTCAGCAAAAAGCTGAATGTGTTTCTTAGACTGCTTCTAAGGCAGTAATTTCGGAGGGTGTTTGACATAAATCAAGAGAGCAGCAGCAACAGAAGAGGTACAGGAGGGCAGCTGGGTTAGATTTGCTGTCCACTGCCACCTACTGTTAAAACTCCACCAAGTCAGACTTGTGAGCTCTTAATTCCCCAAGGATATGATTTAAGAGCCCAGAAGGAAGGAAAAGCTTTGGAATTAAGATTGCTGCGGAGAAAAGGAAAAGAAAAAAAAAAAAAAAAAAAAGGGACGTGCCAAGAGAATTGCTCACCTAAACTCATCGGGCTGTGGCACAGCAGCTTCATAAGTTTGGATTCTTTCCAGCAATGTTGAAATTCTGGCACCTAATTTAGACAGCTCCTCTTCAGCTCAAGATAAGGCTTTTCCAGGCAGTGATTCAACACAAAGACCTCGATTAGTCCGTGTTGTCAAACTTCCTCACAAAGAGAAAATGCAGCTAAAGAAGAGAAAACAGATGGTTTAACACTTTCAGCACCTACATACAGTTCTGCTAATCCACCAGCTGCCCTCTTGTTGTTAGATTCGTTTCCACTATTTAATGCTGCATTGCCACAATTGAATTTGTTTTCAAAACATCAGATAACAGACCTTAGAGCAGAAACAGTTTGGGGGAAAACACAGAGAAATTACCATCTCCCAGCTGGAAAATAAAGTTCTCTAGCTCATAGAGCCATAGAATCATTAAGGTTGGGAAAGACCTCTAAGCTCATTAAGTCCAACCATTAACCCAACATTGCCAGGTCCTTCACTACTATAGTGCCATAACTATGTATTTTTCAACACTTCTGGGGCAATGATTCCATCACTTTTCTGGGCAGCCTGTTCCAGTGCTTGACCAAGTTCCAAAGTCTGCAGGTAACATTTATGAAATCTTTTCAGAAAGTTGCTAACAACATCAGCTAGGACATCCCATGTTATTCCAGTGGCTGCTTCCAAAGAAAAAGCTTTTGGTCCATGCTACATTCAAAGCAGCACATCAAGAAGCATTTAACAAGTGTAAACTTTAAATTAAGACACACTGGCTTGCCACCACTTCTGTCAGCCTGTTCTCTAAGAGTAGTTTTCTTGGACATTGAGGAGCTGTACAGCAGACATACCTTCCCCTTGGAGATAAGCCACCTCTCTAAACTTGTGTCTGGAAGCTGAAATGAGCCTCTTGAGGGAGTTTATCACATCAGGGCATGCTTAATGCAGAATATCAACATCATCATCATCATCATCATCAGGGCCCTCCTTGGATGGTGTGTGCTTTGTGCTCACACCAAGTCCATTTTGGTTGGGACATATGCTTCCTTATTCACACTCAGATTAAATCCATTTAAAATCTAAACAAATAACTGTATTCTGTCACATCCCTACACCACAGCTGAAACAAAATCTAGATTTTCCCAACATGAGGAACAGCTGAGTTACATTTACCTCACTCAGAGCCATGAGAGATGGTGCCTTGCTTTGAGATAGCACTTACTACTACACAAAGTAAACATAAACATCATTGGTCACTGTATGTAGGAGCTGGTCATGCATATAAGCAAGTGCATTAGACAACCAAAGTTCAGACTCTGTAACTTTAAAGTTAGTTAAAAATTATTTCTTGCTTAACTTGTATCCTCTCTGTAAACTAACCCCATTATCTAAGTTGTGACAGTCCCACATGCACCCACTGCACAAAGTACATTATCATGTTACTCAGTAAACTAATAATTGTACAGAGCCAGCAGCACTCAGAAAATACTTCAGAAATTTGCATCAATTTTGATGCAACCTATTCAGGCCTTAAGCAGATCATTTAAATACAGTTTCAAAGGATGATTCTCTAAAAATAGAAAGTGTCATTAATATCAGAGGCATCACTCACTTTAAAGAGATGTCTTCAATTTATTCCAGATCAATAAGGAATTATTTAACTAAAGCTCTTCCAACTTCTCAAGTTACTTGCTGGAAGAAAATTCTAATTTCCTCACTCAAAAGTCTTTTCTATGTAATTTAAATTCTGTGTGGGGTTTTTTCCCTCACAGGTAATTGAACAGCTAAAGCAAGTCTGCACTGTGTCTTCAAAAGAGGAGAAAGAAACTTCCTCTTCCATTAGACCCCAGCAACCTTCAACAAATTAGTGTTTTGTATGCATCACACACAGCTGCCATTCTTCTCAATAATCAAATTATATTCAGTACACTCACTCTGGATCCCTGTCAATTGATCTGAGCACAGATCCTGACAGAGGATCCTGTGTAACAAAACATCTGTTTAGGACAATTACAGTGATTTGGGAAAGCTTTATCTGCCTGCAGCCACTCACCCAGCCCCATAAGGGAGCTGGCCAGGGAGGAAAAACAGGGAAGGAGCTGAAACACGTGCTCATTAAGCACAAATCTATTCAGCTGGTGAAACAGAAATTCTGTGATCAAAATGCCATTCCTTCCCAGAAACTTTAAGATGCTGATTAGCCACACAGTGAGTCTGGAGCTTCATCCCAGCTGGATGTTTGGAGGATGTGGAGGGTTAAATGAACACTGCCATTTTACTGTTGCCTCATCCCTATTGCTCAGCTGCCAAGAAGCCAGACTTAGCTCATGCTAGCAGCCCCTCTGGAGTCAAGAGAGAATTAAACCAGAAGGATTTCAGAAAATATAAAATTATTTCAAGATCAGGCCCTCAACAATATCTTTTTTTTGTAAAGTGACTGCAGGACTGAGCAGACCATGCCTTTGTAAACCTCTTCTCATGGTTAATTTATGTATTTTCTTTGCACCTTCTGACACAGAGCTATAGTCCTGTGCCTCAGAATATCAAACTCTGCTTGAGATAACCCTGGCAGACCTGGGGACATCAAAAGTACTTGTGCAGTTTGTTGTGTCTATGGCATTTCACCAAACTGAACTGATATCTCTGAGACACAGAGACATTACTGATGTCTTCTCTGAATTATCTTTATCATGTGTAAATATGTGCTAGTATACTGAAATTAAAGGAATTCCTTGGAACTTAGATCAAAACTGAGCCCTTCCTCATGGTGATAATGAATTCTGTGCCCTAGGGATGGCGAACACCCCACAAGAGAATAATACAGAGAATTAGCAAAAGTCATGTTATCTAATGAAAGCCTCTCATTTTTTTATCTAAGCTTGTTGACCAAAGTTAGTTCTGAGTACAGCTGTGTGAGGGAGGTGTGTAACCATCAGGAGCTGATTCTGTAGCCTCCCTGGGGGAGGTATTTTGACTGCAAGGAAATAGAAGGGGTGTTTGTCTGAACCCTTGTCTTCTTTATTCCCCAAGTACATCGGTTTACCTGATTTGGAATTAATTAGTAGTAGTACAGAATTAATACAGTATGTGTCTACAAATGCCATTTTCCCTGTGGATATGAAAACATTTTAAATTTTTTCTTGACATTTGAAACAGAAAAACATATTTGATGAAAGCTTGACTGTGCAACATGCCTGGCCTACATAAACCACTCAAGATTGGTCTGGTCCCTACACTTTCAGTTCAGAAAAATCTAGAGAGAATCTATTTTCTGTCTTCCTGTCTTCTACTTGTTTTCCTTTTGCTTCTACCTCTCATCTCCCATGGAGCATCATATTCTTCTGCCTCTCAACATCAACATATTATTACTTTTAGATACCTAATATACAGTATTACAAGTAAATAAAGGGGTAGATGTAGATTTTAGAGTCAGTTTCTCAACCAGATTTTTATGCAATGTGTAGCACTACGGGGTCCAAAACTGATTAAACTGCAAAGGATCCAGTTAAATATTTATATTGATTTAATTAAACTGGGATTACATTCATATCTGAAGCTGACTCCATACCACAATATTTACTCATTTACCTATTAGAGGATTAAAAGTTTCAGCTGTGAAAGATTAATGTGTTCAAATTTACACTGCTGTGTTTATTAACAGCACCCTCAAGGGAAATTTAAATATTACTTTTTTTCCATTTTTAATGCCTTTCACAAAAAGACCTTTAAGCAAGAAAGACTTTACTCTGCCTTAGTGTCCAACAGCCTGAATGAAAGCACAGCTGTGTGAATAGACCAGACTTCTTTCAAATTTACCATCTCTTTAAAAAAAATTCCTAATATCCATGAAGTGAGCAAACTGCTGCTGCCCCCGAGAAGGAAACACATCGTGTGGGAAAGGCTTTTCTATTTTTCTATTGATTACACTGACTTAATAAAACAAATCTGTTCTCCTCCCACCCAACTTCTGCTCTTACCATCAGTTTCTGAGCACGTTACTCCTCTTTGCTCCAATATTCCTAATCAACATGACAGTTCTGACCTACTTACACACTTTCCTTCACCTCCAACCCCCGCTGCTAAATTTTTTCCACCACTCCCATCTTCCCAGATGTCTGCTTGTTAGCTCCTGCTTCTCACTCTCTCTCTTTCCACCCTTTCTTTAATTTCTCCTCCTTTCTCAGATCTCATAGATACAACTTGACTCGTGTTTGAGCCAGGCTCCTTCCTCTTCATCACAGTTCTTGGTGTTGCTTGCTTCCATACAAAGCCCAACCAAAATATTCCACACAATTTCAGTAAAATTTCACAGCCTGAACACACCACACTCCAATCAATTGGGAGCACAATATGTAGTCCAGAGTATGGGGAAATCCAAATTTCATTCCCCCAAACATAAATCAAAATATTATGTGGATTTTTGCATGAAAGGAGTGAAAAAATTCATTTCCCCTAACACCTTCTTGTGAGTCACTGAGAAGTTAAAAAAAAATCAATCCAACTATGCTCATAATTCTAACATGGTTAAATAAAAACGATGGCTATTTCTAGATTTTAAGATTTAAGGCTATTTCAAGACTATACATGACACGTAATATGCCAACAGATTCTACATAACTTTATTTTATCCCTTGCAGAAAATATTAGCAAGTTTTCTGGCTTCACAGTATCCCAAAATAACTGCAACGTTCACCCACTGGAGAGTCTGTAATGGGGGTTTTGTGAAAGTGCATGAGAACTGTGTTTTTCCAAATTAATGCAAAGTGATGCATGCTCAGAAAAATGACACCAGATACACTGGAGAAGGACATGAGTCAGAACCTGGAAGGGAGCAGAATTACCCAACTTACTAAAACAGACTTATTAACTGTTAAGCTATGTATATACTTAGCAAAAAATATATATTGTTCATTGTATTTATTTTGTTTGGTGATATGAAAAACATACAGCTTATATTTATTAAACATAGAGCTGTATCTAAAAAACTGAAATTGTCTAAATTAGATAGCCAAAACAAAAGAAACACTCTCTTGAAACAAAGTGAAATCTTATATGCTTAGGTAGGATGAAAAATCCCACTTCCTTTTAAAGCATCAACACACTGCCAGCCCAAACTTCACGTGCCAAGTCACAAGTTCATAAAGAATTCTCCCGAGTGAGTTTTAAACTGCTGACGGTGCATGTGAAAGGAGATCAGGTCTGAAAACCATGCACAAGAATAAAAGCCCTGCTGCAAGATAGCAGCATTGATGAGTTGAGGGGAGGGAGCAAAACACTTCCAGATCCATACAAGGCACACAGTGTTCTGCTCCTAAAAAGGAAATATTAATTTCAGCACACATTTTTGGAGTGCCGTTAGGATGACACACATAAAGCCTTACCCTTGCCTTTGCCCTGCTCCCAAGTTAATTCTTTTCCAGATGCCTCTTTTTGGTTTGGGGGGTTTTGTTTGTTTGTTGGTTTTGGTTTGTTTTTTTTTTTTTTTTTTTTAAGAAAGAGGTTGCAGATGAGTTTCTGAGGAGAGGGGGGAGTGAAAGAAATGGGTTAGGATAAAACTTCAAAGAGAGGAAGCATGAAAAAAAATGTACAGAGGTGCTGCAGGCAGCTAATTCTTTAGTCCTGTAATATTTTAAGCTACACTACCTTGGTGCAGGTACTGAAAGAAGTGGTCTCATTCTACCCAAACATTTGATGTCTTTTCCCCTCACATTTTGCTACCAGCACTCTTGGGATTTGTTTAGTGATTTCCTCTGGCAAGTGAGTCTTCAGTTCCCCAGTCAAGCACAGACACCCAAAGCTGCTTATGAGAAATGAAGCAGCAGCAGCAGCTGAAGGCACTGAGGAGACTGGCACCATACTTTTCAAAGCTGTGCCAACTCCTGTCAGGCTAAAATGCTTGTGAAACTGAGGAGTGTCTCTTCTCAGAAGCACCATAGAATGTTCTAGAAACAGCTCTTGGTCCCATCCCTTTGTTGTCCCAGCAATCTGATCCAGAAACCTCCTTAACATACAGGATAAAGGGCAAATAAAGGAGCAGAGTTTCCTTTATTCTGGGTGTTCTGCTGCTCAGTTATGCCTGGTTCCAGGCAGTGGTTTTCGGGCTGCCGAGGGTTTTGCCAGCTGGCTCTGATCCCAAAGGCTGACAGTGGACCTGCAGCCCCCTGGCTGCTGTGGCTGCCTGTGCCACCAGAGCAGGGGCAGCTTGAACACCAACCACTGAAAGGATGCTCGCCCATCCATAGGTAAAACTCAGCACGATGGATTACTTTGTAATGAGGATGTATGTAGTTTTGTCTCGCTGAGGAGCTACGAAGATATTTTCCACCGTGTAGCTGCCTCACTGTAATCCAAGCACATTCTCCCGGTAGGTCACTACCTGTGCCTGTGCGGACGGAGCGCTGCCGGACTGGGGCGCAGCCGCACCCACGGAGGTTTGGGAGGTCCTTCCCACGGATGTTTGGAGGTCCTACCGAAGGAGATTTGGGAGGTCCTTCCCACGGAATTTGCTCAGAGGGGCATGGAGAGGGAGGCGTTCATCCCTTCTCTCTGGCTTCCAGCCGTAGAACACGAGGGGATGCTCTAAAGCCGCCTCGGGGGAAGTTCAGGTTGTGTATAAGGGAAATTCCTAACGGAGAGAGTGGGAATCCTACATGGGAATCATTAGGGTTGGAAGGGACCTTTGGAGATCACCAGTCCAACCGCCTGCCAAGGCAGGGTCACCTGGAGCAGGCGACACAGGAACGTGTCCAGGCGGGGTCTGGATGTCGCCAGGGAGAGACTCCACGACCTCTCTGGGCAGATGCTCTGCCACCCTGAGCTTAAAAAATTCTCCCTCTGGCTGGCGAACTTCTCAAGTTTCAGCCTACGGCCCTTGCTCCTCGTCCTGTCTCCTGCACCACGGACAAGAGTCGGACACCATGCCTCTGGCACCCGCCCGCCGGCGAACGGCTCCCCGGGCAGGGGCAGCGACCCGAGCCCTCGGGCACCGCAGCAGCGCTGGAGGTTCCATCTCCCTCACTCCCTGCGGGAACGCCGGAGCGGGCCCGCCGTGACGGCTGCGGAAGAGGCGTCACAGAGAGGCGGCGCCGTCCCCCCGCGGAGGAAGGACGGGCTGCAAGATGGCGGCGCCGGAGGAGCGGCTCGTGTCGGAGGGCGAAGGCGGCGCCCCGGGCTCGGCGCGGCTCTCCCCGGCCCCGCTGCCGGAGGCCGCCGAACCGCTGGCGCCCATGGAGCCGCCGCCTCAGAGCAACACGCTCATGGGGCTGCCCATCGTGGCTATCGAGAGCATCCTCAGCTTCCTGTCCTACGATGAGACGAGCCAGCTGCGCTTGGTAGGGGCCGCGGAGGGGAGGCGGCGGGGCGGGGGCCGCGGGGCTGCGGCCGGGACCGGGCTCAGCCCGCCTGGCCCGGGGCAGGGCGGCGGTGGCGGCGGCCCCGGTGCCCCCCGCCGGGCTGCTGCGCTCGCCGGGGAACGGGCTGAATGAGGTGGGGTGGGTGGGATGGGGCTTTATCCCTTCTCCGCTCTCCGTGTGCGCTGCCATACGCGCATTCCTAAAGCTCTTTATACCGTCTCTTACTTCTTTCATTCCTTTCACGCTCTGTGAGAAAGCACCGGGCTGCTGGCGGCTCGTTTCTCCCACTGACTGGTTGGGGTGGGTAGTCTATTGTGTCTCATATGTGTGTTTATTTTTGCTTATAGGGCTTAAGCCTACAAGTGTAGGAGGTGGTGAGCCTGCTGCTCCAAGAATCCTCCCCTATCTAGAAATGTGGGTCAAAAAAGAAGATGTAAAAAAAAAAAAAACCAAAAAAAACCAAAAAACCCAAACCAAAAAAAACCCTGCCTGCTTCTTCTAGTCTTAGTGGATGTGTAATTAATAGCATATAGTATCTGCACCTCTGAACTTGATAATGCCAAAAATCCCCACAGCTGTCAGTGAGGAGATCAATGTATATCAATATTTAACTGCCTGCATAAGGAGCCTGATGTAAACCATGTCGTATTATGATAAGCTGTTGTCTTACTGAATCTCTTACGAGGTTGTAAATGGAATAATAGTGAGGGAATTAATGCACAGCTTATGTAACTCTCAGTAAATGTGCATGCACTGTACCATTCCTATTTTAAGAACTCGATTAGTCTAAACTGGATAACATTACAAGTGTATTTCTGCAGGAAATTGGACTGCCTGTG
The DNA here is from genome assembly GCF_012460135.2 of Molothrus ater. Lineage (NCBI taxonomy): Eukaryota > Metazoa > Chordata > Aves > Passeriformes > Icteridae > Molothrus > Molothrus ater. The sequence goes on along the minus strand of NC_050480.2, from coordinate 7,832,426 downwards.
TCCTGGATCAGCAACCTGAAGTGTTGCATCCTGACTGTAACTGTAAACTGAAAGCTCTTCAAGCAGAAAATCTGTTCTCATTTATATTGTTCCAAGCACACCAGTTCCTAAATATTTCTAGAATGTGCTGTCAGCCCCTCAAGGCTTCAGCTTCTTCTGTGAGAGTAGGTAGTGGATCTGTAAAAAAGATGTGGTACTTGAGAAACACAGAATAGGCTGAGTTAGAAGTGAGCCACGAGGATCCCAAAAGTCCAGCTCCTGGCCCTGCACAGGACATCCCCAAGATCCCAGGTGGCACCTGCAGTTTGACCAGGGGGAAGGGAAGTAAATCACATGGTGTTTGGATATGCCACGTTTCAGGCTCAGAATTGCAGGCACAGGCTGTGGCTGCAGCTTTCCCTTGCATCTTATGAATGGTAGTGCCTGTGGGAGCTCTCACAAGTCCACAGAAGGCTTTTTCTTTCTCCAGCTCTCAGTGTTTGTAATGCTCTGTTGGCAGTGAAGGTGAGAGCAGGAAAGGTAAGGATGTCAGGACTAAACCAGCTGTTTAACACTCACTGGCACTTAGGGAGTAAAATGTCACACGTTTATGCTCCCTTGTATAGCACCTCCAAGTTCCTTTTTCTAGAAGAGGACTGGCCCTTTCAGAACTTTTAGAAATATGCAAAACCAGACTTGATAAATACCAACTTTGAAACACATGTAGAACAATACTGGTGTAAAATGAAGGGAACTATTCAGTTGGTCTTTCCCTACTTTGAGTTTTTGAGTCAGTGACAGCCAAGAAAATTAATCTCCATCAAATTCCTAACTGTTCCCTTAAGCACATCAGAAGGCATTATGAGCATTCTCCTGAGAAGAAAGTAGCCTTTTGTTAACCAGCAGTAATGTAAAGAATCAAAGCCTTTCTGGTGTGAGCCCATAAGCTTGATCAGCTGGGTCTTTCAGGTGGCTGGTCAGAGCTGAAGGTGTTCTTTTGGTAGACACTGGATGTTCTTCATAGCTCCAGGTGCTTTTGTCAGAGAATTAAGGAAGCCTTTAAAAATAGTAGTGCCCAGGCATAAATTCAGAAATTTCATTACTTTGGGATTTTTCAAGGTGGTGAGTAGCCTTTGGAAAGACCTGCGTGTTCCTGCTCTACGAGCTGCCTTGCACAAACAGTAAATTTTTGTTTTCTGTGAGGACTGACTTGAGCTGCTTATCAAAGATGAATGAGTGTATGTTATAAGTAGTATTGTGCTAAAGATACGTTGCAGGAGCACATTAATTGAATGACAGATGTGAAATTGCTCAGGTCTCATGCATATTAGAAACATACCCAAAAGCGGCCTCATTACTCCTTAGAATGTGAGATTCCATGGGATGAAGCATCTTGAGGAAGGCAGGAACATCCAGGACATCAGTTGACCTAAACAAAGTTTGATCATACATGTTTAGACAAAAAACGTGGATTCCCTAAAACCAATAATTTTGATGCATTTTCTGGATCCCAGCATGGAAGGAATGGATGTCTTAATGTGCTTTTTATTTTGGATCACCTTAGCTCAGTGATCCATAAAAAAAATAAATCTCTAGATTGAACTAGGTTTGGATCTACAGTGTATACAAAACAGCAGACTGAGGAGTTGGCTGGGTGGGAGGACAGAGAGCACCAGAATGTTTTCAGATTGAAATGGAGATAGGAATGTGCATTGTTTATGTAGAGCATAATGAGGAGCATAATCTCAGGCGTAAGATCCAGAAGTCTTTTTCTGTCCTCAAAGGATGAGGTAAAGAACATTTCCTGCTTGTGATGATTGCCATCAGGCAAGGCAAGGCCGTGGGCCCCTCATTGTGCACAAAGCACTTGCTTTCCTGAGCATAATGCTGCTGTTCCTGGGGTCACTGTGTGAGAAAGCAGAAATGAAGCACCTACAGCTTAAGCAGTGAAGTAGATCCAAGGAGCAGAGACTAAACAATAGGTATTCAGAGAGCAGTCATGTCTGAAATGAGGGAAATCTTGAGCCCTCGAATTTTTGTTCAGACAAAGTGAATGAGAGGAAAAGCAGCAGCATTTTGCTTTCAGCCCTTTTGAGTATTTACTTCATCTGCTTCCTCTGATGATTCCCGTGAGAGAAACACAGAGAACCCCAAGGATGCCAGTGTCTGAAGCTGTAATACTTTGGACAAGCCCACTGTGCATGCTGACAGGCAAGCTCACTATCTTCCAGCTTTTGAAGGCTCCTTTTACAGGGATATTTTTAGTGACTTGCAGAAGCTTTGAAATTTTTACCTCAGTGGGATAATAATGAAATTCTTAGATTCCAGTTTCTTTTTCAGTCACATGTCTGAGCTTGGAAAGGCACTTCCATTCAGGCTATTACTACAACAAGCATGTTAAAATCACACAGTCCACAACCTCCTTCCATGAACAGTCTGAGAAGGTTATCTTGGAATCTGACACACATCAGGACTACATAGATTCTGTAGCAAACTTGTGCTTGTTTCCTGCACAGCACAAGTAAGGACTGATAGCCTTTGGACAGGATGGCTTTAATATTCCCAGTCTATATTTACAGGCATTTCTATTTTAAGGTTTCTTGATGAAGTTATGAGCATTTTTCCACTTACTTTACCCTAAAAAAGGCATTTTACAGACCACGGTGTCAGTGTAATAAGAAAAATAACATATATTGAATCTAAATACTCCAGGATATTTTATATTTGTTTTGGAGTTGGTTACCTGGTAGTGAATCTTGGAAGAAATTAAACATGCTTTTTAAGGAAGTTAGATTGTGTCAGTGTGTTTACAAATGAAGTGGAAAATTAGTTTATAGGATCATAGGAAGCTGCTTTCACATAAAAGTCAGCGCATGAAGAAGCAACCTCTCCTTCTGCTTTTTAGATGGATTTGGAATACCTTTCTAACCCTGAAACTTGAACACAGGGTCTGGTTGGACTTGTCCTTTGAGGAAACACAGCCTCTTTCAGCTCTGTGACTAAAATAAGAAAATATTCACCAAAATTGTAAATACAAGGATAAGGAAATTCAATTTATGATCTGTTGAATATGTAATATCCAACTGTCTTGGACTGCTGTGGACGCCTAGAAGTGTAATGAAGCTACTCTGCATATGACTGTGCATAGAAGAGGTATATTGTTCCTATAAATCCAGGTGCTCTGTGGTTTACCTGGTGAACTAGCTGAGAATTGCCAGATGATTGCTAACATAAGTTGCAAACAAACACTTTTGATTTCTGGTGATCCCGGAGTTTGGGTTCTAGACTGATTATTGCCTAAATATGGGTAATGTCGAGAAATTGGAGCAAATAATCCTTCCTGCTGTGCAGGGCAAGCAGAGGAGCGAGGCTCCGAGCCCGGTGCGGCGGGCTGCAGCTCCTGGGGGCCCCTCTGCCGGCAGATGTCACTGTGCGCGGGGTTGAAGCTCGCTCTGCCGCCTCCGAGCGCGGCCGGAGATGCTTCCTCTGGTGCCCGGTGACCGCAGAGCTGCCGCAGCCCTGTGCGGGTCCCGGTCCCTGCTGCAGGGATTCGGTGCCGTTGGAGCTGCGGGAAAGCTGCAAAGCCTTGACCCAAAAACCATTTAAACCCGTGCGCCCCTGGAGCTGCGAGCTCAGGGAAGAAGGAAGGATTTCCTCCTTCCTGTAGGAAGGGCCAGCATCTTTCCTTATACACAGGAGATGGTTTAACTGGATCATTGAGTGTGGGGCAGAGTGTGCTGAGGCTCTCCCTCTGCCCGTTTGCCTGGCTGATCCTTTATTAAGCAGAAGGATGTAATACCGAGGAGCACAGACAGATCACAGCCACTGCTTAATGGGCTGTCTATACAGAGCTGTCTGAAAGTCAGTTCTCACAGAACTTGGCAGAACTTCTTTCTTTTTATACAGAAGGCATTACACAAAGTAATTGCAGGTTTTACTGGGAGAGGTGAGAATCTTCTTCCTCAAGGTATAAACTCACATAGACTTTAAAGTTATGAAATGATGAGTGTATGGAGGAAAAGAGTGTTTATTAAAAAAAAAAAAAGAGAAAGTGTATTTATTGGCAAGTGGGGTCACAGTGGGAGCTGTGGACCTAAGTACCTAAAAAATCCCAACAAAATCAAAACTATTTCAAAGAACAGTTGGGTCACTAAGCTCTTGTATCTCAGAATTGAATAGTAATTGCTTTAAACTTTTGTATGAGTTGGCTTTGTCCTGTAAGTGGTAACTTTGTGAAGGTTTAGCTTTAGCAGTTTATTGTATCTTCTGCAGCTCTTCATGTCCCTTCTTCCTAAATCTGTGCGGCAAAAAACCCCTGAGACTACTGGTGTCCAACAGCAAATAAAGGAATTCTTTAAACAGAGAAGACTTTCTTATACAAAAAGGAGAATCTTGTTCCATGTGCAATGTTTTCCATGTGTTCTTAACTGTAATTGTGGTTGAGTTAAAAAGCCTTAAACACTGGAAGAAGACCACCGTGATTTCTTGTGTTTAAAGGTTTCTGGTTTTGAGACTACAAAATATTAATTTCATCTACCAGAATCACTGTGGAGACCATGCTGAAAGCCAGGCATGGGCATTTGCAGCTTCCATTAAAATCAGAGGAAATTGTGTTTGCTTCTAATAGGTGGCATTCAGCCCACTGTCTCTTGTTAGGCAAAATCAACAGATTTATTTGTGAGCTGTGTAAACATAGCTGCTCCTTTTTGGAGTATTCTGATCTTTGGTGGAGATGGAAATGCCTTAATCTCAACTGCAGTTTTTGCTTGTTGAAATGGAGCAAAAAACAGTAAGAGAATCTTTTGCTACCTGGCAAGTAGGGGTAAGATAATAGTAAAAGTGAGTTGTGGCCTTAATTGAGGCTTAAGATTTCTTTTTACTTAAATACAGGTTTGTAAGCGCATGGACTTGGTTTGCCAGAGAATGTTAAATCAGGGATTTCTGAAAGTGGAGAGATACCACAACTTGTGTCAAAAGCAAGTTAAAGCTCAACTTCCAAGGTATGTACCAGTTAAAACTGGAATTAAATTTAATTGTGTTCGATTCATTTAAGCAGATTATTGAAAAGGAATTCCTTTCTGGCTAATTCTCTTATATATCTTGAAAATTTGAGTCACATTTGCCTTTATTTAATTTATTTTTTCTAAAAGCAAAATCTTGAACCTAAGATTTAATTACATAATAGTGGTGTGAGAAGTGTGTCTGGTATTTCAAACAGAGAAGTCTGGGTTCTGTATTACTCAACACTTCTGGCAAATCAAACGAGGATTCCTGGGAATGATTAAATGCCATTCCTTTTCAAGAACAACCGCCTTCACTGATGATTTATCAAATACTCTGCTTAAAAAAAGGCAAGGTTTTCAACTGGCAAGGATTAAATGGGAGCAAAGAAGAGGGATTTGACATGTGAGCATTACTGGGAACTAGTTTCTCACTAAAGCCACGTCTTTCTTCCTCTTTCCACTGAATAAGAGCAGCTGCTGCTGTGTCCTATCAGATTTCCCAGCCAGAGGGAAGAAACTAAATGCTACTTAGCATAGGCATCCTTTATCAAAAAGGGTTTCTAGCTCAACCTAAACTTCACAGTAGTTACTTACTATGTAAACTTCACTAGCAATATATTACATTTATTATTTAATTGCATTGAAGTACTGACCATATGAGTGAGTGGGATAAATACATTCCCTCTGACTCAGTGTCTGCTGCTGGTCAGTATTGCAGCCTTGTTCTTAAATAGTCCTCAATTACATACAAAATTTACTATACATAAGGTATAATAATTACTTAGAGAACAAATTTTGTCTAAGAAAGTGTAGTGTGCTGTTACTAGCTGGGTCTCTATAGTATCTATTATTTCTGTGAAGACAAATGTTATTGGTTACAGGGTTTTAAGGGTGAAATTAACTTGACAAATGTTACAGTTGGATTTTTTAACTCCTTGTTAAATCAGTGTCACCTTGTGGTCTGTTTTCCAGACGGGAGTCAGAAAGGAGAAACCATTCATTAGCTCGCCATGCAGACATCCTCGCTGCTGTGGAAACGAGACTCTCTCTCCTAAATATGACTTTCATGAAGTATGTGGATTCCAATCTCTGTTGCTTCATACCTGGAAAGGTAAAATGCAGACTATATTATGGGAATATGCATCTGTGTTTAAAAAATAGGATTGTGTCACTTAACCTGGCACAGCTGGGGAAAATTTATATTGTGTGTGTGTATATATATATATATATATATATATATATATATATACACACACTTGCAAATAAACCTACAAGCCAATACTCTGTCTTACCAGGCAGTCTGAAATGAATAAACCTGGCTGTATTTAAATGTTAATTATTTTAAATTAGATTTCTATTTGCCCTTAGAGTCTCTCTTGATTCTGATGTTTGACTTGTGGTATACTCATCTTCTACAACCTTTTAGAAAAAAACATGTGATCAGGCCATCTGAAGATGTAGTAATTTAGATTACACATAACACTAGGTACTCAGTCAATCATGATTTTATGCACCTTCTTAAGGGTTTGAGTACTTCAGGTTAATTGAATTAAGGTATTTAGTATGTCAAAACACTGTTCAGTATTACAGTGGATGGTATATTTTTGTACAGTAGGTGGAATTAATTTTAAATGTAAAGTGTGTTAAATGGGAACATTACTGAACAGTTCTGGTGTTGTAGAATACCAGCCCAGCATTAAATATAAATTATGCAGGCAAGATGTACATTTGAGATACCGATGTTTTATAAGCTGTGAAATGACCAGTGCACAGGGGAATTGACAAAATCAGGCTCAGAGGAAGACTGGTACAGCTGAGGGATTAAATGAGATCAGTGAACATTATCCTAATGCTCTATTCATTGATCTTCCATGTAAGGTTGGGATATGTTGATGTTACTTTTTGGTGGGCAGAGAACTGAATTGCAGTGAGATGAATGGAAAAGTTCTCTCCTGGATTCTGGGGAAGCATGCAGGCATTTATGCATACAGTGGTAGGATAAACTGTGGGCATGGAATGTATTCTTATCTTGAAGAAGTAACTATTTCTGTTACTCTTGAAGACGTGGTATTCATTTTAAATTATATTCTTGTATGACTTTACATTATACTGCTATATATCATGTATTTTTAAAAATTTAATATAATGAAGTCAAATGAACTTAAGTCCCTGATACTTACATGGTAAATGGGATACTTTAAAAAAATGTTGTGAAGAGTAGAGGGAAAGGCAGTACTCATCCTAGACCAGGGGTGTGCAGGAGTTGGGCAGGTGAGCTTGCTTTTCCTTGTGGGCACCAACTTGTAAGCACCTTGATTTTATTTTGATACAACTGCTAAAAAGTTGTTGGTTTTTTTTTTTTTTAATTATTTACTTAGTGTGTGAGTTTGCTAGCACTGCTGCACTCTCAGCACAGTTACCAGTTCACCCATTAGTTAATATTTTGGTCAATCAGATTCAAGGCTTAGTGTTCACTTACAGTCTGAGGTTTCCCTCCCACCTGCTTTGCTGCCCTCAGGAAATGTCACCATAAAAGTGCCAGGAAGTGAATTTGTGTTAAAATATGCAAATCCTGGTTTGAGGTTCAGCATTCTGTGCTAGCAGAGCACTGCTGCAAGGTTTTCTATTGAGGATGTTGCTAACAGGATGTGAAGTGGATGAAATTAGAGCAGTCATTTATTTGTTGCTTGATGGGAAACTTAGGTCTTGTGTAGCTTTTGGGACTTTTTAGCTGAGCTTCCTTTATCAGAACAGAAGGTGCAACTGTATTACAAGGTCCTTATTATGTGTGTTCTTCAAACATTCTTAATCCTGTGCAAAATACCTGTACAGCTTTGGCTAAGAGACCAGCACTCCTATCTTGACCTGCCTCAGATTTTAATTCATAAATTAGTAAGACTCCCTTCATCTCTCTGTATCTCTCCTAACTAAAGGGCTTTGCTTTCCAAGCTGTCGAGAGTTTTGCTCTCTGTCAATAGTGAATTGATGTTTTGTAATTGAATATAGTTTGGACTTAATCTGACTTTGCAATGTTTTGTGTGTATGGAAGTGGACTCAAGTAAATATTTACAGCTCTTCAGGCTGACATAATGCTAATTCTTGCTACTCCAATTCTGTTTCATGACTGGCAGGGGTAGTGACTGCTCTGCTTTAGGGCTTCTTGCTTCAGGTTCTCCTGAAGGAAATGATCACGCTTTGCTGAGTATAGATTATATAACTTGCAAGCCAACTATGCCTGTACTTCAAATTTCACCTAATGAGCATTATTTCATGACTTTGAAGAGAGATGTTGTGATAGATTAAATGAATAGCTTCTCTGATATATCATGAGCAACACTTCAAAAAGCTGATCTGCAACTAAAACACACAGTGGTGTGCAGCTGTTATGTGGTTAAAAAAAACCCCTAAATATGCCAGAATTCCTAGAACAAACTGAAATAATCTTGCCTTTATCAGAAAATCCTAATTCTTCTTAAATGTTTTAGGTAATAGATGAAATTTATCGAGTGCTAAGATATGTAAACTCTACAAGAGCTCCTCAGAGAGCTCATGAAGTTCTTCAAGAACTAAGGGACATTTCCTCCATGGCTATGGAATATTTTGATGAGAAGATTGTTCCAATACTGAAAAGAAAGATGCCTGGGTCAGATGTATCGGGACGTCTAATAGGAACTGCCCCAGGTATTAATTCCAACGTATAGTTAAGTTTTATTTAGTTGTTCTTTAAAACAATCACAGCACTGTATGTTTTCTAAGCTCCCTCCCTTAAATGGGAGCTTTATTACATAAATATTGATGCTACTTGTTTCTTAAGAATGCTAACTGAAATTCATTTGCTTTGAAAGTTAAGGAGCCTTTGTACTACTAAAAGAACAGTCACTTGAATGTATGTTAGAATTATGCATAGTGTGTATTCATTAAACAAATGCTTTTGTGCCACCAATGAATGAGACTTTATCGCTGCATTTGGTTGAAATTTGGCACATGAGATGACAACTCGCTGCCTTTTATTTTTAGGACAAGCTGCAAATGAATTTGCCTAAGCTGTAGTAGTACACAGAGGGCTGGAATGGGCTTTTTTTACTTTGCTGGGGGTACTGTTTTATGCACTAACAAGCAAAATAGTTACAGGTAATAGTGAAAAGGCAATTAAAATAACAGTCTATAAATAAGCCATTAAACTGGTCCATCGAATATTCTGTCAGACTTTCCAGAACTTTTGTGAACTAAACTCCAAGGTAGTTGCCTCTTGGCTGAATTTATCCTAATGGTAAAAGGCAAAAGATTGGTAAAATTGTAGAATTTTCCTTATATAGGATGTGTTCCCATTTTAGGAAGTGTGAAATTTAACTTTCTAGAAGGATAACTTAGTAAAAATTAGGGGGGAAAAATACATCTTAAGTAAAAACAATAGGCCTAACTGCAGATGCTTTTGTTTCTTGTATGTCCTGTCCATCCTTTTAGCCATAAGTGTATATGCCACCTTTAGTATATCCTGCTAGTTGTACTTCAATTTTTATAAATTTTATATAAATTTTAATTTTAAGATTATAGTCCTGCTAGTTGTACTTTAATTTTAAAATTATATATGGGTTTAACTTTTTTCTAATTATATGTGTTAGTATATACTGAGCCTCTCAGCTGAGGAAGTACTGCCCAAACCCACAGTTGATACCAATCAGCTTTTCAAGGCCAAGGCTTTGTGGTGCATAAAATGCCTCTCTCTTGTTGAGGGAAGGGCAGCACCTCTCCAATAGCAACCCCTTAGTGTCCCATAATGGTAGCTGTGCTGCCATCCTGATGGAAAAAAAGGAGGAAAAGGAGGATGACTGTTCCAGACTCTTCTGTCTGTAGAACACTTAAAGTTGCACGTTAATTGCACAGCGTTGCTAGAAGAGTATAATGACAGAAAAAGTGATAGATACCTTTTATGGCAGAAAAAGTGAAAGAAATTATACAGTAGCTGTTAGTCTCCTTGATTTGCAGGAACTTTATTAGAATCAACAGTTCCAAGCTCAGATTCCAGTATGGTTTTAGTGCTTAGGAGGAGTGATTCTAAAGAAGCATGGAAAATAAATTCCTTTCTTCTAAAATGTAAGTTATACCAAAATACCTTGTTAAGTTCCAAATTACAATTTTTTAGAACTTTAGCTGCAGCTAAGACAGCAGAATTTTGCTGTTCTAATGAAAGATATTTATTCAGTCTTAACTATTCCATATTAAGTAATTTTTTTGGTGGGATTTTGTCTTAACATCTGTGACACTAAGTCTAGATGACAACACAATAGTTGTACACAGTTTTTGATGCAGCAAAAGGAGGGGGGCTTATGTACAGGAAATGAATTATGAATTTTTTTCCTGACTACTGAAAAGCTGTAAGTATTTTAAATTAAACTGGTTGTGCTCTGAGATTACCACATGTTTTTGTTAGATACTTACGTGACTGTAAATCTGTTTGCCTGTTCAGATAACCCGCAGTGGGTGCTCAGATTCACGTGTGGGGAGTAGGGATAAGCAAAATATTAACACTGGGGTGCCATTTCTACCTGTAAGTCGCAGAGTATTAATCACAGTTGTCTCTGAAGTTCCAGGGCCTTCTGCAGCGCTGACAACAATGCAGCTGTTCTCCAAGCAGAGCCCTTCCAGGCAGGAAGTCACCAAGCTGCAGCAGCAGGTGAAAGCCAACGGCACGGGCCTGACGGCGCTGAAGCGGGAGATCTCGGAGCTGCGCCTCAAAGTGCAGGAGCAGCAGAAGCAGCTCCAGGATCAAGACCAGAAACTGCTTGAGCAGACCCAAATCATTGGGGAACAGAACGCCCGCTTGGCCGAGCTGGAGCGCAAGCTGCGGGAGGTGATGGAGAGCACAGTAGGGAATTCTTCGGGTTCCGGCTCAAACGAACAATCTCCCAGGAAAAGGAGGAAGGCGGTGGATTCCACAGACTGTCCTAGGAAATCTAAACGCCTTCGGAACAGAAAATAACTGGGGAGGAGACGGCGCCTTCAGGAGGATACACTGCTCTAGTAGCCCGAGCAGGCCTGCTTGTTTGGATACTGTGACCAGCTTCATGGTGTCACTTAGGCTGCTGGCTCTTCAAAACACCACTTAGACTTGAACAGTGATTTTCTTTCATTGACTTTTCCCCTGCTTTCTATATGGGTGGGCCTAATGCACAGAGTCTTTAAGATTTGCAATAGCTACATACTAACCAGACCTGCTCTGTTATGTTTTGAAGGGTTAACCTTTTTTTCCGTGCAGATGTGTTTTAAAGTAAACTTATTTGTGTTTATGCATATGTTCACATGAAATCTTAAATAAATTGTCTTAACTGACTAAATGGTTAAGAGTAAAAACAGATGTCCTGTTCACTTGAAGGAAAGATCCGCTTTTAAAACCTTGTTTTTGAGAACTTGACCTTTTTTGTTACAAGTGACCTTGTCTGGAATGTCTGAAAAGTAGTTAATACTTTTTGGGGTTCTCTGTAACGAGTAAAACTGACTTCTTAAGCTACAGTATTGGCTATATATTTTTGTAAACTTCCACGGAAGGGCCTTCTATCCAGTCTTCACATGCACACACCCTGGTTCTAGGTCTTGGGAGCCATATTCTACATTTGCATGGATAGATGCATGTACAGCTTAGTCAGCCTGCCAAAAGCACTTGCCTGAAACTGTTCCAAACTCTGGGAGAGAGCACAGAGACCTGTCAAGCAATTCCTTTGTTCCTCAGCCATAAGTCAGTCTCTGCTTTCAGCACAGAGCGTTTGTGCCCGGGCTGTGTGGCTGCCCCTCGCCCCGCCTGGAGGGCAGGGATCTGCTGTTAGCCAAAGCTGGAGAGTGGAGAGGCTGCCTGGGCATCCCTCGGCTCGTGGGCCAACACCGAGCACCTGCCAACTGTCCCCGGAGTCACCACGCTCTGGGGACATCACTGGAGTGAAATGCTGTATTATGGTAAAACTTCAGCTATTCTGTGTGTCTGTGTTGGGGTTGGGGTGGAAATTTCTCTGTAACACTGATGACAATATTCTAAGCTTTCCTTATCCTAAAAGGTAAATCACTTCAGACAGAGCTTTAATTTCTTTTGCACTTCTGTTTTGAGCTTGTAACTGGAAAAGCATGTCTTGCACTGTTCAGTCTCTCTGGTCACTTTAACCACCTCAGAGTTGTGTACAGTGATTATTCCCCCCCTGCCATCTGTATATTTTTGGAATCTTATACAAATACCATTGTCTTTGGTTTTGTTTTAATGTACTAAACTATGTAGCTTTATAATTTGACTTTTGTTTTCTTTTTTCAACCAGCTGCTGCTTTGTCTTTAGGTGGTTCTGAATTCAACTTGGTATGGCACTGAAAATGCAAATGCTGCATTTTGTAGCTGTTCACAATCTTGATATTCCTGCTGTGGGTTAAAGTGCAAGTTCATTTTGTATGGCTGTCAGCATAGCCTAGTGGCTGTATTTAAAGCACCAAACAAATCAGAAGTTGTCTGGTCAGGTATTATATAATTGTGGCAAACTGATGTTTTTCCTGAAACTTCAGCTACAATTTTTACTTCTAAAACACAGTAGCTCGTACCAGAAGTAACATTACAAATGTCTAATATTTGACAGACATTCAGCTTTCAAATAAACTTCTCGAGTAGTTTAAGTCCTTTCCAAAAAAAAAAAAGGGCATTTTTCTTAATAATCAAGGAAATTATAGAAGGCTGTCTGAGAGCAGACTTAAACTGTTGAAGGAGCATTTGCTTTTACTGGTTTATACAGCTCAGAATGTTTTTTACAGGTAACTCTGTCTTGGAGATGGATACCTGCTATTCAGCTTAAAAATACTGGCATATACCTTACCTTTTAAAATACAATTTGGAGTCAAAGGGTCAGCATGATAGCTAGAATTACTGTGTGATACAAATTCATTGAATGGTTATTTGTGATAAAAAATTCCTGTAATGGACTAATTACCAGCTACTTGTGGTTAAATGCTTCCAAACAAATATAAATTTGTGAATTTCATTTAATGAAGGGGTTTATTCATACATTTTGAATATTTTTCACTTCAGTTTCTCTATTAATTTCTAGAATATGCAGACAATTTCCCCCTCCCCACCATCCCAGTGTACAAATCGTTTCAGGTTTAGTCCAGAGTAGCATTTCTGGATGTGTTGGGGAATCTCTGGCTGTTCCTAAACTGAGCTGGAAAACAACAGCCAATTGTTACGGGAAGTGTTCACTGGGAATTGTGCCAGCTTGGACCCTTCAGCTTAAGGAAGTATCATGTGCTCCAGGATTGCAGGTGCATCCTGCTCCTCCATGTGCTGACATTTTTCATTCCAGTGAAATGGAATGAGGCCCATGAACTGAAGGGATAGAGGGGATGGTTACAAGAAATTCCACAATAAAGATACACCAGTGGTTTTTATTTCACATCCCAGAGAAGGAAACATCAGATGGTTCTTGGTTGGAATGTACACCAGAAAAATATGGGAAATAAAACCAGAATGAAGTAATTGTTCAGACAAAACAGCTGGAACATTAATTTCTGACACCTTATTGTCCCTTGTTAAATAAAAAGGGTGAATTTTGCAATATATGAGCAAGCTGATGAATCACCTGAAGTAAAACTATATCTCTTGTCACTCTCAATGCCTGTGCACATTTATGTGAGTTGGTGTATCAGCCTCGAAGCAGTGTTGGTAGTGATTAGTGATTGTATCATCTGTTCAAGGGAGAGCCTTGAAACAGTGAGACTGAGATGCAGTTTGCAAAATTACACGAGAACTTGATTTATTTCCATCCACTGTTCAATTTTAGTACTTGTGTCAAGGGCTGAAAGAAAGGTCAGAGCTGTCAGGCAAAGCAATTTTAAGTGTCTTATATCTGATTTCTTAAAATAACTTAAAACTACCGAGGCCAGCTTTGCTGCTTTTCTAAAAATAGCACTTGCTTAGAAACTTAGCACTTGCTTAGAAAAATAGCACTTGCTTTTTGTTTCATATTAAGGTTGGGGATTTTTTAAATGAATTTGTGTACCTAGTGAACATGGTGAAAATAAGATCAAAAGATACCACGGTGGAACTTTTTTTGAGGGAAAAGCTGTTTGTGACAAGGTCTTGCTTCCCAAACTGAACAGCTTCTGTGTAACTACAGTATGTAAGGACCCTCCCAACCTGGGCTAATGGAAGTGCTGAAGGAAGGAAGAGTACCTGCAAACTTCACAGATTAAAAACAGATGGAAACAAATGGAACTTGGTCAGTTTCTGATACTCAGCATGGCATGTTAATATTCATTAATGCTACAAAGGGTGCCTTGTGTAACTTCTTAATGCAAAAGGTGAGACAGAATTGAACAGAAACTTGGTTGCTCTCAGATCTTCTAACAGTGAATTGTGGGGAGCACCAGGGCTGCCAGAGGAATTTACAACATTAAGAGCCTCTTGAAAATAGGATGACATAGGATAGAGTAGAATGTGTCTCAGCACAGGAGAGGATTCTCTGATTCCTTGGTGTTCCTGATGCATTTAAGAGGGTAATTAGCAAATTTCAGTGATTGTTACTTCATAAATTAGTAAATTCAGTTTGGACTATTTTACAGCAACATGTCTGCTAGTTGTGAACTATTCTGTTCAACTCAAGCTGCATTTCTGTGCTACTTTGCACTATACCTGGGCCAGCTTGCTTGTCCATGTGCTCTCCACTCCTGCAGTTCTCCTGCCTGGATCTCACCTTGCCCATTCTAAGGATGCAGTCCTGGCTTTGGTTCACATGTAAGTGAACATTCCAGGATTTTTGTTCAAGCTTTGTGCCAGCTGAAGACACAGTAGCTACTGGATCTCACTGTCTCTGGAATGGAAAACATCAGATACAAACACTGTTGGCTTGCTGAAGACCTAATAAATCTGGCTACGTTACACAAAATGATCAAATGCGGTGATTAAATAGGGAAAACACTTTGCTCTCCAGTACACTTGGGCAATTAAATTGTCCAAAGCTTTCCTATTTAATATATTTTTTTTAGTTGTTTAAGCCTTGTTTAACTGCTCTGGAATGTTTCGTTTATAAACCTGGGGTCCTCTGTTTAATTCACGACCATTTACAAACCTGTCTATGTTTGTGGTGCTGTAAACCTGCCTCTGTGTACCGAATTCCTCATGTGCTGTCACTCCTCCAGCGCTCCTGTCACCTGCTGCTGCCACACTCCTTTTGGCAGGATCCTTCCCATGGATGAGGAGCTCTTTAGCACAATGATCAGCAGTGCTAATATTTGCATATTATCCCTTCCAGCCAGAAGGGAGCGCTGTCAGAAACGCTCCATGTGGTGCTTGGAGTGCGGCTGAGTAAAACACTTGTGACCCCAGCGATTCTGCAGCCAGCTGCTGCACTGGCAACCCCAAAGCTTCCTGGTTTATTGTGAAATGGTCACTGACCAAAAAGTAAACCTGGCAAGATCACAGAGCCTCGATGCAATCTAGACATCTGCTTTGTCTCTTATGCTGCACCAGTCTGCACAGTTCAGATTTTGTGACTGAGGAGGGAAAGGCTGAGCAAAACCTTTCCCGTGTCTCACCTCCTTGCTGCATTTTTCACTTCTAAATCCCACCCCAATGTGCTCTAATTGAAATGCATGCAAACCAAACTATTCACAAAAGTGCTATGTTTTATAGATCCTGTGCTTTGCCCACTGCTTCACAGAGTTGCAGACATTTCCAGGTAGGGATTGAATTTCCCCTCCAATAGCCCTGTTGCATGTGGGACTTCCAGCAGCTTGTAGGCATGAGCCTTTTGTACTCGTTATTACTAATAAATTTAAAGTGATGAATCATAACCTTGAGATACTAATACTACCTGAATAGATAAGGCATAATTTACTTTGTGATAATAGCCTCCATTGGTTTTATCGCTACTGCTGATTTAGATTAATTTGAGTGGATTTTTTGATCTACTGATGTAGATTATTATGAGCGGACAACTGAAATTCCAAGCAAGTAGTAGTTCAACTTCTACACAGGGCAATCTTTCTCACTGACTGCCCACAGTCACTGTTTCATGACAAATACATGCAGTGACAGATTAAATGGAGGCAAGTTCTTACAGAGGAGTTCGTCAAAGAATTTCTTCAAATATCTTACCACAAAAAGGGAAGGAAATGGAGACTTTGCTACAGGCGTTTGGACTTGTAGTTCGGTACCTTTAGGCAGGGGCCTGGAAGCACGGGGTCAGACCAGGACAGCAGATCACGGGAACGCGGGTTTAGGACGGCGATCGCTGCTCCTTCCCAGCTCTGAGGGCTTCTCCGGTCCTCTCTGAGGGCTGACCCTGTCCCGTCTGAGGGCGGTCGCTATCCGCCCTAAGGGCTGTTCCTGTCCCCCGCTCTGAGGGCTGCTCCTGTCCCTCTCTGAGGGCTATTTCTCTCCGCTCTAAGGGCTGCCCCTGGCCGCTCCTAGGGCTTCTCCTGTCCCTCTCTGGGGCTGTTTCTCTCCGCTCTAAGGGCTCCTCCTGTCCCGCTCCCCGAGCCCCTCAGGGCCCGCCCCGCCCTGCCGCCAGGGGGCGCAGCGGCGGCGGGAGCGCGCCCAGCAGCCGGCGGCGGCCAATGGGCGGTGAGGGCGGGGCGGGGGGGCGTGGCCCCGGGCCGCCTCCGCCGCGCTATAAAGTGCGGTAGCGGGGGCTCGGCGCAGCGGGTGGGCAGCCGGTGTGGGGGTTTTGTGCTGCCGCCATGGGGAACACTGTGGCCAGGGAGGATTTCGAGTGGGTCTACACGGACCAGCCGCACGCCGACCGCCGCAAGGAGATCCTGGGTGAGGAGACGCCGGCTGCGTGGCGGAGCGGGGGGGACGCGCACGGGCACCCCACAAGATGGCCGCCCTCGTCGGGGGGCGCCGCGTGCCCCCGGAGCGTCCCAGCGGGGCGGCCGGAGCCGGGCCGGGGCCGCGTACGTGGAAGCGGGAGCCGCCGCCTTGGCGGCGCTGGCGGGGGAGGGGAAGGGAAGGAGCGGGGAAAGGAGCGGGGGGGCGGCCGCCTGTGGGGGCCGAGCCCGAGGCGCGGGGCGGCGGCGGCCCGGGCTGCCATCCCGGGCGGCGGAATAGGAGCCCCGGTTCCCCGGCGGCCCCGGGCCGCGCCCTGCCAGCGGGACGGCGGTGCCGGGGCCGCTGTGCGCAGAGGTCACCGCGGCAGCCGCGTCTCGGCCGGGGCTGGCGGATAGCGGCGGCGAGCGCGGCGCTGAAATCGGGGTTGAGCCTTCGTGAGCCCTTCTGAATTACCGGGGGGGTTGTCGGCTCAGAGGCGTTTCCTTCCTGAGGAGGCTGATGTGGTACTGGTGCTTGCCATGTACGTGTGTAGTTGCTGAGCAACGCAAAAGTGCTAAAATGACTTGATTGCAAATGATTCACTATAGCAGTAAGTATCACAAGTGGAAAGGTCACGCGTTTTCATTACCTTTGCAGACAATTCCTAATTGGGACAAAGGGAGGAAAAAACTGCCATCTAATTGGAACAGTTGGCTGTGAGGAGAGCTTTGAAATAACTTTCTTCGTTTAATTTTTTCCCATCTAGCTAAACATCCAGAGATCAAAGCATTGATGAAGCCAGACTACAACCTGATCTGGGTGGTTGTGCTGATGGTTCTGGCGCAGCTGACTGCATTCTACCTGGTTAAAGACTTGGATTGGAAATGGGTGGTCTTCTGGGCGTACGTTTTTGGAAGCTGTATTAGTCACTCCATGACTCTGGCTATCCACGAGATCTCCCACAACAGTGCCTTTGGCAACTGCAAAGCCATGTGGAATCGATGGTTTGGAATATTTGCCAACCTCCCTCTTGGCCTCCCCTACTCCATCTCCTTCAAGAGGTACCACATGGATCACCATCGTTACCTCGGCGGTGACGGCATCGATGTGGACATTCCTACCAACTTCGAGGGCTGGTTTTTCTGCACCCGTTTTAGGAAGTTCATATGGATTGTTCTTCAGCCTTTTTTCTATGCCATTAGACCTCTCTGCATCAATCCTAAACCCATTAGTCGACTTGAAATAATCAATTTATTGGCTCAGCTTGCCTTTGATGTGGTAATATATTATTTATGGGGAGTCAAATCCATTTTTTACATGCTTGCTGGTTCAGTACTTGGTCTCGGGTTGCACCCAATTTCGGGACACTTCATAGCTGAACATTACATGTTTTTAAAAGGACATGAGACCTATTCCTACTATGGGCCACTTAATTTGCTCACTTTTAATGTTGGCTATCACAATGAACATCATGACTTCCCCAATATTCCTGGCAAGAGCCTTCCACTGGTAAGTTAACTTCTAAGGTTGTTACTTTTTCTTAAATTGAGGCCTACTTTAACATGAAAATAAGAAGAATGGAAGCTGGGAGATGAAAAACAAAAAAAACCTTCCACAATATCAGTTAAGTGATAAAGGTGGTAACTATTAAGCATTTTAGTGATAGCCTGAACAAGCTTCCAGTTTGCTCCTGCTCAGTCCCCTTCCATAAAAGGAGAGGGGAGGGAACGCATATCTTAGGCTTTGCACTAACTTTAGCTTTCTGTAATTACAGCCTGTCTTCTGAATTCTTGTTTGGAAGTATGCAAGAAACTAGTTAAGAGGTTAACTCTGGAGATTTGTTATCTCTGGCATTGAAATGTTAAGGGCAGTACTGTAATGTGTGCTTATCCTTCAGTCTCTTCTATCGGGGACATGCTCTGGTGGAGGAAGAGAGAGGGTTTGAGGTACTGTTAATGTTTGTTGTACTCTTGACAAATGTTTAATAACTTCTCTAGTCTGCAGCACTTCAGTTTCCTCTGGCAAGAGCCTTTGAACCCTAAATAAGTATCAGCTGTATGTTGGCAGTGTAGGACAGGCAGAATTAAGAGTTCCAAGCCAGGACTTAGACCTGTCATGCCTGCATGAATAGCAGAGGTGAAGTTTCTCCTACTTGAACCTTTGCTTCTTACAGGCAGGAGCTTCTTTCTCACTATGTCTGTGTTTCCCAGCTGAAGCATGGGAACCTGGGCTTCAGGGTTACACCTGAATCTTCAGTTTTTCATCAGATACCAATTTTGCAATTTGACAGCAGCTGTGGTGTTGGTCTTACAGCTTTGTTATTGCATTTGGCAATAGTGAGACCTTGTAAGATCATCCCTCTGCTGAAGTCCAAACTTGATTGGTATTTCTGTTGTCAGTGGTGGAACTGCAGCTGAAATAACTACACCAGCACTTTTAGCAGGGCAGGTAAATCATGCAATTGGTTTGCTGAGGCTTTGTGTGGTCTTCTGTAATTTTTTTTTAAGCCTAGATGATTGCTTTTATTAATAGATTTTAATCTTTCAAATGCAGTGGAAGTTGCTTTAACTCATGTTTGATATTTGGGTCTGTGCTGTGAACCAGCATTTCACTTCTTGGGTAGGTACTTTAGCTTATAAGTAGGCTATGAATTTTTCCAAGTATTTAATTCTAGGGGTAGACACCCAGTTCTGCTGCAGGACTCATAATCCACAGCTCTGATAAAAAAACAAAGCCTTCTTTTGGAATAGTGCAGTTAATTTGATTGGATAGGACTGCTGTGCTATGTGCTAAAGATCCCTGAGTACTGAACACTTGATTCCTCTCAGCTGGTGAGCTGAGAGTTATTACTGTTGAGTAAAAGTAGATTGCCTAGGTGCACCATTTTATAGGTGTGATGGGTCAAAACAAGCTTTGCCTTCAAACCAGCCATGTAAATACCTCGGGTTTGTTTGCTGCTTATACAGATTGATGTTATCCTTTGGACTAAAGCTGTGGAATTTTGTGAGAATCCTTTTTGTTCTGGTCGTGTTTTTAAGGCTTTAAGTGGCTGGCCCTAAATAGCAGTATGGGCACCTAACTGAACCTGCTGCTCTCAGTTTAAGCAGTGGTCTAGTTAACACGTGGAACTGAGAACAGCCTTTGGAAGTAGTTTCTATTCATTCTTTGAAGTTTGTCTTCAGAAACAAAATATTCCTCAGAAATAAAATGCCTTTTTTCTTCTGAGTACCGAGATTTGAAACTACAAGTAAAAATAGCTGTGCTAAACAGCTCTTCCTAGAATATAAAACATCCTTTTACTGTTAGTTGTATATCTGTGAGTCAGCACTGAACTGAGTCACACACTTTGAACAGCAACCAAACCACTTGCTTTGTGAGCTCCATCACCCTGTAGGAAGCATGGTGAAGGAGGAACTTTGGAAAGTTAGCTGAGTTTGTTCTGGCAGCTCCAAAAACTTCACAGCAGATTTACTTAATAACTAGGGAATTGCTTTTTCCTTCAAGGAATGTTTGCATTGTGGCACGAGTGGCCTTTCCTGTAGGATCTGACTTCTGGAATGAAACTTCCTGTGCTGTTACACATTACCAGGTTACACACTGAGGGTTGTAAAGTTGTCACAACTGATGTTAACATAACCAGTAAATAAACCTCATATCTCTCCTTCAGGTGAAGAAAATAGCAGCTGAATACTATGACCACCTGCCCCAATATAACTCTTGGATAAGAGTACTGTATGACTTCGTGATGGATGACACAATCAGCCCATATTCACGCATGAAAAGGCAATTAAAGGGTGAAGTGAAGCAAGATTAAACTTCTGGCAACCAAAAAACTTTGAAATGTCTGCTTGCTTTAAAGTGGCTGGTATAAAGGTTTCCTGCTAAAGCTGTTCACCTGTGTCCTGAATTAAGATGTACAGCAACATAGCAATGCATCCTTAAGGATTTTGTAGCAGACTCCAACCAGCTATAACATTCCTCACAGTCCTCAGATTTGTTGGTTTAATGTGTCCCTGTTTGCCTAAGGATCAGTGTTATATGCATTAATGCAAAATCTCTTTGTTACAGAATTTACTTTGGTAGGTGTTAAATCTATATAAAATGTCTGTCTGACTCATAACAGTTTAAAAGTTCTCAATGTATTGTACTGCCCTCAACATGCTATTTAGATGACTAGTTTTAAAATGCTGTACCTACCTGTTAATTCTAAACTAACATGATTTGTTAACTTAAACGTTCTGTTGAAAATGTTTCCAAACTGATGGTTGGAAGAACTAAATTTGCACAGAATTGTTCAGTCTGCCTTTGTTTTAAATATGTCATTTAAAGCAATGCTTTAAAGTTCCACCTTTTCTGGTGAGAGTACCTTAAAGGAGCAATCTATCAGAATGAAACTGGTATCTTTGAGATGGCTTCTGTGACTTCTTTGTTAAAAAAAAAGGTGGGGAATTCAAGAGTATTGCTAACTCCAAGGGTCCCACCCACTGCCTGAGCTGCTTCTGTTGGTATGTAGAGTGAGCAGGTGGCATTTAGGTAACTTAATGTACCTGATGTGGGGTTTCATGTTGGAAAAAGTCTTGTTTAGAGAGCTTGGGGGTTTTCTGATCTTTGAAGAAAAATTATTACCATGTTACTATGGCTTCAAATATAAATATTTACACTTACTTGGAAATTTGGCTTTTATGGAAAAGTGAATGGATGAAAACAGATACTATTTTGGCAAACAAGTCTAGCTACAGCCACTGACAATACTGCCTATTAGCACATTAGTCATTTGTGTACACAGAAAGGTTGTTAAATAATCTTGTTTGGTTTTTTCCCCCTAAACCTACAGTACCCTCCATAAATACTTGTCTTTCTTATATATTAAAATGTGGTCAGAGGTGGTGTTATCAAACTTCCTGCCTAGGAAATCTTTCATTGGGAACAGATAGACATGCTGGACAGTGAACAACCTTTCCATACCTCAGCACAGTAGATTTGCCTTCTTGGCTTTAAGCAGTCAAACCTGGCTACAAATCACCCTTAAATCTCAAATGGTGGCTCTGTGTATGTTCTTCATGGATCTGAAAGATGGAATCTGAGGAAGGTGGAAGTAGTAGCTGCTCTAACTCAATTTTAGATGCCTTCAGCTCCTGGATTTTGGGGTGGTTTTTTGGGTGATTGTTTGTTTTTGAGAAGGTGAGTGCCTGAAAAGATTGTACTGGCACCTCTTAACTCGGTCTCGACTGTGGTGCTGTTTTAATGTGTGTTTTGTTTAAGTGTGGGCCCTTATCTATCTGTGGCTAAACAATAGAAGTGGTATGAAAGTCTGCCAGCCACCCACAGAGTGACTTCATTATGCCCACAACCTGTGAGGTAGCCAGTGTGTTGCTCAGGGTGGAGTGTAATGTCAAAATAGAATTTGTCCAGTATTTTTACATGTAATTAAAAAGAAAAGGTTAAAGTAATACTGGGTGAATTTTTAATTGGTCTTCTTATGCTGAAGGATTTTAAGCTTTAGAGAAATTTGGTATTCCTAAAGCAGATTTGAGACCTTTCTATGGAATGGTGATATAGATGAGCTGTAAAGAATAATTGCCTTTCCTCCCTATGCAGAGGAAAACTGACTTGGGTTGAAACACTTGTAAAGGCTTAAGAAGTTGCAAACCAGTTTCTTTTCAAGCCATTTAATGTCACTGTTTGTTTTTTTTTAAATTATCTTTGGTGTTGATGATTTATTCATAGCTGGATGAAGGATGGAAAGTGTCTACAAAGTTTTAAAGTTTTATGGCTAAGAGCTGAAGTTAAGAAATTCAGTTATCCTACATGAATATTTAAGATAAGCAGAGTTCAGAGTAAAGATTTTATAGTTAGTTATCTTAGTTATCTATTTAATGGAATTCCTGCTTTTTAAAAGGGCTGAAGTTGCCATCTTTCTTGCTTAAAATTGCAGTTTTTGTTTTAATGTGTTCAGACTATGATTTTCTGTTCCAACTCAAAATATAAATACATTATTTTCACTTCAGGAGGTACTGAATGTTCTAGAATTCTGAGGGGGAGGTACTGTGCTTGCCATTATCTTTCTGCTGCTGGCTACCTTTTGGAGAACAATTTAGTGTATTAGGTTAATCTGAGCTAGTGAGATTGAAGTTTGGATCTGAACAATGGTCTGATTCTTGCAAGCATTGGGAGCTACCCTTCTCAGGCACAGCATTCCTGTGTAATACATAAAAAATCTTAGCAGCCAACCTCAGTGGTAAGAACTGCCAAAGCAGAACATTTGAAAGGTAACCAGCATTGTTTCCTCCCTAAAAAGCAGAAGCATTTCTGAACCACTGGTAGAAGCAATTAGGACCAGCTGGCCCTACTTGACTGGTTTGATGTACTCTAAATGAACAATGAATTTAAGTTCTATGTCATGGTGTTTACTCCAAAGACATGACATAGGAATATGAAACACTAACATTTAAAAAAACCAAATATGAACCATCTAGTTATTGGTTTAAGTACTTAAATAATTTTCATTAATACAATTAAAACACATCTGGCAGAAAGCTGTTAGTGTAGTTTTTGAAACCTTTTATCTGAAAGTTGGAGGGAACTTAGACTAACTGGTGAAGAGCAAATTAAACCTAAAGAGCATCAAGAACCCTGACAGTTAACTCAGTGGTTTTTTTTTTCTAAATCTATTCAGATGGAATGAGTTAACTTTGGTGTTTCTACATGTTTATTAGGGTTTGTTCCATTCAGGTTGTCAGTTTGGAAAACATCTCCTTTATGTGCAATCAGTCAGGAATTTTAACTGTCACCCAAGTATTTTAGTTGCAGTTAAATTGTGCAGAGCTCTGAATCTTCAGGGCTTTTAGAATAACCTGCAGTGTTCAGAATAAATGACCTTGCATGGGCATGGTTTTTAATGCTCCCTGCCCCTAATTATCTGGAGCTGCTTAAGTGGAGTCAGTAATGCATCCTGGAGTCTGATTGTACTAGGCACTGGTTTTCCCACAAGACAGGAGTGTGTCTGCTCCTCTTTCAGAACAACCCTTGCCTCTGGCACTCCCCATTTGCTGTGGAACCTGTCTGTTCCCAACATGAACGTGCTAAATGGGTGCATCTCTGTCTGCCTGCAGAGCTCCATGCTTCAGACCAGGGCAGGGCTTCCTCCCTGCAACACAGGTCAGTTGGAACAGGTGAGAATTCCAGCTGTGTGTTCAGAACTCCTCTGGTGAGCTCACTGAGTGAGCAAAGGTCTCCAGCTGTTGACAAATGAATCTGGTCATGGCAAGTGGCCACTGGTCAGAGCTGAGGTCAGTGGCTCACCTCTGCCTCCCTGACATTTATTCCTCCTGTCAGATGCAGTGGCATGCCACAGCAGAGCTCAAAGATGTTCATTCCTTATTTAATGATGAGGTTCAGCAGGTGATAACATCAGTGCTACAGACTGCAGCCTGCCCTACTCCTGTTGGACTAAAGAGGAGGAAAGTGACTTTGAAGCAGCAACCTTGTGTAAGTAGCTTGGCACAGCTTTTGGAAACTGTGCTCTTTAATTTGGAAGTCTCAAAAGACTTAGAGCAAAGCAAGTTCTGCTCTTTAGCTTGCTCCTTGCAAGGCACAGGAGGCACTTCTGGGTCTGCCAGCATTGCCTCTGCAAGGTCCTGGGAAAGCAATCTGATAAATAGGTGTGTCTGAATCATGTGGATCTGCCTTTGGCACAGCAACCTGCAACTACCTTTTCTCTAGCAAATCTTCTATTTCACAATCAAGCCTGCAGTGGGACACAAGACTTTAGAATAGAGGTGGGGAAAAAGTTTTCTACTGAGCCAAGAATGAAGACAGCATTTTTCTTTTCTCTTTTTGACAGTGCTCTGCACTGCCTCTGCCCCCATCCATGCTTATGTTAGCACCTACTGTGCTCTGGGACAGGCTCCTTCTTGTGGTTTTGATATGTTGCTAGCCTCAGGAAAAGGGAGAAGAGAATGGCATGATGAACAATTTCTTGATCTTGTCACAACAGAAACAAGATGACTGGAGGCAAAACCTAGAGGCCTGTCTGCTAGGAGGGGCAGTAGATGCCTATGCAGAACAAAATATTTGTCTCTATTGGGTGAAAAGGCTCCTTCCTTAAAGCAGTTCCCATTTTCTGTGTACAAAGGATAATGTTTTTTTAGTGATCCATACTATAGCCTAAGCAGAATTTCCCACAAGGAGCAGTGTGGATGCAACTCTGGTGTGTGAGCAGGCACATGGAATTCAGCTGCCTAGCCCTGCCTGCTCCTTGCTGCACATGGAGCCCAGCTGAGGTGAGCAGACAGGATATGGACACTTGACTGACCTGGCTTTTTCTCCTTTCACCTTAACTTCAGATTTTCTTGTGCATTCAAACTCTCCTGCACCCTACTTCCTCTATCACCTGATCATGAGATACTGAGTAATAAACCTGTTTTGTGCTGGCACTTTTGACAAGACTGTAGTGCTATTACTGCTCCTTGATGTTGTCATCCTATTGCAGGGGTTCCATACTGTTGTCTCCTTATCCCAAGAGTTCCATACCTTCTTGGTGTTTCTCGTGGGCATCTCCTCAGAGCACTGACTCTTTCTTCTCACAAAGCAGCCAACTGACTCCAGTGCCCTCTCACCCAGCCACCCCCACTCTTTTATAGCATCTTCTTCTCACTGCTTACAGCCGTGGCCTGGTAATGTCAGGCCTGCTCCCAATCTTTGATCATTGGCCCAGCTGCAACTCCTTAGGGCTGAGATTACTTTCTACTCTATTTTCTTCTATTCTATCCCCCTACACCTTGATAGCATTTCCTCCCTTCTCTTGCCTTGCAAGCCCTACTTTGCTTTCTTACATACACAGGAATATCATCATAAAAGGAAAGGAAAATTCTCAGGTGGATATGCCAGGACTTGAGGACTCCACTCCTGTTTAGGGTCATCATCTCCAGCTATCCAGTATGGTGGCAGGAATCTTCTCTGTATATCCATAAAGGAGAAATCACTTATTCTTGTCATTTGTCCACTCAGCCACTCAAGGGAATTGAGTGTATCATTATTATACTCTTGTAGTATTATGAGCTAAGACTAAGGGAACTGTGTTTGTGCAGCTTTGAGAAAATGAAGCTTATGGAGAGAACTTAGCACCATCTTCCAGGGGTGGTCACAAAGATGGAGGGAGATTGCCTTTTTACAGGGGTGACATGGAAAAGATGAGGGGTAAGGGATGCTTCCAATTGGAAATGAGGAAAAACTATTCCACTAGTTGACTGTTATTGTGAAAAATCTCCCCAGGGCAGTGGTGGATTCCCCAATGGCAGACACCTGTAAGGTTCAGCTGGACAGGGTGCTGGGCCATCATGTCTAGACTGCTTTTTGCCAAGAAAGCTTGAACCAGATGATCATTGATCATTAAGGTTTCCTCCCAACCTGGTATTGACTGAAAATGATGATGTTTCATCTTGGATTTCTGGGAATCATAGCTGAAGATTCAAGTCTGATTTACAATTAAAAGCAGGCACACCATCAGCACCTACTTTATATCCAGGGACTTAATTTGTTAGTCTGATGAGTCAGAATTTGAGTCACTCAGGCACCAACTTCTCTGGGAGAGGGAGGGAATGTCATCCCATGTAGAGCAAAAATCCCAGTGGTAAGAACAAGCTGCCGTGATCATCAATATTTTTAAAATGCAAGTCTGTGATGGTAAGTTACATCTGATAGTCTTCAAACATGTACCTTTGGGTAAAAAGGTGCAGCAAGATTTCTTGTTAGCTGGCAATTCTGAGAAGAATTTAAGATGTAAGGTACTATTCTCTATCAAGGTCAGTCTTGTAGTTAGATCTGGTTGTTCAGGGTATTTGTCTAAATGAATTCAAGCAGGAGATTAAATGTTGCTTACAAAAACTATTTCACTGGGGTTTTTCCCTGAAGGCTTGTAGCTTTCATAATCTGTCACTTTTCAGTGTTTTGTCTTAACTTGGATGCTTCCCAATTTTGAAAATTTATCTGTTTAAGGAAAATAATTAAGCACTAGCTTGTTAAGTACCTCTTAACTCAAATGTTTCTTAGGTTGAATCATAGTATCATAGCACTTCTCCAATTTCCAAACTTTACTCTCTCCTAGATAACCCAGCTTGCCATCTGTGGGCAGTTTATTTTGGTAAGGTAGAAGGAAGCTGTTAGCAGCTCAGAGAACCTGTCCTTGGAAAATGCATGATTAATGGTGTGATAACATCCAGTGCAGCACTTTCCCAGCCTACTTTCACTGTCCTTGTTCTGGAAAACAGCAGTTTTCTCTGGTGGTTGAAAACAGCTGTTTGTAGAGTGTAAACACCTGGAAGGGTTGGCCTGTGCCTCAGGGATCTCTGAGTCAGGGCACCAAATAGATCAGAATGGTGTTAGCTTTTTAACACTAAAAGGATTCATTGTATCTTTTATTCTGGAGACAGTTAAATTAAGGATGCTTTGGAGCAGTAGGTTGTGATGATCATTTTTTCAGGTATAAAAAGTTGAGAGATAGATTTAGTAGAGCTTCTTTCCAACTTGCCTCTTGAAAACAGGCACTGCAGAACTCTTCACCAGTGTAGTGAGTCTCTTTTGGGAATTGTCCAAATGTATCACCTGCACAGTGACTTCTGCAGCTCTTCATACATTATTTGATCCTGCCAGTGGCAAGAGAAGAGGAAAAATACCTCAGACAGTGGTAAAAAATTACACAGTATTTAAAAGTGACTTGGTGTATTATTTAAGCAAGTGAAACAAACCAGCTCTATGAGTCACTAGCTGCATTTTAAAACATTTACAAACAAAAACCTAAAGAAGGCAAACCTCCCATAGCCTGGCTCATAAATGAGGCTGTCCAGGGAGAGTCAGCACTGGTGTGTAATTCCCAGAGGCCTCAGGCAGGTTCTTACAGTTCCTGTTGCCATGCTGGGTTGGATGGCAGCTTCACTGAGGAGGCACTGCCCTCTTCACCACAGGAGCTGCTGCACTGACACTTTCCTCCCCCATCTAGTTCTGCACCATGAACAGACAGGGTCATCCTTTGCTAGTCTAACCTCACTGTTCCTTAACCCTTTCCACTGCTCACTCAGAATGAGAGCTTTGAGGAGCAGAATACTTCCACTGAAATCTCTGGCTTCAGAAGGTGATGTCTGCCCACAGCCTAAAGAATTTTTTTTTTGTTTATCTTGAGTCAACCAATTAAACCAAAAAGAGATGTGTATGAGATAGAAAAGGTAGATGCACTAGATCAGTAAGATGCAGCTTTTTTGCCTTTTTTTTAAATTTTCCAGTGTCATAGCAAAGTCTGTAGTTTTTGTCAGACTGAATTTGTCCAGCAGATAGGAAGTAGCAGCTGGAAATGGGAGATAAGTACTGCAAAAGATATTTCAAAATATCTAACTGACAAATCTTCAGATGAATATAACTGAAATATAGGACTCTCAGATATGTGATATTTAGCTGCCTTTGAGATGCAGAATAACATTTTTTGTTAACCAGAAGGAAGGAATATGTTCTAATACTTAACTGTCATTGCCATGTCAGAGGAGATGTTTTAAATTTTTGTGGCTGTTTGTTTAGTGATTAGCAAAGGGAAAACAACAGCCAACATCATCTTTAAAGGTTCTTGGAGCCACAGATTACTTTCAATTTTATGAAAGGTGACTGACCACCAAAACACAATAAAAATGAAAGGAAATGGAAATAGTTTACTAACTTCTCTCTGGCTAGTGCTACATGTGAATACATTATTGTATTCTGGCTGCAATACAGCACACTCTTGGCAAGACATGGAGACCTAGACACAAGCTCTGCAATAATAGCAACTCCTATATATTAACTTCAAAATTACAGTAATTAAGATGACTGAGCAGCTTTCCTGTCAGTCATTAAAAGGAAAAGGGCATGAGGAAAGGTTTACAACAAACTTCCTTGACAAATCCAAATAATGAAAAGAGCTATAAGAAATAACTGAGATCATAAAGTGTGTTTTGTGTCCCATCTCAAATTTACATCTCTTGCACATCAACAGAAAAGGTTGAGCATCTTTGTGTGTCATCATCACAGGGGAGGAAAAGTTGTGGCAGGATGTGGTGCACACTAAAGGCCTTGACTTTACACTGAAAGCTCAGCAGTCTGGGAATGTCAGTGAAGTCCAAGGCACCACAGTAAAAAAAAAAC